>NC_134355.1:429255751-429578251 GCF_048569485.1 Anomaloglossus baeobatrachus | reverse complement strand
TTGCTGGATGTCACACACAGCGACGGGACGTCGCTGCTACGTCACAGAAAATGGTGACGTAGCAGCGACGTCGTCGTCGTCGCGGTGTGTGACACCACCTTAAGACTCTGTGGTTTTACACTTTTTATTCGGAACACCCAATTATCAAAATCTAATATGTTTCACTGAGGGTTGTACAAGTTAAATTCCTTGGAAACTAAGCCAGCCTGCAGCACCATTATGATTTATCCACACATGATTCACCACCAGTTTGTCATCTTTGCAACTTCTGTTGTTCCAAGATGCTTTTTCCGAATTGGCCAATGCTTTTGCCCACAGACAGGGACAAGTACATTATCTTGCGAAAGTAAATCGGCCCCCTTGAATTTTTCAACCTTTTCCCACATTTCAGGCTTCAAACATAAAGATAAAAATGTTAATGTTATGGTGAAGAATCAACAAGTGGGACACAATTGCTTATTTTAAACTTTTTAAAAAAATAAATAACTGAAAAGTGGGGCATATTATTATGCCCCTTTATTCGTCCCCTTTAAGTTAATACTTTGTAGCGCCACCTTTTGCTGTGATTACAGCTGCAAGTCGCTTGGGGTATGTATCAGTTTTGCACATCGAGAGACTGAAATTCTTGCCCATTCTTCCTTTGCAAATAACTCGAGCTGAGTGAGGTTGGGTGGAGAGCGTTTGTGAACAGCAGTTGTCAGCTCTTTCCAGATTCTCGATTGGGTTCAGCTCTGGACTTTGACTTGGCCATTCTAAAGGCCCCGTCACACACAGATAAATCTTTGGCAGATCTGTGGTTGCAGTGAAATCATGGCCATATTGTTCCATTTGTATACAGCCACAAACCTGGCACTGATTGTCCACAATTTCCCTGCAACCACAGATCTGCCACAGATTTATCGGTGTGTGACAGGGCCTTAACACCTGGATACGTTTATTTGTGAACCATTCCGTTGTAGATTTTGCTTTATGTTTTGGATTATTGTCTTGTTGGAGGACCAATCTCCGTCCCAGTCTCAGGTCTGTTGCAGACTCCCAAGAAATTTTCTTCAAGAATGGTCCTGTATTTGGCTCCAGCCATCTTCCCTGTCCCTGCTGAAGAAAAGCAGGCCCAAACCATGATGCTGCCACGACCCTGTTTGACAGTAGGGGATGGGGTGTTCAGGGTGATGAGCTGTGTTGCTTTTACGCCAAACATATTGTTTGACATTGTGCAGAAATAGTCGATTTTGGTTTCATCTGACCAGAGCAGCCTCTTCCACATGTTTGGTGTGTCTCCCAGGTGGCTTGGGGCAAACTTTAAACACCACTTTTTATGGATATCTTTGAGAAATGGCTTTCCCTTTGTCACTCTTCCATAAAAGGCCATGTTTGTGCAGTGTACGACTGATTATTGTCCTATGGACAGACTCTCCTACCTCAGCTACCTTGCCATTGACTTGTGTTGTAAGTAAAGATCATCTACACTGAAGAACATATAAGCGTGCTGATTTTATCTGGTTTGCATCTTAGGAACCTTATAACTAGTAGAGGACTGAATATATAACCAGGAATTCATTTTAAATAGAAATGCATACATTTTTTTTTCAGTAGTTGATACCTTTTAATGGCTAACTGAAAAGATGGTAATAATAGCAAGCTTTCGAGACTACTCAGGTCTCTTCATCAGGCATGGTATAACACAAAATCTGATGAATCACATATTTATACATAACAGGACATAGAATAGTGCAGGTAAAAAAAAAAATTGATACCGATTCTGTGGTGAAACTTACAAAATTCATCCTTAAGCCTGCTTTACATGCTGCAATGTATCTTACAATGTGTCGGCGGGGTCAAGTCGTAAGTGACGCACATCCGGCATTGTAAGGTACATTGCAGTGTGTGACAGGTACGTGCGATTGAACGTTAAAACGTTCATTGCATACACATTGTACCTTTCTCTAGAATTGCATGTCAGATTGTTCATCGTACCCGGGGTAGCACACATCGTAGTGTGTGACACCCCGGGAACGATGAACAGATCTTACCTACGTGCTGCGGCTCCCGGCCCACAATGCGGAAGGAAGGAGGTGAGCAAGATGTTTACGTCCCGCTCAGCTCCGCCCCTCCGCTTCTATTGGCCGGCTGCCGCGTGACGTCGATATGACGCCAAACGTCCCTCCCACTCCAGGAAGTGGACGTTCGCCGCTCACATCGAGGTCGTATGGAAGGTAAGTACGTGTGACGGGGATTAATCGTTTGTGCTGCACGTTCAACAAATTGAACGTGCCACACATACGATGGGGGCGTTGCAAATCGCATACGATATCGTATGCGAAATTGCAACGTGTAAAGCAGGCTTTACCCATAATTACTTTGTATTTGACAATAACATATCTACAGGAGACAGACTAATGGGAAGTAAAATGGCAACACAATATGCAAATGTTTTCATGGCCAAGCTTGAGAGTGACTTTTTATCCGCTTGTCCTATCAGGCCTCTGGCCTACTACAGTTACATTGATGATATTTTAATCATCTGAACAGAGTCTGAAGGTACTGTCACATAACGAGATCGCTAGCGAGATTGCTGCTGAGTCACGGTTTCTGTGACGCAGTAGCGATCCCGTTAGCGATCTCGTTATGTGTGACATCTACCAGCGATCAGGCCCCTGCTGTGAGATCGCTAGTCGTTGCAGAATGGTCCAGGCCATTTTCTTCAAAGGCGATGTCCTGCTGGGCAGGACACATCACTGTGTTTGACGCTGTGTGACAGGGTCACAGTGACTGCTGAGATCGTTATACAGGTCGCTACAGCAACCTGTATCGTTGGTAAGGTCCGACTGTGTGACATCTCACCAGCGATCCCTATCAGGTCGCATCGTTTTTGGGATCGCTGGTAAGTCGTTGTGTGTGACTGGGCCTTGAGGAGCAGCTGAAGACCTTCAATGAACACTTTAATCAGTTTCATCCCACCATCAACCTAAAACTCAACTACTCCTGCACTGAAATCAACTTTTTGGACACCATGATTAACCCCTTCACCCCCGGCCACTAAAACACCCTAATGACCAGGCCATTTTTTGCAATTCTGGCCAGTGTCACTTTGACAGGTTATAACTCTGGAACGCTTCAACGGATCCTGGCGATTCTGACATTGTTTTTTCGTGACATATTGTACTTCATGTCAGTTGTAAATTTAGGCCGATACTTTTTGCGTTTATTTGTGAAAATTTAGGAAATTGTGCGAAAATTTTGAAAATTTCTCAATTTTCAAACTTTGAAAATTTATGCCCATAAATCTGAGAGATATGTCACACAAAATAGTTACGAAATAACATTTCCCACTTGTCTACTTTACATCAGTGCAATTTTCGAAAAAAAATTTTTTCGTTAGGAAGTTAGAAAGGGTCAAAGTTCATCAGCAATTTCTCATTTTTCCAACAAAATTTACAAAATAATTTTTTTAGGGACATCACATCACATTTGAAGTGACTTTGAGAGGCCGAGGTGACAGAAAATACCCAAAAGTAACCCCATTCTAAAAACTGCACCCATCACACTGCTCAAAACCACATCCAAGAAGTTTATTAACCCTTTAGGCACTTCACAGGAACCAAAGCAATGTGGAAGGAAAAAATGAAAATTTTACTTTTTAAACACAAAAATGTTACTTTAGCCATAAAATTTTCATTTATTTTCACAAGGGAGAAAAGAGAAAGTGTACAATTTATTGTGCATTTTCTCCTGAGTACGCTGATACCCCATATGGGGTAAAAATCAATTGTTTGGGTGCATGGCAGAGGTCGAAAGGGAAGGAGCGCCATTTGAATTTTTGAACGCAAAATTAGCTGCACTCATTAGCGGACGCCATGTCGGGTTTGAAGACCCCCCTGAGGTGCCTAAACAATGGAGCTCCCCCACAAGTGACCCCATTTTGGAAACTAGAGCCCTCAAATAATTTTTCAAGATGTTTGGTGAGCACTTTGAACACCTGGGGGCTTCACAGATGTTTATAACGTTGAGCTGTGAAAAGAAAAAATTTTTTTTACCACAAAACTGTTGCTTCAACTAGGTAGCTTTTTTTTCACAAGGGTATCGGGAAAAAATGCAACATAAAATGTATTGTCCATTTTCTCCTGAGTACGCAGATACCTCATATGTGGTGGAAATCAAATGTTTGGGCACACGGCAGAGCTCGAAAGGGAAGGAGCACCATTTGAATTTTTGAACGCAAAATTAGCTGCACTCATTAGCGGACGCCATGTCAGGTTTGAAGACCCCCTGAGGTGCCTAAACAATGGAGCTCCCCCACAAGTGACCCCATTTTGGAAACTAGAGCCCTGAAATAATTTTTCAAGATGTTTGGTGAGCACTTTGAACACCTGGGAGCTTCATGGAAGTTTATAAAGTTGAGCTATGAAAAGAATTTTTTTTTTTTTTACCACAAAACTGTTGCTTCAACTAAGTAGCTTTTTTTCCACAAGGGTATCAGGAAAAAATACACCATGAAATTTATAGTGCATTTTTTCCTGAGTACGACGATACCTCATATGTGGTGGAAAGTAATTGTTTGGGCGCATGGCGGGGCTCAGAAGAGAAGCAGCACCATTTGACAGCAAAATTTGTTTGAATCATTAGCGGATACCATGTCACATTTGGAGACCCCCTGAGGTGCCTAAACAATGGAGCTCCCCCACAAGTGACCCCATTTTGGAAACTAGACCCCTCAAGGAGTTTATCTAGATGTTTAGTGAGCCCCAAGGGGCTCCACAGAAGTTGATCATGGCTCAACATTAATACAATTTTCTTTTGTTTTACCACAGAACTGTTACTTGAACCAGGTAGCTTTTTTTTCACAAGGGTATCAGGAAAAAAATGCACCATAAAACGTATTGTGCAATTTCTCCTGAGTACGCAGATACCTCACATGTGGTGGAAAGTAATTGTTGGGCGCATGGCGTGGCTCAGAAGAGAAGGCACCATTTGACAGCAAAATTGGTTGGAATCATTAGCGGACGCCATGTCACGTTTTTAGACCCCCCCTATGGTGCCTAAACAGTGGCGCTCCCCCACAAATTACCCCATTTTGGAACTAGACCCCTCAAGGAATTTATCTAGATGTTTAGTGAGCCCCTTGTACCCCCAGGGGCTCCACTGAAAGTTGATAACGTTGAACCGTGAAAATTTTTTTTTTTTTAATTTTTTTTTTAAATTTTTGCAGCAACAAGGTAGCTTTTTTTTTTTCTTTTCACAACGGTATCAGGAAAAAATGCACCATAAAACGTATTGTGCAATTTTTCCCGAGTACGCAGATACCTCATATGTGGTGGAAATCAATTGTTTGGGCGCATGGCGGGGCTCAGAAGACAAGGAACGCCATTTGATTTTTCAAACGCACAGACGCAGTGCACTGATCGGCCGCTGCAGGACGCACGGTCGGATGAGATACAAAAAGCGCTGGGGATACGGAAAAAAAAGTCACGCCAAAAATTGAGCAGGGATGCCGATCCGTTATGTGCATCCCTGATCAGCGCTCAGCGGGACGCACGGACAGATGCAATACAAAAAGCGTCGGGGATACAGAAAAAAAAAGTATTGCATCAGTCCGTGCGTCCCGCCGAGCGCTGATCAGGGATGCACATAACGGATCGGCATCCCTGCTCAATTTTTGGCGTGACTTTTTTTTCCCGTATCCCCGATGCTTTTTGTCACGCCAAAAATTGAGCAGGGATGCCGATCCGTTATGTGCATCCCTGATCAGCACTCGGTGGGACGCATGGACTGATGCGATACAAAAAGCGTCGGGGATACGGGAAAAAAAAAAGTCCCGCCGACAACTGACCACGGATGCAGATACGTTATCTGCATCCCTGATCAGCGCTCGGCGGGACGCACGGATGCATTAGGTGTAAAAATGGACAGGGGATAGAGGGAAAAAAAGAAAAAAAAAAGTTATACTCACAGTACCCAGAGGATTAGCAGGAGGAACAGCTTTATAGGAGCAGCAGGCAGGAAGTTGGACAGCTCAGCAGAAGACCCAGGAAGAAGGACCCAGCGATTGAGGCAGATGTTATCGGGCCAGTGAAGACCTCGGAGGACCCCTCCGGCGAAGACAGGTAAGGGGATGTCGGGGGGACAGCAGAGGGGGAGAGGGAGAGCAGAGGAGCTGCAGAATAGAGATCACGGGGGAGGCCGGCAGATCGGGATGTCGGGGGGGGGGGGGGGCAGATCGCAGGGGGGCACGGGCAGGGGCCATTACGGGAGCGCGCAGGAGCAATCACAGGAGCGCGCAGGGGCTGCAAGGTGAGCACAATACTCACCGCTCCTGCTCCACATGACAGCAGCGGCAGCAGCAGCGGTGGCGTGGTACCACTAGTACCAGCCAGTGCTGCACGCTGCAGACATGTTGGGGGAGGGTCCCCAGACCAGCACAGGCCTGGGGAGGGCGGCCACCAGCAAATCAAACCGCCCCACTGCACACTGATTGGAGTGATTGCGCGTCATAGCACGATCGCTCCAATCAGTGCTGCAGGGGCTGGGGGCGGCATGTTTGAGATCCACCTATGATCTGCTGTACCTGCTACGGCATCTCATAGCCGGATCTCACAGTATTGCACTATTTCCGGCATTATTTTTACTGAAATCAGTGCGAAAGATGTGGTTGGTGGTTCAGATTTGAATAATCACATCGATCGTCGATGGGGGGTTGCGATGCCACCCCCCCTGGGGTGAAGCAAAAGTCCCCTGCTGTAAGAAACAGCAGGGGACATCATTTGAAAGCCGTTGCTATGGCCACGGCAATCAAATGAACTTTAGGCAGTAAAATTACGTCCCTGGTCGTTAAGTCACGATAAAATAGGACGTAATTTTACTGCCCGCGGTCGTGAAGGGGTTAAACTACGGAACAATGAGAGCGACATCCCTGTACAAGCCGCCAATTGACCGTCCAACATACCTGAAATGGGACAGTTTTCATCCAAAACACAAAAAAAAAAAACCTCTATTGTACAGTCAGGCCATCAGGTACAATCAGATATGCTCCAACACTACAGATAAAGACAATCACCTTGAGGGCCTCAAAGGCCTTTCTGAATCAAGGCTACAACCCAAGAACAATTGAAAACCAGATTGCAAGAACCACCAGAATATCAAGAAACCATCTCCTACATTATAAAACTAAAGAAGAAAACAACCGGGTACCTCTTGTAATCACCTACAATCCAAATCTGGAGGTGTTAAGAGGAGATGTACGGAAACTACAACCATGACTGCAAAAAGATGCCCGATTAAAATCTATTTTTCCAGACCCCCCCCCCCACTTCTGTTTTAGACAGCCCCCGAATCTAAGAAGCATCATTGTTGGCCAGAATCACACTTGCTAGTGCCTCGCGTGTAACTCGCGCGAGTCGCTCATGGTAGAAGCCGGCTTGGCCGCACACTCTCCTGACAGGAGCAGGTCGGTTGCATGCATCTCTATGCAGCTCAGACGCTCCTGTATGCATAGTGTGCGGCCAAGCCGGGTTCTACCATGAGAGACTCACGCGAGTTACACACGATGCACTAGCAAGTGTGATTCTGGCCTCAGAAGCTCCCTGTCCTCTCCAACAACAACAGGAACACTTCCCTGCAACCAGAAAAAATGTAAGACCTGTCCATTTATATTGACTACGGACAAGATAAAGATTCCCAGATCATATCGGGACTACAAGATCCCAGGTACCTTCAGCTGCACCACAACCAATGTGGTGTACTTAATGATATGTACCAAATGTCCAACTGGGGAGCTGTATGTAGGGGAGACAGGACAACAGCTCAGGACAAGGATGAATTCTCACCGCCACACAATTAGAGAAAAGAAGGGAATTTTGTTTACTTACCGTAAATTCCTTTTCTTCTAGCTCCTATTGGGAGACTCAGACAATTGTTTTATGCTTTGTGTTGAAGGAGGCACACATTCACGCAAGCTCCACATTTTAGTCAGCAGCTGGGTCTCCCAATGGAGCGACAAAGAAAAAGGATGGATCTACCTGTGGCCAAACATTTTTGTAATCCAGACCACAGCATCATGGACATGAAATTGCTGGTATTGAAAGGAAATTTCAAGTCCCAAAGAGACAGGAGAGTCTGGGAATACAAACTTAATGATGACCTTCGACAAATTCAGAGCAGGAATGAATGTGTCACATGGATTTATGTCTTTTTACATCAATTAAGAAATGGGTTCCTCAGACCATCTGGGGGCATCACAGCTCGGACCATACCCCAATCAGAGGACAATAAAACATTCACCCTGCTTATCTATGACCTACAACAATATTTATGGCCACAACAGTTTGCCCCCTTGCCATAGTGATAGTTCTACTGCACATTTTTTTTTTTTTTTTTTTACTGCACTATTCTATGTCCTGTTGTGTATAAACATGTGACTTCAGATTTTGTGTTATAACATGCCTGATGAAGAGACCCGAGTAGTCTGGAAAGCTGCTATTATCATCTTTTCAGTTAGCCATTAAAAATGGATTTGTGTACTCACCGTAAAATCGTTTTCTCTTAGCCATCATTGGGGGACACAGGACCATGTGCTGTGTTCCCCCAATGAGGCGTCAAGAGAAAAGGTATCAACCACTGAGGACTCAGTTCTTTTAAACAAACTTTTTTTTAGCTCTACTGGCTAACATGGTACAAAGATATTTTACGTGTACCTTTTTTTCAGCATTTACTTATTCACTTTTTGGAGCAGACTGCACCTCATGGAAAGATGTGTGCACAAACTATCAAGGTTTAAAATTTGCGTGACTGGATAGGAGTCACTTGTGATCATTCACTGTCTGTAGGAAAATATTTCTGAGTCATTTTTAGGTTATCTATATTTTAAAATAATAAACTCTTGAAATCCTCAGAACACTGAGGCTCATTATAAGATGACCAGTCATGTTTCATGGTCATTACATTTTAGTACTCATCACAGGCAGGACGTAGGTACACGCCACAGGATCCATCAGTGATAAGAGAATGCTCAACAAAACTCCTGCCCTTTCTGCAGGTCACAGACCATGGTAAGCAAAACCATTTATCCATGCCATTATTAGATTTTAGGTTTATTCAATTCCAATATAAGTCATACTTGCCATTTATGCCCAATGTCTCAAACGAAGGGAATTTTGTTTACTTACCGTAAATTCCTTTTCTTCTAGCTCCAATTGGGAGACCCAGACAATTGGGTGTATAGCTTATGCCTCCGGAGGTCACACAAAGCATTACACTTAAAAGTGTAAACCCCTCCCCTCTGCCTATACACCCGCCCGTGCATCACGGGCTCCTCAGTTTTGGTGCAAAAGCAGGAAGGAGGAAACTTATAAATTGGTCTAAAGTAAATTCAATCCGAAGGATGTTCGGAGAACTTAAACCATGAACCAAGAACAATTCAACATGAACAACATGTGTACACAAAGAACAACAGCCCGAAGGGAACAGGGGCGGGTGCTGGGTCTCCCAATTGGAGCTAGAAGAAAAGGAATTTACGGTAAGTAAACAAAATTCCCTTCTTCTTTGTCGCTCCATTGGGAGACCCAGACAATTGGGACGTCCAAAAGCAGTCCCTGGGTGGGTAAAGAATACCCCGGTAATAGAGCCGAAAGACGGCCCCTTCCTACAGGTGGGCAACCGCCGCCTGGAGGACTCGCCTACCTAAGCTGGCATCTGCCGAAGCGTAGGTATGCACCTGATAGTGCTTCGTGAAAGTGTGCAGACTCAACCAGGTAGCCGCCTGACACCTGCTGAGCCGTAGCCTGGTGCCGCAATGCCCAGGACGCACCCACGGCTCTGGTAGAATGGGCTTTCAGTCCTGAAGGAACCGGAAGGCCAGAAGAACGGTAGGCTTCAAGAATTGGTTCCTTGATCCACCGAGCCAAGGTTGACTTGGAAGCCTGCGACCCTTTACGCTGGCCAGCGACAAGGACAAAGAGCGCATCCGAGCGGCGCAGGGGCGCCGTACGAGAAATGTAGATCCGGAGTGCTCTCACAAGATCTAACAAGTGCAAATCCTTTTCACATTGGTGAACTGGATGAGGACAAAAAGAAGGTAAGGAGATATCCTGATTGAGATGAAAAGGGGATACCACCTTTGGGAGAAATTCCGGAACCGGACGCAGAACCACCTTGTCCTGGTGAAACACCAGGAAGGGAGCTTTGCATGACAGTGCAGCTAGCTCAGACACTCTGCGAAGTGATGTGACTGCCACTAGGAAGACCACCTTCTGCGAGAGGCGAGAAAGAGAAATATCTCATTGGCTCGAAAGGTGGTTTCTGAAGAGCCATTAGCACCCTGTTCAGATCCCAGGCTTCTAGCGGGCGCTTGTAAGGGGGGACTATGTGGCAAACCCCCTGCAGGAACGTGCGTACTTGCGGAAGCCTTGCTAGACGCTTTTGAAAAAATAGAGAGCGCCGAGACTTGTCCCTTAAGAGAGCCGAGAGACAGCCCCTTTTCCATTCCGGATTGAAGGAAAGACAGAAAAGTGGGCAAGGCAAATGGCCATGGAATAAAACCCTGATCAGAGCACCACGATAAGAAGATCCTCCACGTCCTGTGGTAGATCTTGGCGGACGTTGGTTTCCTGGCCTGTCTCATAGTGGCAATGACCTCTTGAGATAACCCTGAAGACGCTAGGATCCAGGACTCAATGGCCACACAGTCAGGTTGAGGGCCGCAGAATTCAGATGGAAAAATGGCCCTTGAGACAGCAAGTCTGGTCGGTCTTGTAGTGCCCACGGTTGACCCACCGTGAGATGCCACAGATCCGGGTACCACGACCTCCTTGGCCAGTCTGGGGCGACGAGGAGGGCGCGGCGGCAGTCGGACCTGATCTTGCGTAACACTCTGGGCAGCAGTGCCAGAGGAGGAAAGACATAAGGCAGTTGAAACTGCGACCAATCCTGAACTAAGGCGTCTGCCGCCAGAGCTCTGTGATCTTGAGACCGTGCCATGAATGCCGGGACCTTGTTGTTGTGCCGGGACGCCATTAGGTCGACGTCCGGCTTCCCCCAGCGGCAACAGATCTCTTGAAACACGTCCGGGTGAAGAGACCATTCCCCTGCGTCCATGCCCTGGCGACTGAGAAAGTCTGCTTCCCAGTTTTCTACGCCCGGGATGTGTACTGCGGAGATGGTGGAGGCTGTGGCTTCCACCCACAGCAAAATCCGCCGAACTTCCTGGAAGGCTTGCCGACTGCGCGTGCCGCCTTGGTGATTGATGTGTGCCACCGCCGTGGCGTTGTCCGACTGAATTCGGATCTGCCTGCCTTCCAGCCACGGCTGGAACGCCTTCAGGGCTAGATACACTGCCCTTATCTCCAGAACATTGATCTGAAGGGAGGACTCTGGCTGAGTCCAGGTACCCTGAGCCCTGTGGTGGAGGAAGACCGCTCCCCACCCTGACAGACTCGCGTCCGTCGTGACCACAGCCCAGGATGGGGGCAGGAAGGATTTCCCCTTCGACAAAGAAGTGGGAAGAAGCCACCACTGAAGGGATGCCTTGGCTGCCCGAGAAAGGGAGACGTTCCTGTCGAGGAACGTCGATTTCCTGTCCCATTTGCGGAGAATGTCCCATTGAAGAGGACGCAGATGAAACTGTGCAAATGGAACTGCCTCCATTGCTGCCACCATCTTCCCTAGGAAGTGCATGAGGCGTCTCAAGGGGTGCGACTGGGCTCGGAGGAGAGATCGCACCCCTGTCTGTAGTGATCGTTGTTTGTCCAGCGGAAGTTTCACTATCGCTGGGAGAGTGTGAAACTCCATCCCGAGATATGTCAGCGATTGTGCCGGTGTCAGATTTGACTTTGGGAAATTGATGATCCACCCGAACCTCTGGAGTGTCTCCAGAGCAATGTTCAGGCTGTGTTGGCATGCCACCCGAGAGGGGGCCTTGACAAGAAGATCGTCTAAGTAAGGGATCACCGAGTGTCCCTGAGAGTGTAGGACTGCAACCACTGTTGCCATGACCTTGGTGAAGACCCGTGGGGCTGTTGCCAGGCCGAAAGGCAATGCCACGAACTGAAGGTGTTCGTCCCCGATGGCGAAACGCAGGAAGCGCTGATGCTCTGGTGCAATCGGCACGTGGAGATAAGCATCCTTAATGTCGATTGAGGCTAGGAAGTCTCCTTGGGACATCGAGGCGATGATGGAGCGGAGAGATTCCATCCGGAATCGTCTGGTTTTCACGTGTTTGTTGAGCAGTTTGAGGTCCAGGACGGGACGGAAAGATCCGTCCTTTTTTGGTACGACAAACAAGTTGGAGTAAAAACCGTGACCCCATTGCTGAAGGGGAACAGGGATAACTACTCCTTCTGCCTTCAGAGAGTTCACCGCCTGCAGAAGAGCATCGGCTCGCTCGGGGGGCGGAGATGTTCTGAAGAAACGAATCGGAGGACGAGAATTGAACTCTATCCTGTAACCGTGAGACAGAATGTCTCTCACCCATCGGTCTTGGACATGTGGGAACCAGGCGTCGCAAAAGCGGGAGAGCCTGCCACCGACCGAGGATGCGGTTTGGGGAGTCCGCAAGTCATGAGGAGGCCGCTTTGGGAGCGGTTCCTCCGGCGGTCTTTTTAGGACGTGCCTTAGACCGCCATGAATCAGAGTTCCTCTGATCCTTTTGAGGCCTGTTGGACGAGGAGAATTGAGACCTGCCTGAGGGCCAAAAGGACCGAAACCTCGATTGTACCTTTCGTTGTTGAGGTCTGTTAGGTTTGGACTGGGGTAAGGACGAGTCCTTACCCTTGGATTGTTTAATGATTTCATCCAATTGCTCGCCAAACAGGCGGTCGCCAGAAAACGGCAAACCGGTTAAAAACTTCTTGGAAGCAGAGTCTGCCTTCCATTCACGTAGCCACATGGCCCTGCGGACTGCCACTGAATTGGCGGATGCTACCGCTGTACGGCTCGCAGAGTCTAGTACCGCATTCATGGCGTAGGACGCAAACGCCGACGCCTGAGAAGTTAAGGACACAACCTGCGGAGTCGCGGCTCGTGTGAGTGCATTAATCTCAGACTGACAAGCTGAGATAGCTTCTAGTGCCCATACGGCAGCAAATGCCGGAGCAAAGGACGCGCCGATAGCCTCATAGATGGATTTCATCAGGAGCTCTATCTGCCTGTCAGTGGCATCCTTTAGTGATGCGCCATCTGCCACTGCAACTATGGATCTGGCCGCCAGTCTAGAGACTGGAGGATCCACCTTGGGACACTGGGCCCAACCCTTGACTACGTCAGGGGGGAAGGGATAATGTGTGTCATGAAGTCGCTTAGTAAAGCGCTTATCCGGAAAAGCTCGGTGCTTCTGGACTGCGTCTTTGAAGTCGGAGTGATCAAGAAACGCACTCCGTGTACGTTTGGGAAACCTAAAATGAAATTTCTCCTGCTGAGAAGCTGACTCCTCAATCGGAAGGGGTGGAGGAGAAAGATCTAACACCTGATTGATTGACGCTATAAGGTCGTTTACTATGGCGTGCCCTTCAGGCGTATCAAGGTTGAGCGCGGCGTCAGGATCAGAGTCCTGATCTGCCGCATCTGCTTCATCCTCCAGAGAGTCCTCATGCTGAGACCCTGAACAGTGTGATGAAGTCGAGGGACGCTCCCAGCGAGCCCGCTTCGTCGGTCTGGGACTGCGGTCCGTGTCGGAGTCCTCCCCGTGGGACCTATGAGTTGACCCAGGAGCTCTTTGCTGCTCCGACCGAGGGGGGCATGGGGGCAATGAATCAACAGTGCCCGGGGCCTGTGTTACAGGTCTGGACTGCAAAGCTTCCAGTATCTTAGCAGACCATCTATCCATAGACTCAGAAAGTTTGTCAGCAAATACTGAAAACTCTGTCCCTGTCACCTGGACAGTGGGGGCCGGAGGTTCCACCTGGGCCGGGGGTCCCACCAGTGGCTGAGACTCCGGCTGAGTGAGTGTCACAGGGGCCGAGCATTGCACACAATGAGGGTAGGTGGAACCTGCAGGAAGCATTGCCGCACATGAGGTACAGGTTGCAAAGTAAGCCTGTGCTTTGGTACCCTTGCTTTTTGCAGAGGACATGCTGTTTCTCCTCTTAGAGTAATCAGTGAGGGTATATAGCCAAACGCTAACAGTGAGGCCGTACAGAGTAAATGTATACACTATAAGCATATAAATATACAATTCGGCACCCAGGGGGACCAGCACCTAGTAACAGGTGCGGCTTACCGACCGCTCCCAGCGGTTGTGTGACCACCAGATCCCTGCCTGGGCCTCCCAGAGCTGTGGAGCTCAGTTGTCTCCCCTCTGAAGTTCTCCAGCGTCTTGTAGCAATGGCTGCCGGCGTTCAGAGAGGAGGAGGGGGCCGTGGGCGTGCCTGTAAAAGTGCGGGAATCTGGTGCCCCACGGTGCTCAGTGAGGGGGGAGGAGGATACAAAGTATGCTCCTGCCCTCAGCGCTGACGTCTAGTGCAGCGTCCCGCCCTTACCCCTGACTGGCAGGCCCGGGGGCGGGAATATGCGGCACTAGGCCGCAAAAGCCGGGGACTAAAGTTATAAGCGCGGCCGGCAAACAAGCGCGGCCAGCGCGGTAGTCCCGGCGCACTAACACACCCAGCAGCTGCTGCAGTGTCTATTAGCCAGGCGCACTATGCGCCGTCCCCAAGGGGACACAGAGTACCTCAGTCGCAGGGCCTTGTCCCTGATGATACCCGGCTCCTGTCCAGCAGATTCCCCCAGGGGCTGCGGAGGGAGCGCGGTCCCAGCGCCTGGTGACCGCTCAGGATCCCACTTCACCCAGAGCCCCTAAGGGATGGGGAAGGAAGAAGGGAATTTTGTTACTTACCGTAAATTCCTTTTCTTCTAGCTCCTATTGGGAGACCCAGACGATTGGGTGTATAGCTACTGCCTCCGGAGGCCACACAAAGTATTACACTAAAAAGTGTAAGGCCCCTCCCCTTCTGGCTATACACCCCCAGTGGGATCACTGGCTCACCAGTTTTAGTGCAAAAGCAAGAAGGAGGAAAGCCAATAACTGGTTTAAACAAATTCACTCCGAAGTAACATCGGAGAACTGAAAACCATTCAACATGAACAACATGTGGACCCGAAACCAAAAATCCCGAAGGACAACAGGGCGGGTGCTGGGTCTCCCAATAGGAGCTAGAAGAAAAGGAATTTACGGTAAGTAACAAAATTCCCTTCTTCTTCGGCGCTCCATTGGGAGACCCAGACGATTGGGACGTCCAAAAGCTGTCCCTGGGTGGGTAAAGAAATACCTCATGTTAGAGCTGCAAAGACAGCCCTCCCCTACGGTGAGGCAACTGCCGCCTGCAGGACTCTTCTACCTAGGCTGGCGTCCGCCGAAGCATAGGTATGCACCTGATAATGTTTGGTGAAAGTGTGCAGACTCGACCAGGTAGCTGCCTGGCACACCTGTTGAGCCGTAGCCTGGTGTCGTAATGCCCAGGACGCACCCACGGCTCTGGTAGAATGGGCCTTCAGCCCTGATGGAACCGGAAGCCCAGCAGAACGGTAGGCTTCAAGAATTGGTTCCTTGATCCATCGAGCCAGGGTGGCTTTGGAAGCCTGCGACCCTTTGCCCTGACCAGCGACAAGTATAAAGAGTGCATCCGAGCGGCGCAGGGGCGCCGTGCGGGAAAAGTAGATTCTGAGCGCTCTCATCAGATCCAACAAATGCAAATCCAATTCATATCGATGAACTGGATGAGGACAAAAGGAAGGTAAGGAGATATCCTGACTGAGATGAAAGGGGGATACCACCTTAGGGAGAAACCCCGGAATCAGGCGCAGCACTACCTTGTCTTGGTGAAACACCAGGAAAGGAGCTTTGGATGACCGCGCTGCTAGCTCGGACACTCTGAAGAGACGTGACCGTTACCAAAAAGGCCACTTTCTGTGACAGTCGAGAAAGTGAAAAACATCCCTCAGAGGCTCAAAGGGCGGCTCCTGGAGAGCAATTAGTACCCTGTGCAGATCCCATGGGTCTAACGGCCTCTTGTACGGAGGGACAATGTGACCAACCCCCTGCAGGAACGTGCATACCTGAGGAAGTCGTACTATGCGCTTCTGAAAGAATACAGACAGCGCTGGGACTCGTCCGTTAAGGGAGCCGAGCGACAAACCTTTTCCCAAACCAGATTGCAGGAAGGAAGGAAAAGTAGGCAATGCAAATGTCCAGGGAGACACTCCCTGAGCAGAGCGCTAAGATAAGAATATCTTCCACGTCTTGTGGTAGATCTTGGCAGACGTCGGCTTCCTAGCCCGTCTCATGGTGGCAATGACGTCTTGAGATAATCCTTAAGACGCTAAGATCCAGGACTCAATGGCCACACAGTTAAGTTCAGAGCCGTAGAATTCAGATGGAAAAAACGGCCCTTGGGACAGAAAGTCTGGCCGGTCTGGTAGTGCCCACGGTTGGCCGACCGTGAGATGCCACAGATGCGGGTACCACGACCTCCTCGGCCAGTCTGGGGCGACGAGGATGGCGCGGCGGCAATCGGAGCTGATCTTGCGTAGCCCTCTGGCAACAGTGCCAGAGGGGGAAACACATAGGGTAGCTGGACCTGCGACCAATCCTGAACTAAGGCGTCTGCCGCCAGAGCTCTTTGATCGTGAGACCGTGCCATGAAAATCGGGCCCTTGTGGTTGTGCCGAGACGCCATTAGGTCGACGTCCGGCTTCCCCCAGCGGCTACAGATTTCTTGACACCCGACCGGGTGCCGAGACCATTCCCCTGCGTCCATGCCCTGGCGACTGAGGAAGTCTGCTTCCCAGTTTTCTACGCCCGGGATGTGAACTGCGGATATGGTGTATGCTCTGTCTTACACCCACATCAGAATCCGCCGGACTTCCTGGGAGGCTTGCCGACTGCGTGTTCCGCCTTGGTGGTGGTTGATGTATGCCACCGCTGCGAAGTTGTCCGACTGAATTCGGATCTGTTTGCCTTCCAGCCTCTGCTGGAAGGCTTGCAGGGCAAGATACCCTGCCCAGGTTTCCAGAGATCTGAAGGGTGGACTCCTCTGAAGAGAGTCCTTGCCCGCCTGAGAAAGGGGTACGTTCCTGTCTAGGGACGTCGACTTCCCCTCCCATTGGCGAAGAATGTCCTATAGAAGTGGACGCAGATGAAAACTGCGTGAAAGGGACTGCCTCTGCATGAGGCGTCTTAAGGGGTGTGACTGGCTTTGAGGGAGAGACTGCACCCCCGTCTGTAGTGAACGCCGTATGACCAGCGGGAGCTGCACTATCGCTGAGAGAGAGTGAAGCTCCATGCCAAGATATGTCAGCGATTGGGTCGGTCAGATTTAACTTTAAAAAGTTTATGAACCACCCGAAACTCTGGAGAGTCTCCAGCGCCACGTTCAGGCTGTGTTGGCATGCCTCTTGAGAGGGTGCCTTGACGAGTAGATCGTCCAAGTAAGGGATCACAGAGTGACCCTGAGAGTGCAGGAGTGCTCCCACTGCTGCCATAAACTTGGTGAAAAGCCGTGGGGCTGTCACCAGACCGAAGGGCAGGGCTACGAACTGAAGATGCTCGTCTTCAAGAACGAATCGTAGCCAACACCGGTGCTCTGGAGCAATCGGCACGTGGAGATAAGCATCCTGATGTGTATTGACGGTAGGAAACCTCCTTGAGACATTGAGGCAATGGCGGAGCGGGGGGATTCCCTCTGGAACCGCCTGGTTTTCACGTGCTTGTTGAGCAGTTTTAGGTCCAAAACGGAACGGAAAAAGCCGTCGTCTTTTGGTACCACAACTAGATTGAAGTAAAAACCGTATCTTGTTCCTGAGGAGGAACAGGGATTACCACTCCTTCTGCCTGCAGAAGAGCATCGGCTCGGCCGGGAGGTGATGAAGTTCTGAAGATCTAGTCGGAGGACGAGAACAGAACTCTATCCTGTACACGTGAGACAAAATGTCTCTCACCCACCGGTCTTTGACCTGTGGCAGCTAAATGTCGCCAAGCGGGAGAGTCTGCCACCGACCGCGGATGCGGAGAGAGAGGGCTGAACGTCATGAGGAAACCGCCTTGGTATCGATTCCTCCGGCTGCCTTCCTTGGGCGTGATTGAGCCCGCCAGGAATCTGCGCCTCTCTGAGCCTTTTGAGTCCTTTTGGACGAGGACAATTGGGACCTGCCCGAGCCTGGGAAGGACCGAAACCTCGACTGTCCCTTCCTCTGTTGTGGTGCTGTTTGATCTGGGTTGGTGTAAGGAAGAGTCCTTACCCTTGGACTGTTTAAGGATTTCATCCATCGCTCACTAAACAGTCTGTCCCCAGATAATGGCAAACTGGTTAAGCACTTTTTTGGAAGCAGAATCTGCTTTCCATTCCCTCAACCACAAGGCTCTGCGTACAAACCACGGAGTTGGCGGACGCCACTGACGTACGGCTCGTAGAGTGCAGGACAGCATTAAGAGCGCAAGTCGCAATGCAGACATTGCGAGGTTAAGGACGCCATCTGCGGCACAGATGTACATGTGACAGTGTCCACGTGCGCAAGACCAGCTGAAATAGCTTGGAATGCCCGTACGGCTGCGAATGCCGGAGCAACCGACACGCCGATAGCTTCATAGACAGAATTCAACCAGAGGACCATCTGTCTGTCAATGGCATCTTTAAGTGAAGTCCCATCTTCCACTGCAACTATGGATCTAGCCGCAAGCCTGGAGATTGGGGGATCCACCTTTGGACACTGGGTCCAGCGCTTGACCACGTCAGGGGGAAAGGGATAACGTGTATCCTAAAGACGTGTGGAGAAACGCTTGTCTGGATAAGCGTGGTGTTTCCGGATTGCTTCTCTGAAGTCAGAGTGGCCGGAAAAGTACTCAATATACGCTTGAGATACTGAAAAAGGAATTTCTCCTGCTGCGAAGCTGACTCCTCCACCGGAGGAGCTGAGGGAGAAATATCCAACATTCCATTGATGGACGCTAGAAGATCATTCACTATGGCGTCACCATCCGGTGTATCCGGATTGAGAGCGGTCTCAGGATCAGAGTCCTGATCCGCTACGTCTGCCTCACCATGTGATGAAGCCGAGTGCCGCTCCCAGCGAGCTCCTTAGGCTGTCTGGGACTGTTGTCAGAGCCTGCGCCCTGGGATGCATGGGACCCCCCCGGAGCACTGATTTGTTCCAAATGAGGGTGGCCCGGGAGCATTGTATCAACATTGCCCATGGTCCGTCTGGACTGCACAGTCTCTAAGATGTTAGTCACAGTCACAGACAATCTATCAGCCAAAACTGCAACTCCGTCCCTGTCCCTGGACAGGGTTCACAGGTGGTTCCTTTGGCCACCTCTAGCAGAGACCCCGGCTGACCAAGTGCTACAGGGGAGCATTGCACACAATGGGGACAGTGGAACCTGCCGTGTGGAACAGTATCACGTGCAGTACAAGCAGCATAGAAAGCCTGTGCCACGGCACCCTTGCTTTTTTGCTGCTGTCTAGAAGTATATAGCCAAGAATAGCGACCGTACAATGCAATGTATAGCATACAAGCAGAAAGTACAAATGAACACTTCAGCACATGCAGTACAAGCAGCATAGAAAGCCTGTGCCTTAGCACCCTTGCTTTTTTGCTGCAGTTGTCTAGCCATCTAGGAGTATATGGCCAAGAATAGCGACCGTACTGTGCAGTGTATAGCATACCAGCATGAAGTACAAATGAACACTTCAGCACATGCAATACAAGCAGTCTAGAAAGCCTGTGCCCTAGCACCCTTGCTTTTTGCTGCTGTAGGCTAGCCATCTAGGCATAAAGTACAAATGGCATTAGTGGGGTCAGCACTTCAGGTGCCGCTTACCGCCCGCACAAAAGCGGGTGTGTGGTCGCCCGAATCCTGTGACTGGTTGCCCAGAGCTTGTCTCCCTTCTCCAGCCCAGACTGCGTGCAGGAATGGCCGCCGGCGTCTTGTGAAGAGGGGCGGGCCGTGGGCGTGCCCCAGACAAGAGCGGGAAACCGGCGTCCCACTGTGTCCAGTGAAGGGGGCTGGAGAATGCAAAGCAGACTCCAGCTCTCGGCGCTGTCTGTACAGCGTCCCGCCCCTCCCCTGACTGGCAGGGCTGGGGGCGGGAACAAAGCGAAAACTAGGCCGCAAAGCCGGGGACTCGAGTAATAAGCGCGGCCGTCCGCGTGCACGGCCAGCGCGGAAGTCCCCGGCGCACCACAAGTCCCAGCCGCGCCACAGTGAAAAACACCCCGCAGCGGCCGGCGCGGCAGTTTCTAACACATAAATTCACTCAGCTAAGCTGCAGTGAATAATAGCACAAGCGCTCCGCGCTGTTGTCCCCGGCGCACTAACACTCCCAGCAATGCTGGTGTGTGTGTGCGCGATGTGTACGGGGACACAGAGTACCTTAATGTAGCAGGGCCCTGTCCCTGACGATACCCAGCTCCATATCCAGCAGGTTCTCCGGGTCTGTGGATGGAGCCCGGTCTCAGTGCCTGGAGACCGGTAAGATCCCACTTCACCCAGAGCCCTGAGGGGGGGATGGGGAAGGAAAACAGCATGTGGGCTCCAGCCTCCGTACCCGCAATGGGTACCTCAACCTTAACAAACACCCGACAAAAGTGGGGTGAGAAGGGAGCATGCTGGGGGCCCCATATGGGCCCACTTTTCTTCCAACCGACATAGTCAGCAGCTGCTGCTGACTAAAAACAGTGGAGCTATGCGTGGATGTCTGACCTCCTTCGCACAAAGCAGAAAACTGGTGAGCCAGTGATCCCACTGGGGGTGTATAGCCAGAAGGGGAGGGGCCTTACACTTTTTAGTGTAATACTTTGTGTGGCCTCCGGAGGCAGTAGCTATACACCCAATCGTCTGGGTCTCCCAATGGAGCGCCGAAGAAAACAGCATGTGGCTCCTGCCTATGTACCCACAATGGGTACCTCAACCTTAACAGCACCGCCGACCCGAGTGGGGTGAGAAGGGAGCATGCTGGGGGCCCTGTATGGGCCCACTTTTCTTCCATCCGATATAGTCAGCAGCTGCTGCTGACTAAAATGTGGAGCTTGCATGGATGTGTGCCTCCTTCCACAAAGCAATAAAAACTGAGGAGCCCGTGATGCACGGGCGGGTGTATAGGCAGAGGGGAGGGGTTTACACTTTTAAGTGTAATGCTTTGTGTGACCTCCGGAGGCATAAGCTATACACCCCAATTGTCTGGGTCTCCCAATGGAGCGACAAAGAAAATACATTTAGTAGATTTGCACTGTAGTCTCGATTTGGGTCACTCTAAGGCTGCATTAGGACCATGTATATTTTTTTTTTGCCTTAACAGCAGAATCACACCACTTTTCTGTAATGTTCAAAAGTCTTATAAAAAAAAAAACACTGCAGTTCCACCAGGATTGTGAGAGAAGATGCAATGCAGCCATTTTGTATTTATAAAAAAAAAAAAAAAAAAAGCCTAGCATTTGCAAAACAGCATCAAAGCACAAAGCACTAAGGAAATTTTGCATTGCAACCAGCATCAGCTTTTGGAAAATATGTAACTATTGGGATATTAAAGAAGTTATCAACTACTTTTACATTGATGGCCTATCCCTACGATAAGTCGTGCATGTCTGATTGGCCGTGGTCGGACACCAGCAGCAGCACCACCGCCGATCTACTGTTCTCCATGCCAGCACCCAGAAATGCTTTTTTATACGGCTGGTTGTATGTGGGCAGAGGCCCAATAAGGCCAATCATTGACTTTTCATACTGCTTGTTACTCACATTGAGCTCGTCCCAGCTTGAAATCGAGGACCGAGTATTATAGTGCTCGCCCGTCATTATAGGTAATATATGTAAAAGTGGACAACCTCTTTCATTTTAAAAGAATTGAACGATTAAAAATTAAAGTTGTGTGTAGGTTAAAAGTGTAAATGGTGTACTGGGAACAAAGAAAGCAAAATGATCACAAACCCATCCAAAAAAAAAAAAAAAAAAAATAAAAAAAATATCACCAAACAAACAGCTTGATAACATCTAACTAGGTCAGATTCTCCATTACTGCACTATACTATTGAGGGATACACTAGTTCATTTTCCAAGGATGAAAGGCAAACCACCATGATTGAGGAAAAAAAAAAAAAAAAAAAAAAATGATGAGAATTTTTACAGGGCTGAAATCATTCTATAGACACTGGCGGAAGGGAATTTTGTTTACTTACCGTAAATTCCTTTTCTTCTAGCTCCTATTGGGAGACCCAGACAATTGGGTGTATAGCTTCTGCCTCCGGAGGCCACACAAAGTATTACACTTTAAAAGTGTAACCCCTCCCCTCTGCCTATACACCCCCCGTGCATCACAGGCTCCTCAGTTTTGGTGCAAAAGCAGGAAGGAGAAAACTTATAAGTTGGTCTAGGGTAAATTCAATCCGAAGGATGTTCGGAGAACTGAAAACCATTAACCAAAAGAACAATTCAACATGAACAACATGTGTACAGAAAAGAACAAACAGCCCGAAGGGAACAGGGGCGGGTGCTGGGTCTCCCAATAGGAGCTAGAAGAAAAGGAATTTACAGTAAGTAAACAAAATTCCCTTCTTTGTCGCTCCATTGGGAGACCCAGACAATTGGGACGTCCAAAAGCAGTCCGTGGGTGGGTAAAAGAATACCTCGATAAAAAAGCCGAAAACGACCCCCTCTTACAGGTGGGCAACCGCCGCCTGAAGGACTCGCCTACCTAGACTGGCGTCTGCCGAAGCATAGGTATGCACCTGATAGTGTTTCGTGAAAGTGTGCAGACTAGACCAGGTAGCTGCCTGACACACCTGCTGAGCCGTAGCCCGGTGCCGCAATGCCCAGGACGCACCCACGGCTCTGGTAGAATGGGCTTTCAGCCCCAAAGGAAGCGGAAGCCCAGAAGAACGGTAGGCTTCGAGAATCGGTTCCTTGATCCACCGAGCCAAGGTTGACTTGGAAGCCTGCGAACCCTTACGCTGGCCAGCGACAAGGACAAAGAGGGCATCTGAACGGCGCAGGGGCGCCGTGCGAGACACATAGAGCCGGAGTGCTCTCACCAGATCTAATGAGTGCAAATCCTTTTCACATTGGTGAATTGGATGAGGGCAAAATGAAGGTAAGGAGATATCCTGATTGAGATGAAAAGGGGATACCACCTTAGGGAGAAATTCCGGGACCGGACGCAGAACCACCTTATCCTGGTGAAAAACCAGGAAGGGGGCTTTGCATGACAGCGCTGCCAGCTCCGACACTCTACGGAGCGATGTAACTGCCACTAGAAATGCCACCTTCTGCGAAAGACGTGATAAAGAGACATCCCGCAGCGGCTCGAAAGGTGGTTTCTGAAGAGCCGTTAGCACCCTGTTAAGGTCCCATGGTTCCAGCGGACGCTTGTAAGGTGGGGCTATGTGGCAAACTCCCTGCAGGAACGTGCGGACCTGCGGAAGCCTGGCTAGACGCTTTTGAATAAATACGGATAGCGCCGATACTTGTCCCTTGAGAGAGCCGAGAGACAAACCCTTGTCCATTCCGGATTGAAGGAATGAAAGAAAAGTGGGTAAGGCAAAGGGCCAGGGAGTAAAACCATTATCAGAGCACCAGGATAAGAAGATCCTCCAAGACCTGTGATAGATCTTGGCGGACGATTGTTTCCTGGCCTGTCTCATAGTGGCAATGACAACTTGAGATAACCCTGAGGACGCTAGGAGCCAGGACTCAATGGCCACACAGTCAGGTTGAGGGCCGCAGAATTCAGATGGAAAAACGGCCCTTGTGACAGCAAGTCTGGGCGGTCTGGGAGCGCCCACGGTTGACCCACCGTGAGATGTCACAGATCCGGTTACCACGACCGCCTCGGCCAATCTGGGGCGACGAGAATGGCGCGACGACAGTTGGACCTGATTTTGCGCAGCACTTTGGGCAGCATCGCCAGAGGAGGAAATACATAGGGCAGTCGAAACTGCGACCAATCCTGAACTAATGCGTCCGCCGCCAGAGCTCTGTGATCTTGAGACCGGGCCATGAATGCCGGGACTTTGTTGTTGTGCCGTGACGCCATGAGATCGACGTCCGGCATTCCCCAGCGGCGACAGATCTCTCGAAACACGTCTGGGTGAAGAGACCATTCACCCGCGTCCATGCCCTGTCGACTGAGAAAATCTGCTTCCCAGTTTTCTACGCCCGGGATGTGAACTGCGGAGATGGTGGAAGCTGTGGTTTCCACCCACTGCAGAATCCGTCGGACTTCCTGGAAGGCTTGACGACTGCGAGTGCCGCCTTGGTGGTTGATGTATGCGACGGCAGTAGCGTTGTCCGACTGGATCCGGATCTGCCTGCCCTGCAGCCACCGATGAAAAGCCAATAGGGCTAGATACACTGCCCTTATCTCCAGAATATTGATCTGAAGGGATGACTATCGGAGTCCAGGTTCCCTGAGCCCTGTGGTGGAGAAAAACCGCCCCCCACCCTGACAGGCTCGCGTCCGTGGTGACCACAGCCCAGGTGGGGGGGTAGGAAGGATTTTCCCTGCGACAGAGAGTTGGGAAGGAGCCACCACTGAAGTGACATCTTGGTTGCAAGGGAAAGAGACGTTCCTGTCGAGGGAAGTCGACCTCCTGTCCCATTTGCGGAGAATGTCCCACTGGAGTGGCCGCAGATGGAATTGCGCGAAGGGCACTGCCTACATCGCTGCCACCATCTTCCCCAGGAAGTGCATGAGGCGCCTCAAGGGGTGTGACTGACCCCGAAGAAGAGATTGCACCCCTGCCTGCAGCGAAAGCTGTTTGTCCAGCGGTAGCATGACTACTGCTGACTGAGTATGAAACTCCATCCCAAGGTACGTCAGTGATTGGGTCGGTGTCAACTTGGATTTTGGGAAGTTGATGATCCACCTGAACTGCTGGAGAGTCGCCAGAGCGACGGAAAGGCTGTTTTGACACGCCATCTGAGAGGGTGCCCTGACCAGAAGATCGTCTAAGTAGGGAATCACCGAGTGGCCCTGAGAGTGTAGGACCGCCACAACAGATGCCATGACCTTGGTGAACACCCTTGGGGCTGTCGCCAGGTCGAAAGGCAAAGCCACGAACTGAAGGTGTTCGTCCCCGATGGCGAAACGCAAAAAGCGTTGATGTTCGGGTGCGATCGGCACATGGAGATAAGCATCCTTGATGTCGATCGATGCTAGGAAGTCTCCTTGTGACATCGAAGCGATGACCGAGCGGAGAGATTCCATCCGAAACAGTCTGGTGCTCACATGTCTGTTGAGCAGTTTGAGGTCCAGAACGGGACGGAACGAGCCGTCCTTCTTTGGCACCACAAACAAGTTGGAGTAAAAGCCGCGACCATGTTCCTGGGGGGAAACCGGGATCACAACTCCTTCTGTCTTCAGAGTGTTCACCGCCTGAAAAAGTGCATCGGCTCGCTCGGGGGGCGGAGAGGTTCTGAAGAAACGAGTCGGGGGACGAGAGCTGAACTCTATCCTGTAACCGTGAGACAGAATGTCTCTCACCCATCGGTCTTGAACATGTGGCCACCAGGCGTCGCAAAAGCGGGAGAGCCTGCCACCGACCGAGGATGCGGTTCGGGGATGCCGAGAGTCATGAGGAGGCCGCCTTGGAAGCAGTGCCTCCTGCGGCCTTTTGGGGGCATGACTTGGACCGCCACGCATAGGAGTTCCTCTGGCCTTTCTCCGGCCTGCTGGACGAAGAGGATTGGGGCTTGGCGGAGGGACGAAAGGACCGAAACCTCGATTGTATTTTCCGTTGCTGAGGTCTCTTCGGTTTGGACTGGGGTAAGGAGGAGTCCTTTCCCTTGGATTCCTTAATAATCTCATCCAATCGTTCGCCAAACAAGCGGTCGCCAGAAAACGGCAAACCGGTTAAGAACCTCTTGGAAGCAGAGTCTGCCTTCCATTCGCGCAGCCACATGGCCCTGCGGACTGCCACAGAGTTAGCGGATGCCACCGCTGTACGGCTAGCAGAGTCTAGAACTGCGTTCATGGCGTAGGAAGAAAAGGCTGACGCCTGAGAAGTCAAAGACGCAACCTGTGGAGCAGAATTACGTGTGACCGCAGTAATCTCAGCCAGACAAGCTGAGATAGCTTGGAGTGCCCACACGGCTGCAAAAGCCGGGGCAAAAGACGCGCCCGTGGCTTCATAGATGGATTTCACCAGGAGCTCTATCTGCCTGTCAGTGGCATCCTTTAGCGATGAGCCATCTGCAACCGATACCACAGATCTAGCCGCCAATCTAGAGACTGGGGGATCCACCTTGGGACATTGGGCCCAACCCTTAACAACGTCAGAGGGGAAGGGGTAACGTGTGTCAGTAAGGCGCTTAGTAAAGCGCTTGTCCGGAACCGCTCTGGGCTTCTGGACAGCATCTCTGAAGTTAGAGTGATCGAAAAACGCACTCAGTGTACGTTTAGGGAACCGAAACTGGTGTTTCTCCTGCTGAGAAGTCGACTCCTCTACAGGTGGCGGCGGGGGAGATATATCTAACTCCTGGTTGATGGACGAGATAAGGTCATTTACTATGGCGTCCCCTTCAGGTGTATCAAGATTGAGAGCAACGTCAGGGTCAGAGCCCTGAGCTGCGACGTCCGCCTCGTCCTCCAGAGAGTCCTCAAGCTGGGAACCCGAGCAGCGTGAAGAAGTCAGGGAAGATTCCCAGCGGGCCCGCTTAGCCGGTCTGGGACTGTGGTCCGGGCCGGAGTCCTCCACATGAGACCTAGGGCCCCCCCTGGGAACGTGCTGCGGCGCGGACAGAGAGGGGCCTGGAGGCGAAGATCCAACAGGGCCCGGGGCCTGTGGAAGGACCGGTCTGGACTGCAAAGCTTCAAGCAGCTTGGCAGACCATTTGTCCATAGACTGAGCCATGGATTGTGAGAGTGACTCAGAGTTTTTCAGCAAAAACTGCAAACTCTGTCCCTGCCGCCTGGACAGGGGGAGCAAGGGGTTCTACCTGAGCCGAGGGGCCCACTAGTGACCGAGGCTCCGGCTGAGCAAGCAAAACAGGGGTTGAGCATTGCTCACAGTGAGGGTAGGTGGAACCCGCAGGTAACTTAGCCGCACAAGAGGTACAGGTCGCAAAATAACCCTGTGCCTTGGCACCCTTGCTCCTTGTGGACGACATGCTGTTGTCTCCTAGGAGAGTGATCACTGAGGGTATATGGGAAAGGGTATACAGCCCGACCAAACAGAAATATATAAATATATATATAGTATCTATTCCGGCACCCTAAGGGGACCAGCACCGGGTGACCAGTGTGGCTTACCGACCGCTAAAAAGCGGAATGTGTGTCCTCCAGATTCCCTGCCTTAGGTCTCCCAGCGTTGCAGAGCTCTTTCCTGGAAATCCTCCACAGGCAGAATGCCAAAAAAATGGCTGCCGGAGCTCTCTGGGGAGGAGTGGGGCCGTGGGCGGCACTAGAAAAGTGCGGGAATCTGGAGTCCCCACAGTGATCAGTGAGGGGGGAGGAAACATACAGGATGCTCCGGCCCTCACAACCGACGTCAGGTCGGCAGTCCCGCCCTTACCCCTGATAGACAGGCCCGGGGGCGGGAGTTTGGCTACTAGGCCGCAATTGAAGCCTGGGACTAAATTTAAGACCGTGTCCGACAAACAGGCGCGGTCGGCGCGGAAGTCCGCCGGCCGTCACAAATAAGCAGCTGCTGCAGCGTCCGGGATGAAGGCGCTCCATGCACATCCCCCATGGGGATACAGAGTACCTTAGTGATGCAGGGCCCGGTCCCTGAGGATGAATAGACTCCTGTCCGGCAGATTCCCACAGGGGCTGCGGAGGGAGCACGGTCCCAGTGAATGGACGACCGCTCAGGATCCCACTTCTCCCAGAGCCGCTAAGGGATGGTGAAGGAGACGGCATGAGGCTCCGGCCTTTGTACCCACAATGGGTACCTCAACCTTAACAGCACCGCCGACGTAGTGGGGTGAGAAGGGAACATGCCGGGGGCCCCGTGGGGGCCCACTTTTCTTCCAACCGATATAACTAAAATGAGAATGCATGAGTGGATGTGTGCCTCCTTCCACACAAAGCATAAAACTGAGGAGCCCGTGATCCACGGGAGGGTGTATAGGTAGAGGGGAGGGGTTACACTTTTTCAGTGTAATACTTTGTGTGGCCTCCGGAGGCAGAAGCTATACACCCAATTGTCTGGGTCTCCCAATGGAGCGACAAAGAAAAGCAAATTTCACTCCTCATGGAACACTCATTCCCATCACTCATTACAGTCATGACCATTCATCAACTGAGAGATTGACAAAAGCGCTTGACATAAAAAAGATCCGGAACTTCCATTTATTTATACAGAATGCTTAGATCCTTGAAGGGTACAACATCTGCAAAGAAGAGAACACAACCATTAGATCACAACTTTAAATTACTTTTACCTGTTTTTACTTTAAATTCAGGCAATATGTCAATTAAGGATAACTTAGAACCTAAGGGGCACTTTGCACGCTGCGACATCGCAGGCCGATGCTGCGATAGTCCCCGCCCCCGTCGCAGCAGCGATATGTGGTGATAGCTGGCGTAGCGAAAATTATCACTACGCCAGCTTCACACACACACCTACCGTGCGCCGTCCCTGTGGCCGGTGACCCGCCTCCTTGTTAAGGGGGCGGGTCGTGCGCCGTCACACGGCAGGCGGCCAATTGGAGCGGCGGAGATGAGTAGGATGTAAACATCCTGCCCACTCCTTCCTTCCGCATATCCTACGGAAGCCGCAGTGACGCCGGTAGGAGATGTTCCTCGCTCCTGCGACTTCACACACAGCGATGTGTGCTGCCGCAGGAGCGAGGAACAACATCGGACTGTCGCGTCAGCGTAATCATGGATTACGCCGACGCTACACCGATGATACGATTACGACGATTTTGCGCTCGTTAATCGTATCATCTAAGCTTTACACACAGCGATGTCGCCTGCGATGCCGGAAGTGCGTCACTTTTAATTTGATCCCACCGACATCGCAGCTGCGATGTCGTAGTGTGCAAAGTACCCCTAAGGCTATGTTCACACAGGGCATCTTGTATTACTGCATTTTTTGCAGTCAAAAAGATGCACCTAAATCCATGCATTTCCTTCTCCCAGCAAAGTCTATGAGATTTCTCTTTTGCTGTCCACACTGGGCATCTTTTTTTGGCTGTGTTTTTGATGACGCAGCATGTCAATTCTTTTTGCATTTGAGCCCTTCCAGTCAATAGATTTGACTTAAACGCATTGGGAAAAACACGGTAAAAACACTTCAAAAGCATGCGTTTTTTGCCACCGGTGCGTTTTTTTTGGGGCCAAAAATGCAGCATCTTTGTGGGTAAGAAGAGATGCAGTGTGTGAACATAGCCTTTGAAGATGTAATATAGATTACTGACATTTGGAACTAGGATTTTTTTTTACTGTAACTATGCATCTTAAGCTACAAATAAGGCTTACAATATCATTGCATTGAATATTTTGACTTCTAAAGCCTGTGTAGCACAGTACATAGTTGTCTGTGATGAGATAATGAATCAGTCAGTGAGCTTATTGCTAACCTGTCATCAGGATTTTCCATGTTAAACTAAAGCTATGACCATAATGGCCCTGTCATACTGATTCAATATATACCTTCAGTGTAGAAATCTGCTGCCTAATTTTTGTTACATTAGCGGTTTCAGCTTTATAAGCTCTTCGTGCAGCGAGGCAGAGTTGTGTGGTGGCATTGTGGCCTCTGGTACGGCCCCTTCGCTGCCTTTATCTTTTTTAAATTCTGCGTTGGCGTTGTCCTAACCATGAGTGGCGCTTGCACAGATTCTTCTTGTAGTGGCAGTCAGGAGAACAAGAGTCAGTAGCAGAGAAAAGCGCACACTGTCCTCCGGCGGTCTTCAATAAAATGGTGCAGGAGTCGGCGCATGCACAATTTTAGATCTCGAATAATTTATGAGGATATTCTGCGCATCTGTTGCCATTTTCCTTAATACCGCTGGAAGTCAATCTGTACATAAGCCGTCAACATTTCTTTGAAGCCCGCTAGGAGATTATTCTGCGCAAGCAGTGGCCAAGGCGCCAGTGCAAAAAATTTAAAATCAGGATGATCAACACTAGAGGCACCAGAGGGGACTGTGGCAGAGGTGATGACCCTACCCACGGTCCCGCCATGGTTTAACAAAAACCAGGCAGATTTCTACACTGAAGAGATCTATTAAATCAGTATGGCAGCACCATTATGGAAATATCTTTAGTTTAACATGGATAATCCTGATGAAAGGTTCTCTTTAGGGTCTAATTTAAAGGGAATCTGTCAGTAGGATCAACCCTCCTAAGCCGTGTACATGGGCATGTAAGTCATAGGAAGCTGAATAAAATGATACTTTGATATCTGCGATACGTTGTCTTATTCCAGAGAACTCCATTTTTTCTTACATGGGATTGAGTTGTTCCAGGCTGTGGGGAGGACACTGGAGGCAGATTCTCATGCAGCGCAGACATTACTTTATATATAAAGGGGGCGTTACCAGTGTAATGGCCGCGCTCTGTATAACTGTGTCTGATTATAACTGATAAATAATGAGCGAGTGTGTGCGCCACTTCTCGACCGAGCATCAGGGTGCTTGGGTATGCTTAGGGCTTGGCTGAGTATCATGGGTGCTCTGCTGTGTCGTTCGTGAAACATTGAACACAAAGTGCAGGTTCGCTTCAGTGAGCAGGCAGCCCAGTGAGAGCAGCCTGCAGTGTCTGAATGGCTCTCACTTGGGGGAGTAAAACCAACGTGTGTACAAAAAAGAAAAAACAAAACACCGCTCTCCCACCCCCAAAAAGTGTTCCGTTTATGGCTGGCAGTGTGTGGAGAAACGGACTGCCCAATAGAGGTCATAATACTTATTACTTGAGTTGAGCCAGAGCGTCCAACTTTCTCAACTCAAGTAAAAAGCATTCTAGCACTGTAGTGTTAACTCATCATTAAGAGTACCGAGCACTGTACTGCTCGCTCATCACTATAAGGCGGGGGCCACACGGGGGACTAATGTGATCCTCGCATGACACTCGAGCTCACGGTGGCAGCACAGCAGAGCATCATGTGAGTGTCCCTGCGACTGAGGTCTGTTCGTGCGAGCGGACCTCAGCTGCGGGGAACGGGCTGGCACGGAAGAGGGAGGGCTTTATCTCCCCCTCTCCTCCGTAGCTGGCTATTGCCATTCTTGCCTTGTACTCACGGTACACCGGTGTACCGCGAGTACCAGTGCGATCTTTCTCTTGCCCCATAGACTTGAATGTGTGTGAGAAAAAAACCCCCCAAAAAAATAAAAAAAAAAATAGTTTTTTTATGTTAAAGGGAACCTGTCAGGTGCAATATGCACCCAGAAGCATGAGCAGCTCTGGGTGTATATTGCTAGACCCTGCCTAACCGTTCCTGTATACACTGGCATAGATAAAGGGATATTTAGAAAAAGTATTTCTAAAGAGCTTATATTGTATGCTAATGAGCGAGGGGACTAGTCCCCTGGGCGTTCATTCCCCTGGCTATTCGGCTCCATTAGCATGTTAGTTCCCCCTGTGGGCGTGCTAACATGTTAATGAATGTGCAGCATCAGAGGATGATCTCACTCACCTCTCCGCTGCCATCACCGCCCAACACTGGATTTCGGCTCAGTGCGCACGATCTCAGAGTTTTGGTCATGCGCAATATGTAGCCGGGTGTATGTGTCCCGGCTTCAAACTCGTGTAGTGCGCATAACCGGAAGTCTGGGGTCATGCACACTGAGCTGAAGTCCAGGAGCCAGATGCGATGGCAGCGGAGAGGTGAGTGAGATCACGCTGCACGTTCATTAGCATGCCCACAGGGGTGTACTAACATGCTAAGGGGGCCGACTAGCCAGGGGAACTAATGCCCAGGGAACTAGTCCCTGCACTCATTAGCATACGGTATAAGATCTTAAATACTTTTTCTAAAGATCTCTTTATCTATGCGAGTGTATACAGGGACGGTTAGGCAGGGATTAGCAATATGCACCCAGAACTGCTCGTGGTTCTGGGTGCATATTGGACCTGACAGGTTCCCTTTAAAATATCATGCTTCATCACTGGCTTGTCATGTAGAATTGCAAATCTGCAGGAAAGATTTAGCAGTACAAGATTGGTAAAGCACAATAGTGGAGAGGTAAGAAAACTTAAGTTATCAGCCAACAATCAGGCTGCTGATTTTATTTTCCAAAAGGTCAATTAAAGGGACCATGACAGCCGATACATGCGATTCATTTACAGGTAGCATGTCAGATATGTGCTGCATCTCAGCCAGGCATGTTGTACTCTGAAACACTGCGGCATTTCAGAGAAAATCTGTAAACCGCAGAGGACCAAGCTGTGCTGGAGATTAGATAAGATACATTGGATTCTGAATGTGCAAAAAAAAAAATGGCCATAGCATCTGGAAGACCTGTCACCAGATCCAAAAATTGTCAGTACTCATAACAAGCAGTTGGATGCTCGGACGTGTGTGATTCAAGTATAATGGAAGCCAATGGGGAACTTCATCATTTTTCCAGAAAATCTGCTATATAAATGCTTAAGTTCCCCCTTGACTTCCATTATACTCTGTAAATGAGTACCCAGTGTGGTAGTGCTCACTCATCACTAGTTATACGCCCACCCGCATTGAAGTCTCATCATGTGAATTTGCCTATTTTTTGTTTTTCAAAGAAAGCCGCAAGAGGTTTTTAAGTGGCATAAAGCAACATAAGCTCAACAAATAAATCAAGTACTAAGAAAATCTATAAAGAAACAGAAGAAAAACGTCTGAACCTTTAATATTCACGGTTTCTACTCACCACACGGATTCTGTGTCCCATGGCCTTGGCGGGCAGGTTTGAGCGGAACTTGGCACGCACCATGCCACTGTTGCCATGAGCTCTGGTCACCTTACCCCAGATCACACGAGTTTTATTTGGTTTGCCTCCTGGCGTTACGGTTTTGCTAAAAAACAAATAAAAAGAAAAACGGTGTTAAAGGGGAGGGCACACAACCGGAGATATGAGAAACAATGTTAAGGCTACGTGCACACATTACATTTTGGTGGAGACAATTCTGCATCTCTTGGCAGGAAAAACGCAGAGGCATAAAAACATGTTTTTTGCTGAAATGCTGAAAGAATTGACATGCTGCAGATACAAGTCTGCAAGGAGAAAATACTCAACATGTGCCTGAGACTTCAGGATTGCCATTCACTGTGTGCACTCCGCCTTAGCCCTAGAGTCTCAAGCAATATTTCCATATAAATAGGTGTCACAGTAATTGGATTTTATCCTCACTGAGGAATTCCATGTTCTCACTAGAATGAAATCTTCGCCCAGAATAAGAAAAGACGCATCAAAATTAAGATCGGCTGCCTCTCCGGGCAACACGGCTGCCTCTCCGGGCAACACGGCTGCCTCTCCGGGCAACACGGCTGCCTCTCCGGGCAACACGGCTGCCTCTCCGGGCAACACGGCTGCCTCTCCGGGCAACACGGCTGCCTCTCCGGGCAACACGGCTGCCTCTCCGGGCAACACGGCTGCCTCTCCGGGCAACACGGCTGCCTCTCCGGGCAACACGGCTGCCTCTCCGGGCAACACGGCTGCCTCTCCGGGCAACTCTTCATGAGTGTTAAAAAGTTAAAGAACATCACCACTGTTTGGGATCGTTAGATCATTTTCTTCCTTTTGTTTTTGTCTTGTATTAGTTGACCTTAAAAAAAGGGCACTGTCCAGCATCAGGAAAAAGTCTAAAGTCATCACAGACTTGTGAATCCTCACAGAGCGCGCACTCCGCACTGTGAGGATTCTCCAGTGCTGGTCAGTCATGTGAGATTTCCATACTTCCGGCCACATTCTGACTAGACCTTTCTGGCATCACTTAATATGAGAGACTGTGCACGTCTAGTCAGCACATAACCGCTTCCCACCCCTGCAGCTCCCAGCAACGGAGAACCCTGACAATGCGCAGTGTGCACACACTAAGGATTCACAAGTGACTGAATGATTTTACCCAAAGACCGGAGAACCCCTTTAAGGTTTGACTTTTGTATTTGTTTTTCTGAATATTGTAATTTATTTTTTCATTATGAAAAATTCCAAAATAACCCGTCAAATAAATTAAGGAACATTAAGGAAAATGAACTAGAATTCTGGCACAATTTACACCACACTGACTGGTTTTGAAATCTGCTCATAAAAGGGAATGAGGTTAAAGGGAACCTGTCAGGTCCAATATGCATGCAGAACCATGAGCAGTTCTGGGTGCATATTGCTAATCCCTGCCTGACTGTCCCAGGTTATAGTCCCAGGATATTGGTTATATCAGTGGAATTCTTGATGAAGTGGGGAGACACTCCGAAACGGGTAAAATAAAACCACATTTGTTCAATCTTTCCTGGATTTGTGTCATATCTTCAGAAGTGCAGCAACAGTTCCACAACTTTGTTCCTGATCTGCTAAGGCTGAAGTAGCATATATAAAGAGATCTTTAGAAAAAGTATATTTCTAAAGATCCTTTATGATATGCAAATGAACGAGGGGACTGGTCGCAAGGGCGTTAGTTCCTGCGCTCATTCCGCCCCCTTAGCATGGCAGTAAGCCCTCAGGTGTACTAACATGCTATTCAATGCAGCATCACCAGCGGTGACACGCGTACCCGTGTCCACTGATCTGAATGCCCGCCACTTCCAGTCATACGCAGTATGAAGCCAGGTGTACGCGTCCCGTCTTCAAAGAGGTCCAGTGCGCATGACCGGAAGTGGCGGGATTTCTGATCAACAGTGACAGCGGACACAGGTACGCGCGTCACCCCTGTTGATGCTTCATTGAATAGCATATTAACATGCCACTGTGGGTGTGCTAACATGCTAAAAGGGCAGAATGAGAGCAGGCGCCAATGCCCTTGCGAATAATCATTGGTTTTATTAGCATATCAAAGGATATTTAAAAATACTTTTTGTAAAGATCTCTTTATCTATGCTACTAAATGTAGGAACGGTTATGCAGGGATTAGCAATATGCACCTAGAACTGCTCGTGGTTCTGGGTGAAAACTGCCCCTCACCGGATCCCTTTAATAAAAGTACTAAAATGTGCTAGTTTTATTAATGTGTGAATCCCTATTAAGTGTCCTCGTTAGTTTGAGCCCTCGTCTTCTGTGAGAGCCATCGCCAGACATGTCTGGCAGCAGTTTACCTCCATTGGTTGTCTGGGACCACCATAAATCAGACTGTCAGCTGAAGTCATCAATACTGTATAGTATGGGGGCCTCAAGTCTGCTACTATCTTCCCTTGCAGCTCTGTATCCAGAGATTAGACTTGTATGATAAAGCGGACAATCACAGGCTCATGGGAAGTCCGTGCACGGGAGAGACGATGTCCAGTGTAAGGCTGCTTTCACACTACGTTTAACATGCGTCATGAACGTTTTTTTAACGCAAAAACGGATCCAGTGCAAATGCATTTTCATTTCAATGCATTTGCAATGGACTCACGTTAACATGCGTTCACCTGCATTTGCGTGCGTTATAGTGAGGATCCAGCGAGTTGCAGTTTTTTTAACATTTTTCAAAAACGCTACTTGTAGCATTTTTGAGCTGCGTCCAAATACTGCAAATTGCTGGATCCTGACTATACTGAACGCTGGCATGCTGATAGACAGGATCCTGCTTGCTCTACTGAGCATGCCCAGAAACCAGCCTCGCGTGATCAGACTCCCCCCACTCTCCCCCGCCTGAGAGCAGAGGACACTCGTAACCAAGGTAAACATCGGGTAACCGCGGTCTTAGTTACTTGATGTTTATCTTGGTTACGTGTGCAGGGAACCGGCTCCTAGCAGCTGCAGACGCTCGTAACCAATGTAAATATCTGGTATCCACGCAAGTTACCCGATGTTTACCTTGGTTACGAGCCTTCACAGCTGTCAGAAGCCGGCTCCCAGTCTTTCACATTCAGTTCTCCTCACTCCCGATCACATGACTCCATTGCCCGCCCATAAACTTAAAGTGACAGGATCCTGCAAAATACATGCGTTTGCATACGGTTTTTTTTGCTGTAAAAGCAGGATCCACTTTTACAGCAAAAAAAAACACGTTCATAACGCATGTTAAAAAAACATAGTGTGAAAGCAGCCTAACAAGTGTAAAATTATCATAATGTGCAAACTACTAAATCCCTACCGTCAATCCCGTAATTCCCACCTGGGGAGATGAAACACTTACTTTTTTGCCTTGTACACATAGGCACATTTCTTGCCCAGGTAGAAATCTGTCTCATCTCTAGCGTAGACCCCTTCAATCTTCAGGAGGGCTGTGTGCTCCCTCTGGTTTCGGAGGCCTCTTTTGTAGCCAGCAAAGATTGCCTTGCACCACAATCTGGTATAGGAGATAAGACATTAGGAATCTGTCCAGACCAAACCATTATTACAGAAATGATAGACTTGACTAGCTTACCTGCCAGGCATTTTGAGTTATTAGTATCCAGATGCAGGCAAGACTGTGAAAACACAAGGAGCAGGTCAGAAGTGAGAAAACCACCAGTTACTCATACAGGAACCGAGATTCTGTCCACATACAGTATAGAGGTTGTGTGTGCCAGGAACTGTTTAATAAAAGCGCTAAAGCTGCCATAATAATTAGCCTTTATGATATTGACCTGCAATAAATGACCAATAACCAGCAAGTTACAAGAGGTCTGGAATGACAGATAAATGTATATCACAAGCAGTTTGTGCACATTGTATAGTAGGCTTGCAGCTTTATAAACTCATTGCTTGCTGTCACTGAACAAGGACATTCTCAGTCCCATACAATGAATGTAAACTGTATGGAGCTAGTATTCACCATAATCATATTCAGTCCAGAGGGGATGGAAAGCGGAAGATCCCCATCTGACAGGAGGACAGTGTCTGTTCTAAGGCCCTGTACACATTACAGAAAATTCTCCTGAATCAGAAAAGATGTATGGGGCCTCTCAACTATCCCTACATAGGTTATGTGGGGGGGGTCTAAGGATTGCAGTGATAGAATTATCTTTTTGCAGGATAGATATTCCGCTGTGAGATAATTCTGATAACAGCTTACTCTGCACTCCCCAGAGACCGGAGGAGCACTCCATGTGTGTGGAGGAGTCAGGAGAGACGCCGATCATTGAGCTGTTAGCCAACATATATGGCCAGCTTTGGGAGATTGTACTCTCCACTACATAATTCGGTGGCTCTAGGTGCATCTTTGGGAAGAAGTTGAAGTGCTTGCAGCTGAATGCGAAGAAAGTTTAAAATTTAGTCCCAAATTTCTTGGAGGAACAGCAGGAGATGTACACTGCATTACTCCATGGTGAATATGTACGAATATAGAGATAACAGGAGATCAAAGAATTCATTGCCAAGACATAGACAATCGTAATCTCTCACAGAACCGTCTTTCTGCCCTAGAAGATCAGAATGTTTCCATTCACGGACAGCAAATAGAAATCAGGAAAAGTATTTCTATAACTTGTTCATTGGTCTGTCATTATCAGCCAGTAAATAGGATGCAATAGACTGATCAGTGATCGCAGTGTCGTAACATCAGCATCACCAGGACAGAACGTCATGGTCCACACTGTGCAGAGCACTCCGACCTGCTGCGCTCTAGTCCCAGATAACACACAGCGCTCACCAGTGTGCAGAACACTCCGACCTGCTGCGCTCTAGTCCCACAGATAACACACAGCGCTCACCAGTGTGCAGAACACTCCGACCTGCTGCGCTCTAGTCCCACAGATAACACACAGCGCTCACCAGTGTGCAGAACACTCCGACCTGCTGCGCTCTAGTCCCACAGATAACACACAGCGCTCACCAGTGTGCAGAACACTCCGACCTGCTGCGCTCTAGTCCCACAGATAACACACAGCGCTCACCAGTGTGCAGAACACTCCGACCTGCTGCGCTCTAGTCCCACAGATAACACACAGCGCTCACCAGTGTGCAGAACACTCCGACCTGCTGCGCTCTAGTCCCACAGATAACACACAGCGCTCACCAGTGTGCAGAACACTCCGACCTGCTGCGCTCTAGTCCCACAGATAACACACAGCGCTCACCAGTGTGCAGAACACTCCGACCTGCTGCGCTCTAGTCCCACAGATAACACACAGCGCTCACCAGTGTGCAGAACACTCCGACCTGCTGCGCTCTAGTCCCACAGATAACACACAGCGCTCACCAGTGTGCAGAACACTCCGACCTGCTGCGCTCTAGTCCCACAGATAACACACAGCGCTCACCAGTGTGCAGAACACTCCGACCTGCTGCGCTCTAGTCCCACAGATAACACACAGCGCTCACCAGTGTGCAGAACACTCCGACCTGCTGCGCTCTAGTCCCACAGATAACACACAGCGCTCACCAGTGTGCAGAACACTCCGACCTGCTGCGCTCTAGTCCCACAGATAACACACAGCGCTCACCAGTGTGCAGAACACTCCGACCTGCTGCGCTCTAGTCCCACAGATAACACACAGCGCTCACCAGTGTGCAGAACACTCCGACCTGCTGCGCTCTAGTCCCACAGATAACACACAGCGCTCACCAGTGTGCAGAACACTCCGACCTGCTGCGCTCTAGTCCCACAGATAACACACAGCGCTCACCAGTGTGCAGAACACTCCGACCTGCTGCGCTCTAGTCCCACAGATAACACACAGCGCTCACCAGTGTGCAGAACACTCCGACCTGCTGCGCTCTAGTCCCACAGATAACACACAGCGCTCACCAGTGTGCAGAACACTCCGACCTGCTGCGCTCTAGTCCCAGATAACACACAGCGCTCACCAGTGTGCAGAACACTCCGACCTGCTGCGCTCTAGTCCCAGATAACACACAGCGCTCACCAGTGTGCAGAACACTCCGACCTGCTGCGCTCTCTAGTCCCAGATAACACACAGCGCTCACCAGTGTGCAGAACACTCCGACCTGCTGCGCTCTCTAGTCCCAGATAACACACAGCGCTCACCAGTGTGCAGAACACTCCGACCTGCTGCGCTCTCTAGTCCCAGATAACACACAGCGCTCACCAGTGTGCAGAACACTCCGACCTGCTGCGCTCTCTAGTCCCACAGATAACACACAGCGCTCACCAGTGTGCAGAACACTCCGACCTGCTGCGCTCTAGTCCCAGATAACACACAGCGCTCACCAGTGTGCAGAACACTCCGACCTGCTGCGCTCTAGTCCCAGATAACACACAGCGCTCACCAGTGTGCAGAACACTCCGACCTGCTGCGCTCTCTAGTCCCAGATAACACACAGCGCTCACCAGTGTGCAGAACACTCCGACCTGCTGCGCTCTCTAGTCCCACAGATAACACACAGCGCTCACCAGTGTGCAGAACACTCCGACCTGCTGCGCTCTAGTCCCACAGATCAGCATCACCACCCCAGAACACCATGGTCCACACAGCACTCATCAGTGGGCAGAACAATGACCTGCTGCGCCCTCTAGTCCCCCAGATACACACCTGTGATCGGCCATCTACAGCGATACAATAGAGAACCAGCAGCCCCATCCTCACAATGGGGGCTGAGCGGACAGACTCCCACCAGGCAGTGTTTTTACCCTTGTAAAGTTGGAATATGCCCTTAAGCACCTGGCGCTCTACACTGCAGACCATACGGATCCATGGGGCCCTAACATGCAGCAGGACTATGGCCGGTCAGCGCAGGCAGGGATCCCGCCGGTTCGGACCTCACACTAGTGACTCGCCAGGAGCCGCACTGATCCTGCACAGCGCTGCAGACACTGACAAGTCCCCGGGGTCGCCCAATCCGGCCAATATCCCTGCCATCCTCCGGCGCACAGCCCCGCTGCACCCCCCGTGTGATGGGCCAGCGCCCGCCCAACGCGTCTGGACCGATATTCCACACACAGGCACATTGCACAGCCCGAAACCCGCAACCTAGAACAGACATTCAGCTCTCCTCACCCGCACCGGAATCCAAGATGGAGGAAAAGGAAGTGGAGACGCGCTGCACGCTGGGAAATGAGAAGGGTCCTCTACTGAGGTGTCTTAAATATTGCCTGAGCGGCGTATACAAAAAGGTCGGCATATTCAGCAGTTATACTCACGAATAGATTGTAATAAGCGTGCATACACCTGCGAACGGGCAATACATAGAGGTGCAAAACAAAACAGGCATCAGTCAGAGGAGCTAATAAAGGCCCCGAAGGCGGAGCTTAGGTGTCCATGGTAACCTAACGCAACTATTCTACCCCATCTGTGATCTGTGCAGGTAGCTTACCAGTGTAGAGCCTGTAAGGCAGACAGAGCATCCGGGGGAGTACAGCACCGGGAGGGGAGTACAGCACCGGGGGGCGTACAGCATCGGCGGAGTGCAGCACGGGGGGGGGGGTGAGCATCGGGAGGGGAGTACAGCAGCTGGAGGGAGTACAGGACCGGGGGGGGGGGGGTACAGCACTGTGAGGGTAGTACAGCAGCTGCTGGGGAGTACAGCACCGGGGGAGTGGGGGAGTACAGCACTGGGGGGTGAGCACCGGGATGGAAGTACAGCAGCTGGAGGGAGTACAGAACGGGGGGGGGGGGGTACAGCACCAGGAGAGGAGTACAGCAGCTGGAGGGGAGTATAGCACTGGGGGAGGGGGGAGTTCAGCACTGGGGGGGTGAGCACCGGGAGGGGAGTACAGCAGCTGGAGGGAGTACAGAACTGGGAGTGGGGTACAGCACCGGGGTGAGTACAGCACTGGTGGTGTACGCAGGACCAGGAATGTAGAATACTGGGGTGTACTGTTATGTAGAGGGCTGTGGTGTACAATACCGTAGTGTACAGGGACGGGGTGTACTTGGGTGTACAATACCGTAGTGTACAGGAACAGGGTGTACTTGGGTGTACAATACCGTAGTGTACAGGAACAGGGTGTACTTGGGTGTACAATACCGTAGTGTACAGGAACAGGGTGTACTTGGGTGTACAATACCGTAGTGTACAGGGACGGGGTGTACTTGGGTGTACAATACCGTAGTGTACAGGAACAGGGTGTACTTGGGTGTACAATACCGTAGTGTACAGGAACAGGGTGTACTTGGGTGTACAATACCGTAGTGTACAGGAACAGGGTGTACTTGGGTGTACAATACCGTAGTGTACAGGAACAGGGTGTACTTGGGTGTACAATACCGTAGTGTACAGGAACAGGGTGTACTTGGGTGTACAATACCAGGCTGTTCAGGACCGGGGTACATTGGTTATTTCCTTCTAACTCTAGACATGCAGTAAAATTGATAAAGATGATACATTATTGTCACCGTATGAACCATATGATAGCGGCACGTGACATGTTTCAGATTCCTGGCACTTTTCTGGAATTTCCAGTGTCCAAACCTCCGTCCACCATCATGCCAAGAGCTGCACAATGAAACAACACAGTGCGGACATTGGGCATCTCAGTGGGTGACACAGCGGGTGCAGCCACACGGTTTCTAGTGGAAGCCTCTTCAGGAATCGCTCCTTCCTTAAGTTTTTGGAGGAGTTTACGGTTTCCTGAGTCGTGTTCGTGGAGCTCATATATTCAGTCTTTTGAGCATTACGGTATTTTTGACTTCAGATTTTAAAGAACATCTGGTGGGAGAAAAGGAAGAGCATGTTACTTATTAGAGAGCGTCTCCTGATGGAAAATGTTCCAATCTCAGCCCTGTCCAGTCAAAAGGCTGCAGAAAAACACTTGAACAACTCTTCAAAGCTGCTTCTGAAGAAAGGAGTGTTTCCTGAAGCAGTGGCCACTAAAGAAATCAGTATTTGTAGCCAAAACCAGCAGTGGGTGATAAGTCCAGAAGTGGTGCTGTGTTTCTATTCTACTTTCCTCTGAAACTCCCCAAATACACAACATGTTCCCCCGGCTTATAAATATACTCTGTGTGCACTTACCCTAAAGCCTTGTTCACACATTACATTTTTGCGGAGGTTTTTTTCTGCAGGCAAAACCTCTCTTGGCAGTAAAGAAGCTGCTTATAAAAATCAGATTTGCGGCCTTTCTTGCTGAAGTTTTTGCTGTGGATGATAGATGTCGCTTGTCTACAGTACATTTTATTAAAGTTAGTTTTATTCAGAAAAATGCTACAAAAACACATTTATTTTCTTCTATCGGAATATATGGATTTGACTTATTTCTCTGTTTCTCACTAGGTTTATTTGTAAATATCTTCAGAAGATTCCGGATTTTCTGGTCTTTATTCATGTTCCAGTCTGTTGTTTTCATATACAAGTCCCATAAACGTACAGGACAGACCCAGAGACATAGAAGACATGGCATCATTGCCAGAGATGGAAGTCCTGCGGGTGTGCACTGTGCTGGAGGACAGCTTGGATCAGCTTTCTGTGCTAGGATATATCATGCCGGTCTCCTACCAAGGTCGAAATAATGTAAGTAGGAACCTGAGGAACAATAAAGAATAAAGTTAGCTTCGCCTCAGTAGGTTATACCCACCTACTGGAAGCAAGCTTTAGCTTAGTGTCAGTAGGAGGCAGACACGGGCCTTGTCCCAGGCCTGTTTCTACCTTTAGTTTTTTTGTTTTCTTAATGTGCCACTCTATTGTTTTATTCTTCTTTTTCTCCGCTGGAGTGGTGCTTTTAATCTAAGGTCCCTGACTCCGGTCCATGACATGCCGGATCTCTCCAGTGATTAATGGAGAGAATCGGAGGTCACTATTCAATACAACTCTATGAGAGCTGCATTCTGGCTCTCATAGTCTTGCATTGGGAGCTTGTGATGTAACTTCTGACTTTATCCTTTAACACCAAGGAGGACCACTCTCGCAATCCTCTTACACCAGCATGCCTGCCACCCCAATATGGGCTGTTGATCTTTCCCAGTCTGTCATAAGGAAGGTATCACAGATCCTGATTTCCATCAGAGTATGTTCTGAAGCCTTCTTCCTACCTCTGGTATTCTGGCCACATCTCAGCGTTAGTCAAACCCACCAGCATCTCCACACCAATGGGGCAGGTCGCATAAGAAATCCAAATAACAGACCTGTTCCAATTCTTCTTCCACATATATCCCTCACCTGCTAGTGCCTCCAGGTTGGTTTCCACTTCTCCCTCTCCTGAAGCTCATGTTTTTCAGATATCGAACCACCATTCCGAGTCTGACTTTGACCTTGGCTCTGATCGAGCTTCAGAATTATGGGACCTGGTGGACAGTCTGATCCAGGCCATCAATCAGCCCTTGAACGTCAAGGATGTAGATGCCCTGCCCTCTAACCAGACAGTGTATTTTAAGAGGGTTAAGTGAGCTCCCTTTGCTAACCATAAGGAATTTAATGGCATCCTGTCTAAGGAGTGGGAACATCCAGATATGAAGACGCATGGAAATCCTTTTCCTTTCTTTTTTTTTTCTCAAGAATTATACCGAATCTCCTGCCGTGGATCTCCTGGTATCTTGGTTATCCACCAACACTATTTTCCTGCTCTCTGACAGAGCATACCTTAAAGATCCTAACAACAGACACATTGAGTCAACATTCGAAGCCGCGGGCTCGGCTTTGTGCCCAGCATTCACCACTACCTGGGTTTCTAAGGCTGGATGCGCACTTGCGTCGTGTCCCTGCAGAAATTTCTGCAGGGATTTGACAGCACATGTGCGCGTCAAATCGCTGCAGAAACACTGCATAATGAATGCAGTGTTTCTGCAGAAAAAAAGCCGATTTCATGCGCTCTGGATGCAGCCCCCACCATCCAAGTACCCGCCCATAATCTCGTGCCCGCGCTTTTCCCTCTGCCTGCACTGTTATTATGCGCAAGCGCTGGCCATATGAACCCACGTTACCTATTACCGCGGGCAAGAGATTATGGGCGGGTACTTGGATGACGCTGCTGTTGACAATCACAGCACCGCCCTATAATCTCGCTCGCGCCTGCGCAACCACCTCACTAGCGGTCACGCTTTACACAGTGCTCTGTCCCGCGAGAATGGCACTGGGCATGCGCGAGACCTCGGGAGGACAGTTACATGAGGAGGGCGTCTTCGTGTATGTAAATGAGCAATGGGGTGCGGCGTACAGCGGCAGGAGGTCGACAAACGGACGCAAGACAGCCCGCCCCCGTGACCATAAAAAACATTTGCATACAAAAAGGTAAGAATTTATAAAGCATTTATTTAGGTCTCAAAGGGGGCACAATAGCAACAGGAACCTTTCTAGAATGCAGCCCAGGAGCTGCAGAGGGGAATCTTTTAGGTTTATTGCGAAATTTCTGCTGATAGGTTCCCTTTAAGGTTAAGTTACCATGATGAGTTTTTGGTACGCTGTATTTTGACTGTGAAAAAACGCAGCATCTTAGGGCTTGTTCACATGTTGCATGCCTGCTGCCAGTGGCGTAACTAGAGTCCGATGGGCTCAGATGCACATCTGATGGGCCCCCCCAATTTGGGCCACTGTAGCATTTGAAATCCTGTCAAGACATACGAGTTGCCCCCCCATCCTCTTAATTGTGTAATAATAACCCTCCTCTCCTGTAGTAATCTCCCCCCATTCCTGGGCCACTTCCTGGTAAATATGTCCCCCATCCTGGTGTATGACCTCATCATGACTATATGCTGGTATATGTCCCTATCATGGCTCCAGCCTGGTATATATGTCCCCATCATGGCCCATTCTTGTATATATGCCCCTATCATGGACACAGTCTTCTGTATATCCCCATCATGGTATATATTACTCCATCGTGTCCCCATCCTGGTATATATTGCCCCATCCTGGCATATGTCCCAATCCTGGTATATATAGCCCCATTTTGGTATATATGACCCCATCATATCCCCATCCTGAGATCTATATCTTCATCATGTCCCCATTCTGGTTTATATGGCCTCATCATGTCCCAACCTAGTATATAGCCCCAACTTAGCATATGTACTCATCTTGGCCACATCCTGGTATATAGCACCATCTTGATATATGTCCCCATCTTGGTATATAGCTTCTTTATGTTCCCATCCTGGTGTATAGCGTCACATAATGTCCTCATCCTGGTATATAGCTTCTTCATCATGTCCCCATCCTATTATATAGCGCCAAATAATGTCCCCATCCTGGTATATAGCTTCCTCATCATGTCCCCATCCTATTATATAGCGCCACATCATGTCCCCATCCTGGTATATAGGGCCACATCATGTCCCCATGCTGGTATATAGCGCCACATCATGTCCTCATCCTGGTATATAGCGCCACATCATGTCTCCATCCTGGTATATAGGGCCACATCATGTCCCCATCCTGGTATATAGCGCCACATCATGTCCCCATCCTGGTGTACAGCGCCACATCATGTCCCCAACCTGGTATATAGGGCCACATCATGTCCCCATCCTGGTATATAGCTTCCTCGTCATGTCCCCATCCTATTATATAGCGCCACATCATGTCCCCATCCTGGTATATAGCGCCACATCATGTGTCCATCCTGGTATATAGGGCCACATCATGTCCCCATCCTGGTATATAGCGCCACATCATGTCCCTATCCTGGTATATAGCACCACATCATGTCCCCATCCTGGTGTACAGCGCCACATCATGTCCCCAACCTGGTATATAGGGCCACATCATGTCCCCATCCTGGTATATAGCTTCCTCATCATGTCCCCATCCTATTATATAGCGCCACATCATGTCCCTATCCTGGTATATGGCACCACATCATGTCCCCATCCTAGTATATAGGGCCACATCATGTCCCCATGCTGGTATATTGCGCCACATCATGTCCCCATCCTGGTATATAGCTCCACATAATGTCCCCATCCTGGTATATAGGGCCACATCATGTCCCCATCCTGGTATATAGCGCCACACCATGTCCCCATCCTGGTATATAGCTCCACATAATGTCCCCATCCTGGTATATAGGGCCACATCATGTCCCCATCCTGGTATATAGCGCCACACCATGTCCCCATCCTGATATATAGCACCACATTATGTCCCTATCCTGGTGTACAGCGCCACACCATGTCCCCATCCTGGTATATAGGGCCACATCATGTCCCCATCCTGGTATTTAAAAAAAACAAAACAAAAAACGATTACACTCACTTTCCCGCCGCTCCCCCGTCGTCCTCCTCCAGCGCTGGCCTGCTGGCAACTGACCAGCATTGTAAGTGGCGTAGTGCATGACGTCAGTATCATGCGCGCCCACTTACAGCGCTATCAGCTGTGCCGGCATATTCTCTGTTCCTCATGCCCAGGATTATGGTCGTGGGAAGCAGTGAATATTCACAGCCTTAATTGGAGGTCAGCACATTGCAGTGCAGGAACCCGACAGGACCCTGTGCTGCGGTGTATTTCAGCTAGATGCACATCCAGATGAAACAGGTGCTGGGGCAGGCGACCCCTGCGACCGTGGTTGTTACGCCACTGCCTGCTGCTTATTTTTCCTTGTACATTTACCTTTACAGTGTTTTTTTTTCAATCTGCAACATATCAATTCTTTCATTAATTCTTTCAACCATTCAAATGAACATAAAAAAATGCATGAACAATGCTAGCAGAGACTAGGCAAAAATATGTGTATTTTATGCAGCGTTTTTCATGCTAACGCTCTGAGAATTAGCAGCAGACTTTTCTGCAACAAAAAACAAAATGTGCACATACCCTTACAATTTCAGCAAAATGGCTGGGATTTAGAGAATTTTCATGCCCAGTCTGTTTCTTTGATCACAATGTAAACCTGAAAGGCATTGCGATTTTGAAATCACATGTCCTCTTGCAGTAAAGGCTCACTCACATTAGCCGATAAATCGAAAGTCTTGGATTGCACTAGGACCAATATTAGTCAATGTTGTAGGTCAAATCTGCGAGTTTTTCCAAAGCTCTAATCAGACTGAGGAAAAATTTACAGCATGCTGCGATTGGCAGCATGTCTCAGCTCATGTGCACCCATATGAGTCTATGGGTGCGTGTGAAACATCAGACTGTAATGATGACATCCGATATATGCAGAGACAGGCAATGGGGCTACCCTTGAATGTTGTAGTGCATTTCCATATTATACCGCAATACTCCTTGTTTCCCAATTTGGGTAATCCACTTTCCCTTTTCCCCCGTCTTGATAACAGTGTCTTCTGATCCAGGATGAACTGGGGTTGCTTCACAATTTGTCATTTTGGAGCAGGACACCTCTGGCCTTCAAAGGATCATCTCTTTGATATCTCTTCTCCATCTACTCTGGACATCTGAAGAATAGATCAGTAGTGACATTTTTTCCAGTCACTCTCAGATCCTTCTAGAATAATGATAAAACGATTACAAGATAGCTTACTCTAATGCAGGACCTCTGAGGCACACTTTGTCTTTTCATACTCTTTCCTAATTGACCCTCCAGACCTTTCTGTCGTCTGATTTCAGATACAATGGGAGGGGGGACTTCAGTCTCTCTATCGAAAGATCAATGGAGGCAAATTCTCTTCCATCTGTTCATGTTTTCAGGAGACCATTTATAAGTTGTTATCTCTATGGTATACAGTCGTGACTCACTAACAATATATTTTTCCTGACCTCAATCTCATGTGTTGGAGATGCGGCAATGAGCGACTTACTACACATTTGTTTGGTCATACAAGCTAATCTCTCTTTTTTGGGACAAAGCACAATTAGTGATAAGAAGGAACACAAATTTTGTGCTTGACCTGACTCCTGCTCTTGGTCTTCTCCATCACTGCGACATTCCGCTAAAAATATACAGGCATTCTATACTGAGGCACATAAATGTGACGGCTTGTGCGTCCATCCTCCTGCTCTGGAAATTCTGCTCTGACTATCTCCCTCAGGTTCTCTTTAATAAATTATATTGATGGAGGAAGTGACAGTTACAATTAATAACTCTTATGGCCGTTTTTTATAAAACTGGGTTTTATTGGCCTAAATCAAGATCTCCCAAATTTCGGTCCTATATCGAGGATCATTAAACATAGGATTCTTAAGGCGGCGTTACACGCTACAATTTATCTGACTATATGTCGTCTGGGTCACGGTTTCCGTGACGCACATCCGGCATCGTTAGCGACGTCGTTGCGTGTGACACCTACGCGTGACTCCGAACAATCGCAAATAGGTTGAAAATCGTTGATCGTTGACACGTCGTTCAGTTTCAAAATATTGTTCGTCGTTTGGATCGCAGCAGACATATTGCTACGTTTGACACCCTGCCAACGATGAACAACATCCAAACAACCGCCTTGGTCAAACAATATATCGCTGATCGCTGTTGCGTCGTTTGTGAGATCGTTGCGTGTGACCGCAAATAAACGACCTATGAGCGATCTCGGCAAATCGTAACAACGATCTGGGCCTGTCACATCGTTTAAGAGATCGTCAGATAAATCGTAGCTTGTAAAGCGGCCTTTAGTCTGATTAATCCCCCCACCCTTCTTTCCGGTTTTCTCTTTCTCTATTCTTCTATCATTCTTTCTTAGCTTTGATCTTATATTTGGTTATTGCTGTGAAGAAATTTTATATTATGTTGTTTTATTGAATAATTGTTGTTAAAAAGAAAAGTACAATTCCTCCTGCAAATACTAAGCCAGCAGCCGGCTAAATCAACTGAAAAATAAAAAAAAGTTATGGCTCTTGCAATAAGGGGAGGAAAAGATGAAACCCAAAAACAAAAAAATCCCCTATCCTGTAGAGGTAAAAACATGACCAAAAAGAGACAAAAAGCACAGCCTAAAAAATCTAACATCAAAATGCACGTAGATAAAAATCACTAATAAACAATCTTAAGAGGGTTTTCAATGACTATTTGAGCTTATTTCATAAGTGCTAATTCTTCCTAATAATCACTTTTTTAACATACTTTTATTACCTACACTGCTTCTACCAGCGAATCTTTATGTGAGTCACATAACCCTTTATTGTCCGGTAGCCTCTACTCTTGCTGCTCTGTTACTTATGATCTGTGCACCAGAATCAGGCGAAATGACAAGAGGACGTCATCAATGGAGGTCTAGGTGCCTTTCAATGATCGACAGGAGTCTGAGCAAGGTATACTCTGATCGCTTACTTCACTGTCTTCCTCTGCATAGACCCTGTCTATGATCAGGATATGTGCAGAGGAGGACAATTTGAGTATACATGCTCAGACTCCAGTCATTCATTGAAAGGCACCTTCATTCCCATCAGTGGCGTCTTCTTATCATTTTGCCTGATTCTGGTTTGCCGGTCAAAGGGTTATGTGACCCACACAGAGATGCGCCTATAGAAGCAGTGCAGGTAATTAAAGTATTTTAAAAAGTGATTGTTAGGAAGAATTAGCACCTATGAAAGGGGGTCAAATAGTAGTGGAAAACCTACTTGAATTATCTAATTGGTGAAAAAAATCTGCAGCATCAAAAACACTCTAAATACTAATTGTGGAAACTCAGACTCAGCCTAAGGCCGGTTTCAGACGTCCGTGTTAAATCAGGTACCAGTCACACGCATGGTTATGGTCACACGTGTGTCATACATGTGTCATACATGTGTCATACATGTGGCGCACGGATGACATCCGTGTTTGCATACGTGTGACAGGTACTGGAGAAAACACGTGTCTGTGAAATAAAAAGATTTTCCATATTTACCTGCTGTCTCCGGCTCTGCTGCCTCCCGCTCCTGACTGCCGCTCATTATATTCATCGATTATTAACCACACTCAGGACCTGGAAGCCGGAGCAGCGCAGGGATCGCACTGGATACATCACCACTGAGGACAGCATCGCGGGGACAGGTTAGTGTTCTGCAAACACAGTGACATCCAGGAGGCCATCGAAGTTCCCAATGAACTCTGATGACATCCTGATGACCCCCGAGACACCCGCACTACAGCTTCACGGGTTCATCAGAGTTCATTCGGAACTGTGATGAGTCCCCGTGATGTTCCAGCTTCCAGGTTCTCACCACACACACACACACACTCACACTCACACTCACCCAGCGATGCGGTCCCCGGCACTGAAGCCCCAGCGCTGTCCCTGCTTCCAGCTCCACAGGGCACTGAGTATAATGAGCGGCGATAAGGAGCGGGAGGCAGCAGAGCCGGAGACAGCATCGCTGGAGAGAGGTAAATATAGAAAATATATTTATTAAAAAGACCCGTGTTTTGTCCAGTACGTGTCACACTGATGTCACACGGATCACATCAGTGTGCGATCTGTGTGACAACCGTGCTGCCGGAGAAAAAAATGGACATGCCTGCGTGTGTGCGTGCGGGGTCATGAGAGGTCACACAGTCTGTATGAAAATACGACCGTGTGAGTAACAACAAATAATAACATGGGTACGTGTGGCATCCGTGTTAAAAATGGATGTCACACGTACCTGAAACACGGATGTCTGAAACCAGCCTAAGACTGCGTGCCCATGATTAGAGATCACAGCGTTTTGGATGTAGCATGTTTCAGCTGCGTCCAATACGCTGCGATGTACAGTACAAGCACAGTGGATGGATTTCTACAAATCCCGTGCCACTGTGTGTATACTGCCCACAGCATTAACTGACATGCGGTGCGGCTCTCTGAGACACAAGCATATCAGTTTTTTGCTGTGGCGACACGAGTGTTCGCCGCATGGAGAACACCGCAAGAGACCACAACTGCCGAGCCAGAATCATGGGGACGAGTAGCTGTGGCCTCCTGTTGAGACTCGCGGCCCCACAGGTCAGAACCCATCATGTTCAGGGGGCCCTGATTGTGTGCACCTATCCTAATGCTATGGAATAGTCACAGCATTATCAATTGTATTTCTCATTTTAGATTGTCGGAAGTGAACTTGGTAAAATTTTGAAGTCTCAGAGACAAATGGAGGGAAATTTTGAAGACCTGATAGGGACACGTGCAGAAATCCAGTTATCACCACCTCCCATACTAAGCAAGCTGCAGGATGTAAAGGAGCAGGTGCACGAAACTAGCGATAAGCTGAAAATGAGCACTGTGCAATTCACAAAGGCTGTAAGACAAAGCCCTTTAAGTTCTGATAACCTAAGGAAAGTCCAGGCGGACAGGTAAAGGTCTGATTCTCTATGTTTTACTGTTACCACTTCAAGATAATTAACTGCATTATTTTTGTTAATTTTACCACCCGTAACATTAATGCAGACATGTTTTGTTACAACTTTATTCCTTGTCTTATAGACAATTTGCAGCAGAGATAATTGCAGATATGTTAATGGAATTGGAAACCTATGGATCATTTCAGAGTCTGGAACGTGCTGTAGCAATTGAGAAGGAGAAAAAGGAAGACCTGTACAATATAATAGAAAGGTGACACTTGGTGTAAGCTTTGCAATGTGGCACTGGAGATAGACCACCTAGACCAGGGGTCTCAAACTCAGCTGGGTGTATGGACCGCATATTGAAAAAAAAAATTGAGGGGGGCCGCATTATTTGCAGGACAAAGTGAACATTTTTAATGAATCCATGTTTTGTTTCTATACATCTTGGATCACTTTTTTAAACATTTCTCGCTTGTTTATTATAACAAACATGCACTTTTCTTTGTTAAGTTTATATACAGAAAAGCATTTTTAATGTAAAAAAAAAAGTCATGCTTTAGGATTTATTTTTTTTTACATTTTAATCACCTTCTTGTAATTGTTTTACAATTAGCAGCATCATATAGTAATCTTAGCCAACATCTTGTAGTAATGTCCCCATCTGTGTGCCCTGTAGTAAGGTGCTCATCCTTGTGGTATTGTGCCCAGTAGTATTCTGCCCATCCTTGTAATATGTGCCCAGTAGTATAGTGCCCATCCTTGTGCCCAGTAATATTGTTCCAATCCTTGTAGTATTGTGCGCATCCTTGTAGTATTGTGCCCAGTAATATTGTGCCCATCCTTGTCGTATCGTGCCCATCCTTGTAGTATTGTGCTCATCCTTGTAGTATTGTGCTCTGTAGTATTCTGCCCATTCCCGTAGTATTGTGGCCATCCCCGTAGTATTTAGCCCATCCCTGTAGTATTGTGGCCATCCCTGTAGTAGTCTGGCCATCCCTCTAGTATTGTGGCCATCCCTCTAGTATTGTGGCCATCCCTCTAGTATTGTGGCCATCCCTCTAGTATTGTGGCCATCCCTCTAGTATTCTGCCCATCCCTCTAGTATTCTGCCCATCCCTCTAGTATTCTGCCCACCCTTGTAGTATTGTGGCCATCCCTGTAGCATTCATCCCATCCCTGTAGTATTGTGGCCATCCCTGTAGAATTGTGGCCATCCCTGTAGTATTCTGCCCATCCCTGTAGTATTCTGCCCATCCCTGTAGTATTGTGGCCATTCCTGTAGTATTCTGCCCACCCTTGTAGTATTGTGCTCTGTAGTATTCTGCCCATCCTTTATTAATACGCAAACAAAAAACAAAATCTCCTCACCTTTTCTCCCTTCCCTGCGTGCCCACGATCAGTACTTGCAGAGTTTTGGATGCAGCATGCTTCAGCTACGTCCAAAACCCTGCTATGTACAGTACAAGCACAGTGGGCATGGGATTTCTAAAAACCCCATGCCCACTGTGCATGTACAGCTCGCAGTGAAAACGGAACTGTGGTGCGGCTTCCAGAGGCCGCAGAATGTGAATTTATGCTGCGGAGTCGGAAGCGTCCTCCCTAAGCAGAGCACAGCGAAGAGACCGCAGCGGCCCGAACCCCTGATCGCAGGCACTGGCAGCTGTGGTCTCCTAAGCAGGAGACTTGCGGCCCCGCCGATCAGGACCCGCTGTGTCCAGGACGCAGCGGGTCCTGATTTTGAGCATGTACCTTACCTGCTTGTTGTGGCCTGTGACGATCGCGGCTCTATGCTGAGGGTTGGCGCCGGCAGGAACTTCACTGCATTTGAATCTATTTGTGGTGCCGTGCAGAGGAGCTGTGTCTGGACCAATGGCTGCTGCCTGCCAATCAGATGCAAGGAAGTGACATCGCTGTATGATGTCACCTCCTTGCATCTGATTGGCAGACAGCAGCAGCAACTGGGATAGAACTGACAGCTCCTTGCGCGGCACCGCAGATGGATTCAAATGCAGTAAAGTTCCTGCCGGCGCCGACCCTCAGCATAGAGCCGCGATTGTCACGGGGTCTGCGTGCCGCAACAAACAGCCTCAGGGGCCGCATGTGGCCCGCGGGCCGCGTGTTTGAGACCCCTGACCTAGACCAAACAATGTGCTCCATGGAATAGGTATAGCACATGGGTACACCTAGGACAGTGGACAAGTATGGCATGCTAAACACAAATGACATATGAATGGAATATAAACACATAACATTATGTAATTGACTTATCTCGTAAATTTTGCCAACTGTGTCACGCTAATCCTAATTGTCACGCTAGGTAAATATCGAGTGAACGGCGAAAAGGGAGGGGGAAGAAGAGGGAAACCCTGTGCCTAGGGAGGGGGTGATGGTGACCCCTGATAAAACTTCCACTGGCTCCTGGCTCCCCTGACACCCCTAGATAGGTTCTGCACCTGTGCGCTGAGCAGTATACCTGGCCCAGGCTGACTCTGAACTGGGCCCTAGGTAATGAACAGACGGGCTGAACGCTAGTAAAGTCGTAAAGAACACACAGGGAAAACAAACATTGGAAAGCAAACAAACCATGTCCCTCCAAGATGACTTAGGGAGAGGATCGGCAACATACAACATTTCTCCAGATGATTACAAGCAGACTGCTTGCAATAAGGACTGTATAAAAACTTAACTCTATCACCAGCAATATACCAAAGGGAAATGCGGGTATATAAAGACACAGAGGGTGAGGGATAATGATAGTGTCACGCTGTACTCTATGATGTCCTAAAGCATTACAGCGCAGTAATGTGGTACAGAGAAGATTCCTGAAACTACCTGAGAAGGTAGTTAGCTGGAAAACCACTAGAGGGCGGTTGAGTGGAGAAAACGTATGAACAGAGTATTCCCTAGCAGAGGTAATACTAGTCAAGCCCACCAGATGGCAGTAGAATCGTCAGCAGGCCGGATCACAACATGAGGTCTCGTAAATACACAGGGGCAAAGTCAAAACATAGTCAAGTGGAAGCAAGGAGTCGGTTGCCGGGAAGTCAGAACTCAGAAGCGGGGCTGTGAGGAAAATCCTGGGATATGAAGAGGAATTATGATTTCCAGTCATAATCGCTCTCATCACTCCATGGCAGTGCCCCCTCCCTTCTTGTTCTCAGATGCCCAACATCTGGGAAGGTGTCACATCCTAGCAACACATCCAATGGCCATCTCCTGTGATATGGAGATTAGATGATCTGGGAACAGTGGACACAGGATGACTCCCTGCCGTGACCCTGTAGCAGGGGCTGCTATCTACTTAGCAAGCTTGGAAGTATCCAGACAGAACGACTCCAGTAAAATATGGTTAATATCTCGTGAGCCATATTTCCGATAAATATGGCAACCATAAAAATGGTGTTTCCGCATGCAGACAATGCTGACACACCTTTTTTATGGGAGTAGGACCTTGGGAAATACCCCAAACGTGATATCGGCCGGTGGGGAACTGGCAGACAGGTCATGAGTCCTCTCGTTTTGCAGCTAAATTCATAACTGTCACAATGAGAGCATTGACGTCCGCCTACGACGCTCCCAGGCAAAGTTATGGCCAATATCCCCTTTCTGGATAATTCTGACTCAAAGCGGGGGGAGTGGCAGTGCTTCCCTGTGAGGTCACGAAGGTAGGAGGGGACCTGGATTTGCCCAGGTTGATAACCCCAATTCGGCCATTTTCCAGTGTTCTTTCGCCGGGGGTCACGTGTAGGAAACATCTGTGGGAAAGATCCTAGAAACCTGGTCTACAGCGCCCCCCTGTGGCCAGACGCACAAGGTAACTGATGGAATTGTATACCTGTTTGTAATCCATATCTTGCTTGTAACTGTACTCTGACCTATGTATATTCTGTAGATCCCCTATTGTATATATAGTAGTTTCTAGTGTGGCCTAGGCCGATTAAATTATATACTTAATCTTGGGCTGTTCTGTTATCTCGATCTTGAACCCCACGTCTGTGTGTTCGGCTAATAGTTACCGTAAGTCGGTTGGTGGCAGCGAGTCTGTGCCAAGGATCATTGTGGGGCGGCCAGTGAGAGGCGAGGAAGTTCTTATATATTCCGTCCGCGGAGGAATATATACCCTGCTCTCACCGGGAACCCTTCAATCATCGGCACAGGAGAATAGCGGCCTCCTTGCTTATTTTCGGGCAATTCCATAATTGGCCTGACTATAAGAGGGGCGCTAGAGAGCGCGTCACGTGCTCTGTCTGTCGGTCGGGAGGTATAAAGGAGGGGTGACTCCTGCTTGTTACCCCCCGATCGTGACATTGGTGACCCCCCCGGTGGTTCGTGACAGGGGCGGAATGGGAAGACAAGGACAGAATCAAGGTAAGCAGACGAGGAACGAACAGGGAGATAGACGAGCAGGGAACTGAAAGGAGACAGCGGGGGAGACACTAACAGGATGGGAACAGAGAACAGAGGTCAACAACAGGTCAGATGAACATGGAGGTCAGTAGGGGGCAGGGTGGACAACAGGTCACACTCACAAGCAGAACGCAGCAGAGACGGAAATATCACTGGCCTAGTTCCATAGATGCAGTGCCATAATATAGTGGCCTGACCTCCATAACGAGGCAGGAAGGATTAACCCCTAATGTCACCTGTATCAGAGATGTGAAACTAACAAAGGCTCATCAGCAGCTGAGCCAGGAGTAAAATCGTGACAGATAGCAGCTGAAAGAAAAAGATCTCCGCAGGGTCCTAAATGGGAAAGAGTAAACCCTAAACAGAGAAGGCACACAAAACGCCATTCACACCACAGAGGAATGGATAGAATATCAAGGAGCAATTTGTGCAACTAAACGCAGTAACCTTCTGCAGCTGGACACCACAGGGTTGTCTCTCAACCGTGACACACCTGTGACACTAATATGCCAGTATTACCAACTGTATGTATAACACCACAATTTTTCCACAGAGAGCAGGAGGGCAGAAAAAAAATCAAATTGCTGCAAAAGCAGTTACAGGATGTAAAACAAGAGAAGAAAGTGGAATTACAGGTAAAATGGAAGTTTATATAGAGCATGTCCTATTTTATAGTTCAGCAATCAAATAATTAAACCAAAATGAGTCGCAAACTATCAGAACAGTCCAGATTTACATATCCATAATAAATACACAATTTAATAGTAATCTACTTATATAGCACCATTAATTTTACAGCACCTTCATAATCATATCACTATCCCCATTTCTATGGCCTAATTCAGACATCAATGTATGGACTGTAATGTACGGACTGTCATGTATGGTCTGGCAGTGGTTCTGCTGACCCAATTATAACAGCCTGCATACTAGAGTATATACACCTATACCTTCACAGTTAATGAACGGAGCGTAGTTCAGTTCAGAATTCACCCTAAGGTTTGTTTATTAGAATCTCAGGTCTTCTGAACAAATATAAATGAAAAGTGGCTTTTGCAACTATTAGTATTATTTTATGTCCTCTCAGAGCCGCACTGAACTGATTGCACATCTAAAGGATCAACTACAGGAGATGAAAGCTAAAACCAGCATGGAAGGCAAATATGTGAAGAAGGACACCGAACTTCAAGTGTCCCAGACACAAAAGAAGTACACTACAGCGGAGTCCGACCTGCTCATGGAGCTCCAGGTGAAGGAAATAGCTAAAATTCCATTTACACAGGCCTGTAATCAAATGCTTGTCCCGACTACAGTAAAACACTCATTCATCAGGTGATGCTTAAAAATCAGCAATTTCGACATGATGCTGAATGGGGACAGAATGATCGGTTTTTTTTCGGCATTTGTGATTGGGCACTGATTGACTTGACCATTGTTAATAATTAGGGATGATCGAATACCTCAAATATTCGGCTTCGCGAATATCTGACGAATAGGTCGCCGCTATGCGAATATTCGATGCACAATATAAGTCTATGGGAAGCCCGAATAGTTCCGAATAGTTGTTATTCGGGTTTCCCATAGACTTACATTGCGCATCGAATATTCGCGAAGTCGAATAGCGGCGACCTATTCGGCAAATATTCGCGAAGGTGAATATTTGAGGTATTCGATCATCCCTATTAATAATGGCTCATTAAGGCCCCTTTCACACGTCAGTGATTCTGGTACGTTTGTGCTTTTTTTTAAACGTACCAGAATCACTGACATACACAGACCCATTATAATGAATGGGTCTGCTCACACATCAGTGATTTTTCACTGCACGTGTCTCCGTGCAGCGTACCCGCGTGTGCGTGATTGCTGCACGGAGACATGTCCATTTTTTTCTGGCATCACTGATGTCCCACGGACCACGCAGTGGTGTGGTCCGTGAAACACGTGCCAGAAAAAAACGTGCATTTAAAATAATAAACATTTTAACTCACCCGGCGTCCAGCGATGTCCTCTGCAGCCCGTGCAGCCTGCTGCTTCTAACCCGGCTGATTACTGTCGCGCATATTCATTATGCGCGACACAGCCGACCCGGAAGCAGCTGCTGCAGGGGTCACTGCCAGCCGGATGCTGCACCGCGGGAGGATTCAGCACCATGGACAGCGGGAGCGGGCACAGGTGAGTTGATTTCTAAGTGCAATCACGGGCCACGGAGAACGGAGCCCGGATTGCACTTAGACAACCCACGTGTGCCGTGAATCACGGCACACGCAGGGACATGTGCGTGTTTTACACGCCAGTGAAAAACGTCACTGTTTTTCACTGACGTGTGAAACGGGCCTAACAGAGCGGAATTCTCCATCTAATTTGGCCTTTAGTCATTATAGTGTATATCCTGTAAAAGCATACCAAACAAAATTTCTGAGAAAAATGAAAAATACACAGCATTTCCATCCAAAAATGTAGTCAGAATCCAGGAAAAAATAATGACACGCTTTTGGACATTGGAAGTTCATTGCCCCCTGCTATCATGTGGGAGTGCTGGAATGACGACTATTTAGAATAACTTTTGGGTCTTATATTTTTTTATTCTTCACCCCAGTGGAAAGAAACTTTCAGTGCGTTTTTACGTTTTTTGGTTTTTTTTTTTCACATGTATTGTAGATAAAGTTGGTCACACAGCAGTCTGACTTTTATTTTTAAAAGATTTCTGCTTTTTAAGGAATGTTCATGCACGGTCTACAGCAGACGTTTCTGCACTGATGCTATTCAACATGAAGTGCGCTTGATGGTTTTATCAAGCAGATTCTGCTCCGAAAACTACCTGAAAAAGCGACAAGAAAACATTCAGAATTCTGAACATAAGAATCTATATGATAAAACAATTTGCTGTTCTTATCTCCAGTTTTATGGAGTGTCTTCTTTTGGCTACATGTTTCCAAAGTCGCCAAGTTGATAAAAGAAATGAGCTGACCATTGTTCAGCCAGCTTTTTCTTGGACAATGCTCACTGGTTCATACACAAAAGTACAATAAAATACTTTAGTGGCACTTCAGGAAACACAAGCGTTTTCCTCTTGTTAATAACTTGGCTGCTTAGTCCTCACATACCCTTAGACAATTTTGGCTCCCATAGTGAGCTTTTGGTGAGTCATTAATGTTACAGAATTTCTGCACCTACCGTATTTTTCGGACTATAAGACGCACTTTTTTCCCTCCAAATGTTGGGGGAAAGTGGGGGGTGCATCGTATAGTCTGGATGTAGGGCCACGGGGAATGAGGGTGCTGCGGTGGAGCGGGTCATCGGGGACACGAGCAGGCTACAGCAGCGCCTGCCATGACCACGTGGACCCGCTCATTAAATATGCATGCCCATCCTCCCGCCCATCATCTCTTAGCGCTGAAGTCGGCGCTGACAGGTGGGCGGGGTGATGAGCGTGGGATGTGCGCTTACTAAACAGCTGGCCGCATGATCACCCCTGGCAACTACAGCCTGGAGTGATCGTGTGCGGCTGTATTCAATGCTCCCCACGCATCATCATCAGCGCGGAGTGCAGTGGTCAGTACACATTACTCACCGTTGCCCTGCAGCACCGCGATCTTCTCCTGTCTGTGCCGGCGCCGCTGTGTGTGGAGGCTAGCGGTGCTCACAGGGATGACGTCATCACTGTGCGCACGTGTCCACACAGCCGCGCCGGCACAGACAGGAGAAGATCGCGGTGCTGCAGGGATCGTGGCCGACTCCACACAGCGCTGCCGGCACAGACAGGAGGAGCAATTCTGCGTGGAGCGAGAAAAGGGGAGTATAAACTTATATTTATTTTTTTTTGTGTGCCACAGGATGCAGGACATATAGCAGGATGGGGGTATATGAGCAGCATGATGGCATATAGCAGCATGATGGCGTATATAGCAGGATGATGGCATATACAGTCATATGAAATAGTTTGGGCGCCCCTATTAATATTAACCTTTTTTCTTTATAACAATTTGGGTTTTTGCAACAGCTATTTCAGTTTCATATATCTAATAACTGATGGACAGTAATATTTCTGGATTGAAATAAGGTTTATTGTACTAACAGAAAATGTGCAATCCGCATTTAAACAAAATTTGACCAGTGCAAAAGTATGGGCACCCTTATCAATTTCTTGATTTGAACACTCCTAACTACTTTTTACTGACTTACTAAAGCACTAAATTAGTTTTGTAACCTCATTGAGCTTTGAACTTCATAGGCAGGTGTATCCAATCATGAGAAAAGGTATTTAAGGTGGCCACTTGCAAGTTGTTCTCCTATTTGAATCTGCTATGAAGAGTGGCATCATAGGCTCCTCAAAACAACTCTCAAATGATCTGAAAACAAAGATTATTCAACATAGTTGTTCAGGGGAAGGATACAAAAAGTTGTCATAGAGATTTAAACTGTCAGTTTCCACTGTGAGGAACATAGTAAGGAAATGGAAGAACACAGATACAGTTCTTGTTAAGCCCAGAAGTGGCAGGCCAAGAAAAATATCAGAAAGGCAGAGAAGAAGAATGGTGAGAACAGTCAAGGACAATCCACAGACCACCTCCAAAGACCTGCAGCTTCATCTTGCTGCAGATGGTGTCAATGTGCATCGGTCAACAATACAGCGCACTTTGCACAAGGAGAAGCTGTATGGGAGAGTGATGCGAAAGAAGCCGTTTCTGCAAGCACGCCACAAACAGAGTAGCCTGAGGTATGCAAAAGCACATTTGGACAAGCTAGTTACATTTTGGAAGAAGGTCCTGTGGACTGATGAAACAAAGATTGAGTTGTTTGGTCATTCAAAAAGGCGTTATGCATGGAGGCAAAAAAACACGGCATTCCAAGAAAAGCTCTTGCTACCCACAGTAAAATTTGGTGGAGGTTCCATCATGCTTTGGGGCTGGCAGTGCTGGCACCGGGAATCTTGTTAAAGTTGAGGGTCTCATGGATTCAACTCAGTATCAGCAGATTCTTGACAATAATGTGCAAGAATCAGTGACGAAGTTGAAGTTACGCAGGGGATGGATATTTCAGAAAGAAAATGATCCAAAACACCGCTCCAAATCTACTCAGACATTCATGCAGAGGAACAATTACAATGTTCTGGAATGGCCATCCCAGTCCCCAGACCTGAATATCATTGAACATCTGTGGGATGATTTGAAGCGGGCTGTCCATGCTTGGCGACCATCAAACTTAACTGAACTGGAATTGTCTTGTAAACAGGAATGGTCAAATATACCTTCATCCAGGATCCAGGAACTCATTAAAAGCTACAGGAAGTGACTAGAGGCTGTTATTTTTGCAAAAGGAGGACCTACAAAATATTAATGTCACCTTTATGTTGAGGTGCCCATACGTTTGCACCGGTCAAATTTTGTTTAAATGCGGAGTGCACATTTTCTGTTAGTACAATAAACCTCATTTCAATCCAGAAATATTACTCAGTCCATCAGTTATTAGATATATGAAACTGAAATAGCTGTTGCAAAACCCCAAATTGTTATAAAGAAAAAAGGTTAACATTAATAGGGGTGCCCAAACGTTTTCATATGACTGTAGCAAGATGATGGCGTATATAGCAGGATGGGGGTATATAGCAGGATGGGGGTATATAGCAGGATGGGAGCACATACCTGGATGGGGGGTATATAGCAGGATGCGGCCATATGCCAGGATGGGGTATATAGCAGGACAGGATGCGGCCATATGCCAGGATGGGGTATATAGCATGATGCGGCCATATGCCAGAATGGGGTATGTAGCAGGATGCGGCCATATACCAAGATGAGGTGTATATATAGCAGGATGGGAGCACATACCAGGATGGCAGTATATAGCAAGATGGGGCTATACCAGGATGAGGGACATATATGTGTGTGTGTATATATATATATATATATAATGTATATATACATACATACAAGGCAGGAGGATCATTACCAGGCTGGCGTACCTTAGTAGAGAATTTGGGGACATTACCCCCATAACAGTGTCAGCAGCAGATCCTCGCCCCATAACAGTGTGTCATGACCACATTTTTTGCTTAAAATTTTATTTTCCTATTTTCCTTCTCTAAAACCAGGGTGTGTCTTATGGTCCGGTGCGTCTTATAGTCCGAAAAATATGGTATTATATAAATTAGTTACTTCAATTTTTTCCATTGCATTTTTAGCTGTTTTTTTTTATATCGTGTTTTTATCACATTTTTTGTGCTGAGTTTTTTGTTTCTTCTTGGTATTTAATGTTTAAAAACAAACTTTGTTTGATAGTACCTGGTATTCGGTTTTGAGAAACGTTTGTTGATACAGTCATCTGTGGATTACATGTGTTTTTACTGCGTTTCCGTAGCAGAAATGCACTAAAACACATATGCATTCTTTTACCTGCAAATTTTCTGCAGCTAATGCAATTCAATTGGCAAAATCCGCAAACACAAAAGTCAGCGTATCCATATATCAGAGAAGAAAACCAATTTTCTCAATACACCTGATCTAGAACATACACTAAATCAGATCAAACAAAAAAAGGTCCAAGAAAAACACAATGATAATAGAAATTACATCTTTATTGATAGCAACAGAAACCATTTAAAAACAAATACACATTAGACATATTTAAAACCATAAAAACATATAGCAAGGGAACAAGTCACACTCATGACCCCATATAAATATATATACACATATATTTAGGTAATAGGGACAAAAAGAAAACCATGTAAGTCCAATTAATTATATATACTTAATTCTTCTTAGCCCATTAGCCAAAATATCGCCATCAACCCAAAAATGACTGCCAATATTGCATAATTGCTATGGCTGCAAGGCAAAAGGGCAGTGGTTGTAAAGGGAGAATCCCTAATAATTACCTGTTGTCATATTAAGAGCCAGAGTGTCATACTTTTCCCCCGTCACACACTCCTCTGTGCTTTGGTCAGACGTGCATATCAACCCAAGAACAAAAGCAAAAGACCTTGTGAAGATGCTGGCGGAAGCTGGTATGATTGTGTCATTATCCACAGTGAAAAAAGTACTGTATCAACATGGGCTGAAAGGTCACTCTGCTAGGAAGAAACCATTACTCCAAAAGAAACATAAAAAGGCCAGATTAATGTTTGCAAATCCACACAGGAACAAAGAGCTTAATTTTATAGACCTGTCCTGTGGTCTGACAAAACTAAAATTGAACTGTTTGGCTATAATGACCAACATTCCGTTTGGAGGAAAAAGAGAGAAGCTTTGAAGCTTAAGAGCACCATCCAAACTGTGAAACACGGGGGTGGCAGCATCACGTTTGGGGGTTGTTTTGCTGCAGGAGAAACTGGTGCACTTCACAAAATAAATGACATCATAAAGAAAGAAGATTATGTGGCAATACTGAAGCAACATCTCAACAGATCAGCCAGGAACTTAAAGCTTGGGCGGAAATGGGTCTTCTAAATAGCATACTGCCAAACTGGTTACAAAGTGACTTAAGGATAACAAAGTCAATGTTTTGGAGTAGCCATCACAAAGACCTGATCTCAATCCTATTGAAAAGTTATGGGCAAGCAAAGTTGAAAAGGGAGGTACGGAGGCATGTCCTAGACATGACGGCGTGAGGAAGCTTTTTCTCTGGGCTCCTGCGCTCCCCACTGTTATCTCTGCCTCCCACGGACCCCACCAGCCCAGGATGTCCCCTAAGAAGAAACCGGCTGCTGCACTCACCCCTACTCTCTCCGTGGTGAGTTAGAGATCCCAAGGGAGCTTAACGCGGTTCGTCTGTGCGTCGCATCTGGAGTCTTCCTGCTTGGCCCCAGGCAAGATGGTGCCAACAAGCCTGCAGCATTCCCCTGCTGGGACTTCCCTGGATGCTGCCCGGCGGCTGCGCACTGTGCAGGAGGCTGTGCGGGCACCGGGTGCTGCGGGACTCTTTCACCGGAGACTCAGCTGGGTATGGAGGAGGGGGCCCCAGGGATTGGATGTGGGAGCAGGGGGGCCTGTGCCATCTGCTCTGCAATGTGCCAACATGGAGGGAGCTAGAGGATCTGCGCCCAGGGAATCATCTGAGTTCGGAGTGCCTGCCATACTTCGGCCGTCGGGGGTCCCTGCTTCCCCGGATGGTGATGTTTCCCAGTCCTCCACCCCTGTCTTGCACTCCCCGCCCCACAGGACTATCAGACTCTGAGGGAGCTTATTCTGGCTCTTCCCAATATGAGGGATCTGGAGGAAGTGGTGGCCAGAATCAAGCAGTCAGAGCAGGTGGCTCTGTCCTCTTTGATGGAGGAGATGGTGGTCCTGGAGAACAGAGTCATGGCCACTGATCAGGCCCAGGAGTCCATTGATAGCAGGGTGGATCGTCTGTAAAGAGACTCTGAGTCCTCTAATACTCATCTTAGAGACCTTGCCCTGCTCCTGGATGATCAAGAGAACAGGAGCCAGTGGAACAACATTAGGTTGAAGGGTATCCCGGAGGAATGGCCCCAGGACCGTCTTCACACCAATGTTTTGGCCATCTTCAACTCTGTTATGTACAGACCTCTGTAGGCTACCTACCTCTTTGATACAATACATAGAGTCGTCAGATCCGGCTCCAGGCCCCCCTCCTCCTCAAGGGATGTTTTGTGTCGCCTGCATTATTATGGAGACAGGGAAAAGATCCTGCAGGGGGCTTGGTCACATGGCTCAGTGGAGATCGATGTGGCCACAGTGATATTATAACCAGATTTTTCCAGTCGCACCCTTGCCATGAGACGTCAGCTCCACCTACTCCTGCTCAGAATTAAAGAAGTGAACGCTTCGCATCGCTGAGGCCACCCCTTTCATCTAATAGTGCGCAGGGGGAGTCTGTGTTTCTGCTGCGGAGACATTCGGAGCTTCCAGAATTGTTCGCCTTCCTGCAGATTCCAGACTGTTCCATCCCGGATTGGATGTCGTGGGAGCCCTCGGGCCCCCCCTGTGCAGCGGAAAAAGAAATGGGGGATGCCCCATCTGCCCCGGAGGGTGATCAAGGTTTGATCGATTTATATCTCATCTACCACCCTGTGGGGTTGGGGTTTCATTGTGGGCTCTGATAGCCTTCTCCTTTGTCATCTGTTGAGGGAGGCAGTCCTGCGGCCTTAAACTTGAATGGTTCTTTATGCCTTTAAGAACTGGGACATTGTACTAACTCTTCTCTTTTTGTTTTTCTTTCCCATTTCACAATGTCGTACTATTGTTATTGGTGCATGCTGTTCAAGGCTTACTGTGATATGTTATTTTGATAGAAGGGAAGATTTTTTTCTTTTTGGGGTGGCATACGCAGGAGGTTGTGCAGTAGACCTTCCCTCGCCCATTCGGCGAGGGGGTCGCTCATCATTATCTTGGCGGGCGCGGTCTGTACCCTGGCCGGGTGCCTGTTCTTGTCCCTGCTTTTTTCCAGTTAGATCCTAGGCTGGTCCCTGGGTCTCTGAGCTTTGTGTGAGCTATCTTTTTTCTTTTTTTGTTTTCTTCTTTGGTTCTTCTCCCCCTTCTCTTGCCTCTCCTCCCCTCCTCAGAGGGATCTGGTCCTTCTCTTTTCTCTTCCACCTAGTTTCCCCCCTCCTCTTTTGAGTTTTTTTTCTCTTCTCTCTCCTTTCTCACTTTCTCACTTTCTAATCTTGGTAGGTCCTCAAGGGGTCTATGATATTCCAAGATACAGCAGGTGTGGGCTGAGGTACGGATTGGCTTCTTGAATGTGAAGGGACTATACAGCTCTGAGTAGCACTCAGTCCTCCTGAACTTGCTATGGAAAAAACACATGCACGTAGCTTTTCTCCAAGAGACCCACTATTGCTCAGAGAGGTCGTACAGGTTGTCACACAGACAATATTCGATAGTGTACCATTCCCCCTCCCCGGCTCCAGATCCAGAAAGACCTGCATTTTGTTAGCCAATTCCTTGCAATGGGAGCTGATAGAGTTAAGGTCAGACGCTGAGAGGAGGCTTTTGATGATTAAGGGTTGCATTGCATCTCAAATTTTCACTTTTGTGGCAGTCTACCTCCCAAATTCAGGGCAATGTCTTCGCTCTTACGGTAACTTGAGTTGGTAGACAAATTTTCAGAGGGCACTCTAGTTATGAGTTGGGACCTCAATGTCACCTTAGATCTGCAGTTGGATAGCTCCAAAGAGGTATCCTACTTATCGCAGGGGGCACTGCGTCGGATTAAGCAGGGTCTTCATGAATATAACTTGATAGATGCATGGCAATTGCTGCACCCATCAGACAAGAATTTTTCGTTTTACTCGGTGGTTCATGATAGTTATTCTCATTTTGACTATCTTTTTGTCAAACACGGTGATCTTCACTTTCTGGTGGCTGCTTCAATCGAGAGCATCTATTTTGCTGATCAAGCTCTGATAACCTTAATGGTCGCCCTTACCTGCCCCTCTGACAGACAGAGTCAATGGATTCTGAACAACTCGCTGCTGGGTGATCCGACGGTGATGGGGGAGGTTCGCATGGCTCTGGCGGAATATTTTGAGAACGATGCATTTGGTGAGGTGTCACCTAACATAGTCTGGGAGGCACACAAGTGTGTAGTTCAGGGGATATTCATCAAGCATGGTTCGTGCTTAAAGAAGGAGCGTGGTGCTGAGGCTGCTGCTCTTGTTTCCGAAATTCACCAACTGGAAATTTTGCACAAGGGGTCCTGGGACACTACGGCTGGACCTCTTCTGATTAAAAAGCGGGAGGAAATGCGTACCTTGCTGAACCACAAAGTAAAGGGCGCCCTGGTAAAGTGCGGGAGGCATTCTTATGAGTTCAGAAACAAGAGTGGCAGAACCCTGGCGAGGGCATTAAGTACACAGAGGGTAGGGGGGTATGTCCCACGTGTCCGGTCACCAGGGGGTAGAATGGCCGTGCGGACAAGAGATATTGAGTCTGCTTTTGGGAATTTTTATACCTCCCTTTTATTCTTTTGATAACTCCCTTTCCAGACAGGCTATGGTGGATTTCCGCACCCGAATATAGAACTATATACGCAGTTTGAGCATGAAGCAATTTAAGGCTGAGGACGTGGTGGTATTGGAGAGACCTATCACTGAGGCGGAACTCCTAGCGGCCATTAAAAACTCTCCGACCGGTAAAGCCCCATTATCAGATGGATTTCCTTTAGCTTACTACAAAAAGATGGATTCTTTAATACTCGCCCTCTTGCTATAGGCATTTAATAATGTTGCCCTCGCTGCTGTGTCTCTGGTACCTCGCGACTCATTGGTGGCAAATATAGCTGTAATTCCCAAGGAGGGTAAGGATTTAACTCAGTGTGCTAGTTATAACCCCATGTCTCTACTCTATACGGATCTGAAGCTCTTTGTGAGAATCCTGGCGGATAAGCTGTCCTCTTTGTTGGGGAATATCATTCACCCTGATCAGGTTGGGTACATGGGGTTAGAGAAGCGAGGGACAACACAATACAGGCGCTAAATCTTATACATAAGGCCCACCTGTAGAAACTACCGAAGATGCTCCTCTCCACCTACGCCGAAAAGACCTTTGATAGGCTTAACTGGACGTTTATGACTGAGGTCTTACGGGCAGTGGGATTGAGTGGATCCATGTTCAGATGGATAGGCTCCCAATATAGTGTTCCCTCTGTGTCGGTCAGGGTGTATAGTCTTCTGTCTGACAGGTTCCCCATTGCTAATGGAACTAGACAGGGGTGTCTCCTTTCTCCTTTGATATTCGTGCTGACGCTGGAGCCCCTCCTATAGCATATTAGAGGCAATGGCGATGTGTCTTGCCCCGGTGTTAAAAAAAATTGCGGCCTATGTGGACGATCTCTTATTTTTCCTCACTAATCCTAGGGTATCCCTACCTAACCTGCTGCGGTAATTCAAAAAAATACTCTGCCCTGTCCAATTTTAGACTAAACATGTCTAAGTCAGAGGCCCTAAACGTGACTGTCCCCCCCCGACATGGTCTCCTCATTTCGATCATCTTTTAGTTTTAAATGGGCTGTCCAGTCCCTAAGATACTTTGGGATTCACTTGGCGGTTGACTCCAATCTTCTCTATAAATTGAAATTACTCCTCTACTCCAGACTATCCATGAGGATTGCGCGAGGTGGGCCAAAGGACTGTTTACGTGGTTAGGGAGATGCAATATTTTTAGGATGAATGTACTTCCTTGCATCCTATATCTTCTCCAACTTCTCCAGGCCCTTCCTATAAGGATAGCTAACTCCTTTTTTTAAGGACCTGGCATCTCTTCAAACTAAATTCATATGGGCTATTAAGCCGGCTCGGTTCTCCTGGTCCTTGCTGAGTAGGTCTAAGAGGAGGGGGGGGGGGGGTTGGGAATACCAGATTTAAAGACCTATTACTGGGTCTCACATATGGTTAGAGTTATCGATTGATTGCCGCCACTCCCTTGTGAAGCCTTGGGTATTTTTGGAGCAACGTTTCTCTTGGATACCGCATATACCTCTCTCTAGTTTGAGGCATCACCCCACCATAGGGGTCACACTGGAGTGCTGCTCTCTGCGCCTGGTCTGGCAACTGTTTCTTCCGTTGCCCTCTCCTCTATCGCCTGTAATTGGCTCCTTGGACTTTCACCCTGGCTTGCCGGATCTGGTCTTTTGTCGTTGGATCCTGGGGGGGAGGAGATTCCGCGCTTGTCATTTGGGTGTGGGAGGGGATTAACCTTCCCTGAGGACCATCGAGGAATGCTGGTACTGGACCCTCTGGGTGGATGGAGATCTGGACAACTTAGGCACTTCCTTAGTTCTCTCACTGACTATGCACAATTCGCCGACTGCCCCACTGAGTTAAAAAATCTGTGCCTGGGAGAGGGAGTGCTGTGGCACTCCCTCTCCCTGGTGTACGAGATGTTGGCAAATCCAGCGGATGCCCCCCCCCCCCCCTCCTGGATATCTACTGCGACCTGTGACTTTCTTTATCGGACACTCAAAGGAGTAATGTCCTGCTGTTGGAGCACAGAACCTCTATAAGCCCCAGGCTCCAGGCTAATTTAAAACTTCTGGCAAGGTGGTACAGGATCCCTTCCAGACTGCATATGATGTTCCCCGGGGTGGATCCCAGCTGCTGGAGATATAGAGCAGAGGTGGAGGATTTTGTACACATCTTCTAGGCCTGTCTAGCTTTGAGACGGTTCGGGGACGGAGTGATTGAGGTGATCAGACATGTGACTGGTACTACCCAGGTCCTGGGTCCGGAGATGTTCTTGTTACAGCTTTTAGAGGCCCCGGTCTCTTCGTACAAAAAAAAAAAAAATCGGTGCATTTCTTGGTGATGGCGGCTAGGTCGTGCATCCCCTTGAAATGTAAGTCTGAAACTCCCCCCCACTTTCGCCCTATGGGCCTCCAGGATCAATGATCTACTACAAATGGAGGATCTGACTTCCTTGCTTTATGATAGGTATGAATTCTTCTACAGGACCTGGTTCCCCTGGCTTGAATTTAAGTTCTCCAGTGATTATGTACACCCCTTTCACATGTAAAGCGCCATGGAATTGATGGCGCTATAATAATAAATAATAATAATGCCCACCTGTTGGCTGATTTGTCATGACTGCTTGGCCTTGGATGGGTTTCTTCCCCTAGAGGTGCTTGCCCTTTCCCTCCTCCCTATCCTCTCTGACTACTTACTCCCCCACCCCTTCCCCCCCCCCCTTCTTTCCACCACCCTTCCTTTGTTTTTCTTCTCCCTTCCTCTTTTTTTTTTATTTCTACCTCCTATATTCTTCTCAGGGGGTCTCTTCCCCTGCTGTTTGTGCTGACTGTTTCTTTGCTGGTGTCTTACTATTTTCCCAAATCCCTTTCTTTAGATCTCAAAATATATAGACCTACATTTTGGCTGGGGTAGGCTATTTTGACTTGTTACTATACATGGAGTTTGTTTGTCCTTAATGTTATGCATAATGGGCTTATGTGTTGCTAGCCCTTGTTTTGTTGGGGTCTGTTTATAAATAAGTTCACAAAAAAACCCCGAAGGAAAGGCAGGTGCGAGCAAGGAGACCTATAAACATGGCTCAGTTACACCAGTTCTGTCAGGAGGAATAGGCCCAAATTCCTAAACTATTGTGAGAAGCTTGTGAAAGGATATCTAAAACATTTGACCCAAGTCATAAAGTTTAAGGGCAAAGGTACCAGATACTAATGAAATGTATGGAAACTTTTCACTTTGTAGAAAGTAATAAAAAAGCCTTAAATCATACTCTCTTATTATTCTGGCATTCGGCAAATATAAATAATTTTAGTTCCTAATTGTCCTAAAACGGGAAAGGTTTATTCTGATTTCATGTCAGATAGTGAGAAAAACATGCAGATGTGTCTTTTTAGATAGTATATGGAAACTTCTGTTTTCAACTGTGTATATCTATCTGTATATATTATAAATATACCATATTTTTCGGATTTTAAGACGCACTTTTCCTCCCAAAAATTTGGGAGGAAAATGGGGGGGGGGTGGGTCTTAAAATCCGAATGTAGCTTACCGGGAGGTGGAGAATGGGTGGTGTGCGAGCTGTAGTGGCAGCTGTCTGTGTGGGCAGCTGGCTGACTATGTGGGTGGCTGTCTGGCTGTGGCTGCGTGGGCAGCTGTCTGTGCCGACGGCTAGCTGTGTGGGCAGCTGTCTCTGCTAGCGGCTGGCTGCCTTTCCTTTTTTTTCCTCTAAATTTGGGGTGCATCTTATAATCCGGTGCGTCTTATAAAACGAAAAATACGGTGTATATATAACATCAGTCTCAAGCCATGCAGGATGGGCATAAGGTGTCAACAACCTGACTTGACTCTGCAGTTTCTCCATCACCATGACCAGAAAGACATAATTAGCATGTGGCTTGCGTGGGCAGTATAGACAATCTGTCACCAGGTTTTTGCCAATTAATCTGAGAGCAGCATGATGCAGAGACAGAGATCCTGATTGCAGCAGTGCTTCTTGAGGTTTTAATTATCTGCTGATAAATCAGTGGTTTTATCACTAGAGGATGACTACTAAACCTGCTGCCATGTAGTCCTTCATATTCATAAGTAGTGTGGGTGGGGTAATACAGAGCTCAGCTTTCCCAGAACTGCTAGATCTACAGCAGATAAAACAGTGATTTTTTTTTTGTAACTTTGTTTTACCAAAATGATTTATCAACTGGGGCGAATAAGGAGAACCTTTGGGTACTGCAGAAGAGAACGGTCATGTTATGTCAGAGGCAATAACCGTCAACTGTAGAATTGGAGAAATTAAAAGTTGTGAAGAGCCCTTTAAAAAGTAGCTATGCTTTACAAATGTGTAAGTTCCCACAGCCCCACAACCTAAGTAATATGATAAGCATAATTAATATTATAATAATACAAGTTTCTTTTATTTTTTTTTTTTTTATAAAAAAAAAAACAGGGTATGAAAGAAAAGATGGATGAGGAGATAAGAGTTCATGTTGAAATAGAAAATTTTCTTAGGCAGCATCAACAGGTAAGCAGAACATTCTTTAAGTCTGATTCATCAATGTGTTCTCTCGTTTTCGGACGTAAAAAATATTGACATGTCGCAAAGTCCCAGCCAAAGTGGCGGTATGGGATGTGGTGAAGCCTGCCGAGCAAATTCATCAAAACTTACTCTAAAAATATATTCTAGTCCCTTTAAAATGTATAAAAGAACCAAGAGTCCTCAGTGGTTGATACTTGTTAATGGCTAACTGAAAAGATGATAATAGCAAGCTTTCCAGACTATTCAGGTCTCTTCATCAGGCATGTTATAACAGTTCCATAAAAATATAAAGTTATATCATGACTGATGAAGAGACCTGAGTAGTCTGGAAAGCTTGCTATTATTACCATCTTTTCAGTTAGCCATTAAAAAGGTATCAACCACTGTGGACTCTCAGTAAATTTTAAATTTCTTTGTCGCTCCATTGGGAGACCCAGACAATTGGGGTGTATAGCTTCTGCCTCCGGAGGCCACACAAAGTATTACACTTTAAAAAGTGTAACCCCTCCCCTCTGCCTATACACCCTCCCGTGCATCACGGGCTCTTCAGTTTTATGCTTTGTGTGGAAGGAGGCACACATCCACTCATGCTACCATTTTAGTCAGCAGCAGCTGCTGATTTTATCGGTTGGAAGAAAAGAGGGCCCCCACGGGGTCCCCGGCATGCTCCCTTCTCACCCCACTAAGTCGGCGGTGCTGTTAAGGTTGAGGTACCCATTGCGGGTACAGAGGCTGGAGCCACATGCCGTTTTCCTTCACCATCCCTTAGAGGCTCTGGGAGAAGTGGGATCCTAACCGGTCATCCATTCACTGGGACCGGGCTCCCTCCGCAGCCCCTGTGGGAATCTGCCGGACAGGAGACTTTGTATCATCAGGGACAGGGCCCTGCATCTAAAGGTACTCTGTGTCCCCATGGGGACGGTGCATGGAGCGCTTGTTTCACAGACGCTGCAGCTGCATGCTGGTTTTGTGACGACCGGGACTTCCGCGCCGACCGCGCCTGTTTGTCGGCCGCGGTATTAAATTTAGTCCCCGGCTTCATTGCGGCCTAGTACCATAACTCCCGCCCCCGGGCCTGCCAGTCAGGGGTAAGGGCGGGACGGTCGACCTGACGTCGGCAGTGAGGGCTGGAGCATACTTTAGGTTTCCTCCCCCCCTCACTGATCACTGTGGGGCACCAGATTCCCGCACTTTACTAGTCGCCGCCCACGGCTCCCTCCTCCCCTGAGAGCTCCGGCAGCCATTTTTACACACATTCTGCCGGTGGAGGATTTCAGGAACGAGCTCTGCAGCTCTGGGAGACCTAAGGCAGGGAATCTGGTGGACACACACCGCTTTGGGCTGTCGGTAAGCCACACCGGTCACCCGGTGCTGGTCCCCCTAGGGTGCCGAAGTATATATATATATATATATATATATTTGTATATATTTTCTCTGTTCGGCCAGGTTGTTTTGCTTTTGGCTATATACCCTCAGTGAGCACTCTCCTAGGAGACAACAGCATGTCGTCCACAAGGAGCAAGGGTGCTAAGGCAAAGGGTTATTTTGCAACCTGTACCTCTTGTGCGGCTATGTTACCTGCAGGTTCCACCTACCCTCACTGTGAGCAATGCTCGACCCCTGTTGCACTTGCTCAGCCGGAGCCTCGGGCACTAGTGGGACCCTCGGCTCAGGCAGACCCTCCTGCTTCCCCTGTCCAGGCGGCAGGGACAGAGTTTGCAGTTTTTGCTGAGAAACTCTCTGAGTCGCTTTCACAATCCATGGCTCAGTCTATGGACAAATGGTCTGCCAAGCTACTAGAAGCCTTGCAGTCCAGACCGGTCCTTACACAGGCCCCGGGCACTGTTGGATCATCGCCTCCAGGCCCCTCTCGGTCTGCGCCGCAACGTGCTCCCGGGGTGGCCCCTAGGTCTCACGTGGAGGACTCCGGCACGGACCACAGTCCCAGACCGGCTAAGCGGGCTCGCTGGGAATCTTCCCCGACTTCCTCACGCTGCTCGGGGTCTCAGCTTGAGGACTCTCTGGAGGATGAGGCGGACGTCGCAGCTCAGGGCTCTGACCCTGACGTTGCTCTCAATCTTGATACACCTGAAGGGGACGCCATAGTAAATGACCTTATAGCGTCCATCAACCAGGTGCTAGATCTTTCTCCCCCAACTCCACCTATAGAGGAGTCGGCTTCGCAGCAGGAGAAACACCAGTTTAGGTTTCCCAAACGTACACGGAGTGCGTTTTTCGATCACTCTAACTTCAGAGATGCTGTCCAGAAGCACAGAGCATTTCCGGATAAGCGCTTTACTAAGCGCCTTAATGACACACGTTACCCCTTCCCCTCTGACGTAGTTAAGGGTTGGGCTCGATGTCCCAAGGTGGATCCTCCAGTCTCTAGACTGGCGGCTAGATCTGTAGTATCAGTTGCAGATGGCTCATCGCTCAAGGATGCCACTGACAGGCAGATAGAGCTCCTGGTGAAATCCATCTATGAAGCCACAGGCGCGTCTTTTGCCCCGGCCTTTGCAGCCGTGTGGGCACTCCAAGCTATCTCAGCTTGTCTGTCTGAGATTAATGCGGTCACACGTACCTCTGCTCCGCAAGTTGCGTCTTTGACTTCTCAGGCGTCGGCTTTTTCGTCCTACGCCATGAACGCCGTCCTGGACTCTGCTAGCCGTACAGCGGTAACATCCGCTAATTCGGTGGCAGTCCGCAGGGCCATGTGGCTACGCGAATGGAAGGCAGACTCTGCTTCCAAGAAGTTCTTAACCGGTTTGCCGTTTTCTGGCGACCGATTGTTTGGCGAACGATTGGATGAAATTATTAAGGAATCCAAGGGAAAGGACTCGTCCTTACCCCAGTCCAAACCGAAGAGACCTCAGCAACGGAAAATACAACCGAGGTTTCGGTCCTTTCGGCCCTCAGCCAAGTCCCAATCCTCCTCGTCCAACAGGCCAGAGAAGGGCCAGAGGAACTCTTATGCGTGGCGGTCTAAGTCACGCCCCCAAAAAACCGCCGGAGGCACTGCCTCCAAGGCGGCCTCCTCATGACTTTCGGCCTCCCCGAACCGCATCCTCGGTCGGTGGCAGGCTCTCCCGCTTTTGCGACGCCTGGTGGCCACATGTCCAAGACCGATGGGTGAGAGACATTCTGTCTCACGGTTACAGGATAGAGTTCAGCTCTCGTCCTCTGACTCGTTTCTTCAGAACATCTCCGCCCCCATCTCAGGCCGGCGCACTTTTTCAGGCTGTGGGCGTCCTGAAGTCAGAAGGAGTGGTGATTCCCGTTCCCCCTCAGGAACATGGCCACGGCTTCTACTCCAACTTGTTCGTGGTGCCAAAGAAGGACGGATCATTCCGTCCCGTTCTGGACCTCAAACTGCTCAACAGGCATGTGAGCACCAGAAGGTTTCGGATGGAATCTCTCCGCTCGGTCATCGCTTCAATGTCACAAGGAGACTTCCTAGCATCAATCGACATCAAGTATGCGTATCTCCATGTGCCGATCGCACCCGAGCATCAACGCTTCCTGCGTTTCGCCATCGGGGACGAACACCTTCAGTTCGTGGTACTGCCTTTCGGCCTGGCGACAGCCCCACGGGTCTTCACCAAGGTCATGGCATCCGTTGTGGCGGTCCTACACTCTCAGGGCCACTCGGTGATCCCTTACTTAGACGACCTCCTAGTCAGGGCACCCTCCCGGGTGGCGTGTCAACACAGCCTGACCGTCGCTCTGGAGACTCTCCAGCGGTTCGGGTGGATCATCAACTTCCCAAAGTCCAAGTTAACACCGACCCAATCACTGACTTACCTCGGGATGGAGTTTCATACTCTCTCAGCGATAGTCACGCTACCGCTGGACAAACAGCTTTCGCTGCAGACAGGGGTGCAATCTCTTCTTCGGGGCCAGTCACACCCCTTGAGGCGCCTCATGCACTTCCTGGGGAAGATGGTGGCAGCAATGGAGGCAGTCCCCTTCGCGCAGTTTCATCTGCGCCCACTCCAATGGGACATTCTCCGCAAATGGGACAGGAGGTCGACGTCCCTCGACAGGAACGTCTCTCTTTCCCTTGCAGCCAAAACCTCTCTTCAGTGGTGGCTTCTTCCCACTTCTCTATCGCAGGGAAAATCCTTCCTGCCCCCATCCTGGGCTGTGGTCACGACGGACGCGAGTCTGTCAGGGTGGGGAGCGGTTTTTTTCCACCACAGGGCTCAGGGAACCTGGACTCCGATAGAGTCCTCCCTTCAGATCAATGTTCTGGAGATAAGGGCAGTGTATCTAGCCCTAAAGGCGTTCCATCGGTGGCTGGAGGGCAGGCAGATCCGCATACAGTCGGACAACGCCACGGCGGTCGCGTACATCAACCACCAGGGCGGCACGCGCAGCCGTCAAGCCTTCCAGGAAGTCCGGCGGATTCTGCTGTGGGCGGAGGCCACAGCCTCCACCATCTCCGCAGTTCACATCCCGGGCGTAGAAAACTGGGAAGCAGACTTTCTCAGTCGTCAGGGCATGGATGCGGGGGAATGGTCTCTTCACCCAGACGTGTTTCGAGAGATCTGTCACCGCTGGGGAACGCCGGACGTCGATCTCATGGCGTCACGGCACAACAACAAGGTCCCGGCCTTCATGGCATGGTCTCAAGATCACAGAGCTTTGGCGGCGGACGCGTTAGTTCAGGATTGGTCGCAGTTTCGACTCCCTTATGTGTTTCCTCCTCTGGCGATGTTGCCCAGAGTGTTACGCAAGATCAGATCCGACTGTCGTCGCGCCATTCTCGTCGCTCCAGATTGGCCGAGGCGGTCGTGGTACCCGGATCTGTGGCATCTCACGGTGGGTCAGCCGTGGGCGCTTCCAGACCGCACAGACCTGCTGTCACAAGGCCCATTTTTCCATCTGAATTCTGCGGCCCTCAACCTGACTGTGTGGCCATTGAGTCCTGGCTCCTAGCGTCGTCGGGTTTATCGCAGGATGTCATTGCCACTATGAGACAGGCCAGGAAACCAACGTCCGCCAAGATCTATTACAGGTCGTGGCGGATCTTCTTGTCCTGGTGCTCTGATAAGGGTTTTACTCCCTGGCCTTTTGCCTTACCCATTTTTCTTTCATTCCTTCAATCCGGAATGGACAAGGGTTTGTCACTCGGCTCTCTCAAGGGACAAGTATCGGTGCTCTCAGTATTTTTTCAAAAGCGCCTGGCAAGGCTTCCGCAGGTCCGCACGTTCCTGCAGGGAGTTTGCCACATAGTTCCACCCTACAGGCGTCCACTGGAACCCTGGGATCTTAACAGGGTGTTAATGGCTCTTCAAAGACCACCTTTCGAGCCGCTGAGGGATGTTTCTTTATCGCGTCTTTCGCAAAAGGTGGCTTTTCTTGTGGCAATTACCTCACTCCGAAGAGTGTCGGAGCTTGCAGCGCTGTCATGCAAATCCCCTTTCCTGGTTTTTCACCAGGATAAGGTGGTTCTGCGTCCTATCCCGGAGTTTCTCCCTAAGGTGGTATCTCCTTTTCATCTCAATCAGGATATCTCCTTACCGTCATTTTGCCCTCATCCAGTTCACCAGTGTGAAAAGGATTTGCATTCATTAGATCTAGTGAGAGCACTCCGGCTCTACGTGTCTCGCACGGCGCCCCTGCGCCGTTCAGATGCGCTCTTTGTCCTGGTCGCTGGCCAGCGTAAGGGTTCGCAGGCTTCCAAGTCAACCTTGGCTCGGTGGATCAAGGAACTGATTCTTGAAGCCTACCGTTCTTCGGGGCTTCCTCTTCCTTCGGGGCTGAAAGCCCATTCTACCAGAGCCGTGGGTGCGTCCTGGGCATTGCGACACCGGGCTACGGCTCAGCAGGTGTGTCAGGCAGCTACCTGGTCTAGTCTGCACACCTTCACAAAACACTATCAGGTGCATACCTATGCTTCGGCAGATGCCAGTCTAGGTAGGCGAGTCCTTCAGGCGGCGGTTGCCCACCTGTAGGAAGGGGTCGTTTTTCGGCTCTCTGTTATTGAGGTATTCTTTTACCCACCCAGGGACTGCTTTTGGACGTCCCAATTGTCTGGGTCTCCCAATGGAGCGACAAAGAAGAAGGGAATTTTGTTTACTTACCGTAAATTCCTTTTCTTCTAGCTCCTATTGGGAGACCCAGCACCCGCCCCTTTTTCCTTCGGGCTGTTTGTTCTTTTGTGTACACATGTTGTTCATGTTGAATTGTTCCTTTGGTTCATGGTTTCAGTTCTCCGAACATCCTTCGGATTGAATTTACCTTAGACCAATTTATAAGTTTCCTCCTTCCTGCTTTTGCACCAAAACTGAGGAGCCCGTGATGCACGGGAGGGTGTATAGGCAGAGGGGAGGGGTTACACTTTTTAAAGTGTAATACTTTGTGTGGCCTCCGGAGGCAGAAGCTATACACCCCAATTGTCTGGGTCTCCCAATAGGAGCTAGAAGAAAAGGAATTTACGGTAAGTAAACAAAATTCCCTTCATTTTTTGTGTTTACATCTATGAACTCTCTTCTGCGCTGATGGGATTTATAAATGGGGATACTACATACACACCAAATGTGACAAACACTGTGTTGCATGTATACCCACACAAAGCACACATGCAAGTACAGTGCCTTGTGAAAGCAATCACCCCCTTGGCTCTTTCCTGTTTTGTTACATTACAACCTGTGTTTAAATATTTTTGTAATCTGTGTGTGATTCATCAACACTAAATATTCTAAGTTGGGGAAGTGAAGTGAGAAAAATATAGGCAAAAATTTAATTTCTGGGATAAAATCGATAAAAAGTGCCCTGTGCATATATATTCACCGCTTTTACTATCAAGCCCCTATACATTTCTGGTGCAAGCAATTACCTTTATATGTCACCTACTTAGTAAAGGGTAGTCCACCTGTGCGCAATCTAAATGTCCCATTGTCTGTCAGTATATACCGTATTTTTCGCTTTACAAGACGCACTTTTGTTCCCCCAAATCTTGGGGGAAAGTGGGGGGTGCGTCTTATAAGCCGAATATACGGGTGGGGGAGGGGGAGTATATACATATAACATACATATACATATACACACACATATACATATATATATATATATATATACACACACACACTGCAGGGTCCAGAGCCTGCGCCCCCTGTGATGGCACATGCCCCGCCCCCCCCCCCGTGTTAGATATGGCCCCCATGCTGCTGCTCATCCTAAAATAAAAAAAGCTTTACGTACCCCCTCCAGCGTGTCTCTGCTTCCACTGTGATCAGGCACGCAGAGATGATATCACTCTGCTGTGCTGATCACATGACCGGCACTGAGAACCAGGAAGTGGAGGAACAGTAGCACGGAGGGAGACAGGAGGAAGGACAGCGCTGGAGGAGGTAAGGAAAGAGTGTTTTATTTTACTATGGGCAGCAGCATGGGGGCGATATCTAACACAGGGGAACGTGTGCAATCCATAGGGGGCCATGGGCAGCACAGGGGAACGTGTGCAATCCATAGGATGCCATGGGCAGCACAGTGGAACGTGTGCAATCCATAGGGGGCCATGGGCAGCACAGGGGAACGTGTGCAATCCATAGGGGGCCATGGGCAGCACAGGGGAACGTGTGCAATCCATAGGGGGCCATGGGCAGCACAGGGGAGCGTGTGCAATCCATAGGGGGCCATAGGCAGCACAGGGGAACGTGTGCAATCCATTGGGGGCCATAGGCAGCACAGGGGAACGTGTGCAATCCATTGGGGGCCATAGGCAGCACAGGGGAACGTGTGCAATCCATAGGGGGCCATAGGCAGCACAGGGGAACGTGTGCCATCCATAGGGGGGCCATAGGCAGCACAGGGGAACGTGTGCAATCCATAGGGGGCCATAGGCAGCACAGGGAACGTGTGCAATCCATAGGGGGGCCATAGGCAGCACAGGGGAACGTGTGCAATCCATAGGGGGCCATAGGCAGCACAGGGGAACGTGTGCAATCCATAGGGGGCCATAGGCAGCACAGGGGAACGTGTGCAATCCATAGGGGGCCATAGGCAGCACAGGGGAACGTGTGCAATCAATTGGGGGCCATAGGCAGCACAGGGGAACATGTGCAATCCATTGGGGGCCATAGGCAGCACAGGGGAACGTGTGCAATCCATAGGGGGCCATAGGCAGCACAGGGGAATGTGTGCCATCCATAGGGGGGCCATAGGCAGCACAGGGGAACATGTGCAATCCATAGGGGGCCATAGGCAGCACAGGGGAACGTGTGCAATCCATAGGGGGCCATAGGCAGCACAGGGAACGTGTGCAATCCATAGGGGGCCATAGGCAGCACAGGGGAACGTGTGCAATCCATAGGGGGCCATAGGCAGCACAGGGGAACGTGTGCAATCCATAGGGGGCCATAGGCAGCACAGGGGAACGTGTGCAATCCATAGGGGGCCATAGGCAGCACAGGGGAACGTGTGCAATCCATAGGGGGCCATAGGCAGCACAGGGGAACGTGTGCAATCCATAGGGGGGCATAGGCAGCACAGGGGAACGTGTGCAATCCATAGGGGGCCATAGGCAGCACAGGGGAACGTGTGCAATCCATAGGGGGCCATAGGCAGCACAGGGGAACGTGTGCAATCCATAGGGGGCCATAGGCAGCACAGGGGAATGTGTGCAATCCATAGGGGGGCATAGGCAGCACAGGGGAACGTGTGCAATCCATAGGGGGCCATAGGCAGCACAGGGGAACGTGTGCAATTCATAGGGGGCCATAGGCAGCACAGGGAATGTGTGCAATCCATAGGGGGCCATAGGCATCACAGGGGAACATGTGCCAGCACAAGGGGGCTATATTCAATATAAGGGGGCCATATCCAGATTAAGGGGGCTAATTTTAGGATGGGGGGCTATGAGGGACATATACCCTATATGATTTGTTAGACGGACACTGGCATTATAAGATGGACCCCATTTAACATAAAAAAAAAAAATTCTCTTTTCCTTCACCAAATTTGGGGGTGCATCTTATAAAGCGAAAAATACGGTACATACCTTTTCTGAAAGGCCACAGGCTACAACACCATTAGGCAAGAGGCTCCACTAGCCAAACAACAGCATGAAAACCAAGGAGATCTCCAAACAAGTCAGAGACAAAACGTTTGTTGAGAAGTACAAGTCAGGGTTGGGTAAAAAAAAATATCCAAATCTCTAATGATCCCCTGGAGCACCTTCAAATCTATGGTCATCAAATAAAAAGAACATGGTACAACAAAAAACCTGCCAAAAGGCTTGCAAATAAAAAACTTTCAGCACAGGCAATCAGAGAGGCAGAACAGAGACCAAAGGTAACCTTGAAGAAGCTGCAGAGTTCCCAAGTAGAGACTAGAGTATCTGTCCATACGACCTCAATAAGCCGTACACTCTATAAAGCTGGACTTGATGGAAGAGTGGCTAGAAAAATAAAGCCTTTATTTAACAGCGAAAAATTGTACGGTTTGTTTTGATTTTCCGAAAAGAAATGTGAGAGACTTTCCAAATGCATGGAGGAAGTTGCTGTTGTCGGATGAGACCAAAATTGAACTTTTTGGCCACCAAGGTTAACGATATGTCTGGTGCCAAACCAACACAGCTCATCACCCTAAGGACACCATCCCCATAGTCAAACATGGTGGTGGCAGTATCATTCTGTGGGGATGTTTTTCAGCAGCAGGGTCAGGGAAAATGGTCTGAGACGAGGGGAACATGGATGGTACGAAAAACAGGTATATTCTTGAGCAAAACCTGTTTCAGTCTTTCAGTGATTTGAGACTGGGATGAAGGTTCACCTTCCAGCAAGACAACCACCCAAAGCTTACTGCTAAAGAACACTGAAGTGGTTTAAGGGGAAACATGTAAATGTAATAAAATGGGCTAGTCAAAGCCCAGACCTTAATCTAATTGAGTATCTGTGGTCAGACTTGAAGATTGCTGTTCAACAGAGGAAATGATCCAACGTGAAGAGCTGAAGCAGTTTTGCCTTGAGGAGTGGGCAAAAATCCCAGTGGTAAAACTGTGGCAAGCTCAGAGACTTATCCAAAGCGACTTGCAGCTTTGCAATTAAACTGTCCTCAGCTCTTTGCAGTAAGCTGTCCCCAACCCCTTCTTCTGCTGGAGTTCCAGGATCACACTACAGCCGTCACACAAGAGAAGATGGAAGGGGTTCTGGAGTGCTTACCAAAGGCAAGGGCACTTCACGGTTAGGGAATGCCTACTTTGCACTTGCAAAAATGGCCTACACCAGATAAAAACCTCACTTTTGTCATGCTGCTACTAAAACCATATACAATGGTATGTTTAAACATCTTTCCACGTCTTTGTGTATTTAGTGTGGGTAGTAGAGGGTTTTTTTTTTTTATATATATTTGATTTAGTTCCAGGAGCCAGACCATCACCAATCAGCTGAAGAGGTTATCCCATTCATTGATATGAACAGATCTGCTGTATGTAGGGTATTTAGACTGAATAACAATGGAGACCTAGGTGCCCACCTTCCTTCTTATAGCAAAGTGGTAGCAGTGATGATTATACCCACTTACCCGATGTGGCTGGCCTCTCCAAGGATATGCACAGTATTGACTTATTTGTACATTATAGTACAGTCTGTACATTATTCTTGTTATATTTCTGGCATAGGCCAAATGGCTGTTGTTGACAGTTATCACATTGATTATTCATTAGGAGCTGGAAGAAAAGTTGGAGTACTGGATGGAGAAGTATGACAAAGACACAGAAGAGAAACAGGCTGAACTGAACTCTCTGAAGACTTCTAGAGCTAATGACCTTTCACTGCTCAATGATCTAATGAAGCAGGTAAGGCCAACACAATCCTCCACACGAGATATATTCAGAACGGCTTTCAGTACGGTTTCCTCAAAAGGAAACAAAAGAACAATCAAATACCTACGATTTAGTCAAAGGATTTGTTTCACCAATTTCTGTTATATTGCCATCCCATATTTGTTGTAGCCCCTCCATCGCCTTTTGACTCTTTCCAGTGCATACATTTAAGCTAGTGCCAGATGGCAAACTCAGCAGTTTGCCCAGTGCCGGTGCTCTATTGGTCACTGAAAAAGCCATAGGTCAGATTATTTTATTTCTTACAACTCACTTGTCACAGTGCAACCCCCATTAACGTATAGTACTGCAATGTAGCAGTGGCACCGGGTGAACGTCTGTCATGTCCAAAGTCACCCTGTAGGCCTAGCGTTATGTAGAATCCTACAGGGTAAAATCATTGCCATAGGGAGGTACAAAGGTTGTGCAGAAGTGGAGTGCAGAAGGCATTCATTTCTAGGCTGTTGTGTGACAATTGACTAATTGACTATTGCTGTACAAAAATGCTTTTAAAAAAAGTTTTTTCATGGATCACTTTACTCCAGTATCTTTTTTTTGTTCATTGCATGTAAAATAAAAGACAAAACCAAATACATCTCATAGAATTGATGACAGACCATGAAGCTACACACTTCTATTTTTCTGTAGTAACATTCTTGGGGTATATCTGCACAAGACGTATTTAAAATATGGCTGTAACATCTACTTAGTCGAAATACATAGCATAAAATAAACACTCATCCACCACACAAGTTCCTGTAATAAGCAACAGAACGGACCATTATTGTTTGCTGTAACCTGCATACTGTACCATATAGGTGTATTCTTGAGCTTTTTTGACCTATTCAACAATAATTTTTTTCTGCAGTATGAAGAGTACGAGACTGTAATTATTGAAGATCGCTTAGAGAAAGAAAAAGCCCAGGAAAAGAAAATACAAGAAAAGATGGAACTCGCAGGTGCAATTAAGGTAATCTATTTGGAATAGGTTAACCCCTTCCTGACATTGAATGTACCGGTACATCCTACTTTCAAAGTAGTCTTCGCAAATGGATTTACGGTTACATCTTTATTAATTAACAATGCAACAGTGCTAACCACAGCGCCACTGGGCCGTATCATGCAGGCACAGGAGCTATGCTCGGCACAATCACTATGGGAGCTAGGCTTAATTGACAGATTAGCTCCTGCAGCAACAGCTATAGGGTCAATGCCAGCACTGTCCTTAGCTGCTTAATGTTGTAAATGCTGCAATCAATAGTGATTTCGGTATTTAGGTGTTTGTGAGGGGGGAGACTATCCCACCTATTCGGCCCCCCACAAAGCGATCGTGGAGTGACGAAGGGGATCATTGTGTCTGGAGACTAAAGAATATCCTCAGGATACGCCGTTTATGGTGGCTTTTTAGACCTTGACATAAGCAGAAAATAACAGGCCAACTGTCAGTTTAAAACTGACAGGACTAATCCCTGAAGATACAAAAGTATAGCAGGGTATTAGAACTACAAGAAGACAATAAAATATGAAAGTCCCAGAATGGGAGTATGTCAAAATACTTACAGTGCCTACAAGTAGTATTCAACCCCCTGCAGATTTAGCAGGTTTGATAAGATGCAAATAAGTTAGAGCCTGCAAACTTCAAACAAGAGCAGGATTTATTAACAGATGCATAAATCTTACAAACCAACAAGTTATGTTGCCCAGTTAAATTTTAATACATTTTCAACATAAAAGTGTGGGTCAATTATTATTCAACCCCTAGGTTTAATATTTTGTGGAATAACCCTTGTTTGCAATTACAGCTAATAATCGTCTTTTATAAGACCTGATCAGGCCCGCACAGGTCTCTGGAGTTATCTTGGCCCACTCCTCCATGCAGATCTTCTCCAAGTTATCTAGGTTCTTTGGGTGTCTCATGTGGACTTTAATCTTGAGCTCCTTCCACAAGTTTTCAATTGGGTTAAGGTCAGGAGACTGACTAGGCCACTGTAACACCTTGATTTTTTTCCCTCTTGAACCAGGCCTTGGTTTTCTTGGCTGTGTGTTTTGGGTCGTTGTCTTGTTGAAAGATGAAATGACGACCCATCTTAAGATCCTTGATGGAGGAGCGGAGGTTCTTGGCCAAAATCTCCAGGTAGGCCATGCTATCCATCTTCCCATGGATGCGGACCAGATGGCCAGGCCCCTTGGCTGAGAAACAGCCCCACAGCATGATGCTGCCACCACCATGCTTGGCTGTAGGGATGGTATTCTTGTGGTCGTATGCAGTGCCATCCAGTCTCCAAACGTCACGTGTGTGGCTGGCACCAAAGATCTCGATCTTGGTCTCATCAGACCAGAGAACCTTGAACCAGTCTGTCTCGGAGTCCTCCAAGTGATCATGAGCAAACTGTAGACGAGCCTTGACATGACGCTTTGAAAGTAAAGGTACCTTACGGGCTCGTCTGGAACGGAGACCATTGCGGTGGAGTACGTTACTTATGGTATTGACTGAAACCAATGTCCCCACTGCCATGAGATCTTCCCGGAGCTCCTTCCTTGTTGTCCTTGGGTTAGCCTTGACTCTTCGGATAAGCCTGGCCTCGGCACGGGTGGAAACTTTCAAAGGCTGTCCAGGCCGTGGAAGGCTAACAGTAGTTCCATAAGCCTTCCACTTCAGGATGATGCTCCCAACAGTGGAGACAGGTAGGCCCAACTCCTTGGAAAGGGTTTTGTACCCCTTGCTAGCCTTGTGACCCTCCACGATCTTGTCTCTGATGGCCTTGGAATGCTCCTTTGTCTTTCCCATGTTGACCAAGTATGAGTGCGGTTCACAAGTTTGGGGAGGGTCTTAATTAGTCAAAAAAGGCTGGAAAAAGGGATAATTAATCCAAACATGTGAAGCTCATTGTTCTTTGTGCCTGAAATACTTCTTAATACTTTAGGGGAACCAAACAGAATTCTTGTGGTTTGAGGGGTTGAATAATAAATGACCCTCTGAATAAACTTTTCACAATTAAAAAAATAAAAAAAGAAATAACATTCTTTTCCTTTCGTCACGACAGCACCCACGAGAGAGGGATCCGCCCCCTTCAGGACAGGAAACCTACAGATAAAAAGGGGCGGTCCCCCTCCCTCATCAGTTTGGTTTCCTGTCCTGCTGGGATCGGAACCTACAGTGCCTGGGTCCTGTTGAGTCCGTGCGGTCTCCTAGGGAACGGCGGAGCTTTGGATCTGGAAGCACGGTCGGTGGAGCTCCCCTCGTGGACTCCGTCCTCCGGTGCACCTCGTCCTCTTTCTCCTGGTCCGGCTTTGCCTCCAGGGATATGACGCCTGCAGCAGGGTGTGCTTCTACCGGATCGTGTGCGCGGCAGGGGAGGCCCTGTCGCGTCAACAGTGCACGCTTCCCTGCTGCAGTGACCCGGAAGTCTGCAGGAGCGCTTCCGGGGGAGCGGCCGGGAAGGTTCCTAGTGAAGCCCGTGCTCCCTCTCCATCCTGGCCGGACGCTGCGGTGCTGGTGAGTCTATGGCGGTCGGGCCGGAGCCTCTCCCTGACGCGTGCCTGCGTCTTCGCCGCTGCACGGCGTGTGCACGTGGGGGGCGTGTCCTGGGCCTGCCGCGTCCACGATCTGTCTCCGCGTCGGTGGCCCGAAAGCTGTGCTCCTGCTTCTACGGTTCAGGGGGGGACTCGGCTGTCGATCTCTGCCAGCCCTTCCCCCTGCCCTTCTGTCCGGGGTTGCTCCCCTTCTAGGTCAGTCCCTCTGCCGTCAGCGTCCCTCCTGCTGAGTTGTGGCCGGCGTCCTGGTGGTGTCTGCCCTGGGGTGTGAGCCGGGGTGCCCTCTTGGTCTGTGCTCGGTGGCCTCTGTGCCTCCTGCCTCTGAGCTCCTGGGCCCCTGTGGCCTCCTGGCCCCTATGGCCTCCTGGCCTCGGTGGAACCTGGCCCCTGTGGCCTCCTGACCCCTGTGGCCGCCTGGCCGCTGTGGCCTCCTGGCCCCTGTATCCTCCTAGCCTGTGTGGACTTCTGGCCTTTGTGGCCTCCTGCCCTCTGTGGCCTCCTGTGTGGACTTCTGGCCTTTGTGGCCTCCTGCCCTCTGTGGCCTCCTGTGTCCTCTGTGGTAGTCTGTGGCCTCTGGGCCTCTGTGGTCTTCTGGCCCCGGTGGCCTCCTGGCCCCTGTGTCCTCCTGGCCTCTGTGTCCTCCTGGCCTCTGTGGCCGCCTGACCCCGGTGGCCTCCTGGCCTCTGTGGCCTCCGGGCCTGTGTGGCCTCCGGGACTCTTGGATTCTGTGGCTCCGGGCCTCCTGGCTTCTGTGGCCTCCTGGCTTCTGTGGCCTCCTGGCTTTTGTGGCCTCGGGGCCTCCTGGCTTCTGTGGCCCTTTTGCCTGTTTGCCTCGGTGCCTGTTTGCCCTCTGTACCGTTTGGCCTCTGCGCCTGTTTGGCCTCTGCGCCTGTTTGGCCTCTGCGCCTGTGTGGCCGCTGCGCCTGTGTGGCCGCTGCGCCTGTGTGGCCGCTGCGCCTGTGTGGCCGCTGCGCCTGTGTGGCCGCTGCGCCTGTGTGGCCTCTGCGCCTGTGTGGCCGCTGCGCCTGTGTGGCCTCTGCGCCTGTGTGGCCTCTGCGCCTGTGTGGCCTCTGCGCCTGTGTGGCCTCTGGGCCTCTGTGCCTCCGGGCTTCTGTGCTTCGGGGCCTCAGTCCTCGGTGCCTCCGGGTCTCGTGCTCCTTGACTTCGGGCTTCCTGGCCTCGTGCTCCGGGCCTCGTGATTCTTGGCCTCGTACTTCCTGTTCTCGTGCCTCTGTCCCTCGGTGCCTCTTGGCCTTGGGCCTCTGTACCTCCTGGCCTTGGGCCTCTGTGCCTCCTGGCCTTGGGTCTCTGTGCCTCCTGGCCTGGGGCCTCTGTGCCTCCTGGCCTCGGGCCTCTGTGCCTCCTGGCTTCCGGCTTCTGTCTCCTGGCCTCGGGTTTCTCTGCCTCCTGGCCTCGGTGCCTCCTGGCCTCGGGCCTCTGTGGCTTGTGCTTCCTGGCTGCATGCCTCTGTTGCCTCCTGGCCTCTGTGCTTCCTTGCCTCCTGGCCTCCGGCCTTCCCGGCCTCTGGGCCTCCTGGCCTTTGTGGCTTCTGCGCCTCTGTGGCTTCCTGGCCTCTGGCCCTCCCGGCCTTGGGCCTCGGGGCCCCGTGCCTCTGTGCCTCCTGCTTCTGGGCCTCCGGGCCTCTGTATCTCCTGCCCTCTGTCTACTGGCCTCCTGCCCTCTGTGCCTCTTGGCCTCTGTGTCTCCTGCCTCGGGGCTTCTTGGCCTCTGGCCGTCTGTGCCTCTGGGCTTCTGTGCCTCTGGGCTTCTGTGCCTCGGGGCTTCTGTGCCTCCGGTCTTCTGTACTTCTGGGCTTCTGTGCCTCTGGGCTTCTGTGCCTCTGGGCTTCTGTGCCTCTGGCCCTCTGGGTCTCTGGCCCTCTGTGCGTCTGCCCTCTCTGCCTCTTGGCGTCTGTGTCTCTTGGCGTCTGTGTCTCTTGGCCTCTGTACCTCTTGCCCTCGGGGTCTTTTGGCCTCTGTGCCTCCGGGCCTCGGTGGCCTTTGGACCGCCGGGGCCTGTGTTCTGGCTTCCGCCTCTGCCGCCTTGCGCCTCCCTGGCCTTGCCCGGGCCCTGACGCTTCGGGCTTCGCTTCTGGTGTTCCTTTCTGCTCCCTTCCAGTTCTTCCGTCCCGGCCTGCCCTCCTGTCGCGGAGTCCCTTCCTCGCAGGACTCCCCTTGCTGGTGTGTTTTTGTTGGGGCGTTGCTGATGCTGCATTGTAGGCCGCCTGTCTGCACTCACCCTTGTGGTCGGCTGTGGTTGCTCTTCCTGGCCTCTCTTCCTACCTCCTCGTCTGCTGTTGTCCTCTGTTCTGCCCCTCCGGGTGACAGTTTCTGCCCTGGGCGCCCTGTTTACATCCCGTCTTGCGGGTTCTGTGGGGTTATGCGCTTCCTTCCGACTGGGGGCCCCTGCCGGCCTGTCAGTCTACCGGCTCTCCTCCCGGGGGTCTTGCTCTGGGGTTGGGCGCCCTCCCCTTTGCGCTCTTCTTGCCCCTCTCTGTCGTGTGCTCTTTCTCCCTTCCTTCCTTTCGCGTCCTTCCTTGGGGGGGGCGCTGTTCCCCCCCCCGGGTCGCTCGGCGGCCCCTTGGCGGCTGGATGGGTCTTTTGTTTTTTGTCTTTCAGGGTTCCGGCTGTACTCCTCTGGTGTCGTGCCGTCCTTTGCCCCGGTGGCTCTGGGCTTCGGTTTCCCTCGCGTCGGTGGTGCAGCCTGTCCTCCCCGGTGACGGATCGTTCTCCTGCGAGGTGGCCTCCTACTTGGTGGCTGTGGCGGATGTCTCCTCTACGGTTTGGTAGGACTGTGACCTGGTCTTCTCCTTCCGCTTTCCGGGCTCTGCCGGCTGACCTTTGGTTCTTCCGCTGGCCTTCTGTTTGGCAGCTTGGTTCTTCCCGTGGTTGTCCCGCCCTCAGTGTGTCTTCTCTCTAAGTCTCTCGTGGGTGCTGTCGTGACGAAAGGAAAAGACTATATTACGTACCGGTAATGGGATTTTCCTGAGTCGACGACAGCACCCTTTACACCCCTGCCCTTTCTTTGTTTGTTTTTTCTCACGCTTCGGATGTCCTGGGCTTCATCTGTGTTATTTACTAATTCTTTGGCGGTTCCTCTCCCGGTCTCTGCAACCAACTGATGAGGGAGGGCGACCTCCCCTTTTTATCTGTAGGTTTCCTGTCCTGAAGGGGGTGGATCCCTCTCTCGTGGGTGCTGTCGTCGACTCAGGAAAATCCCATTACCGGTACGTAATATAGTATTTTTTGCTGCAGTGCATTTCACACTTCCAGGCTGATCTACAGTCCAAATGTCACAATGCCAAGTTAATTCCGAATGTGTAAACCTGCTAAATCTGCAGGGGGTTGAATACTACTTGTAGGCACTGTATATCAAAGAGAAGTATTATGCTAATAAAATAGCATTTTTCTAATTTACAACAAACACACACATTTGGAATCACCTCATCTGGAACGTCCCAGTCTATCCATACAATCATCATGCTATTCCTTTCTGACCTTTGACACATTTACGTCAAAGGTCGTGTCCCTGCCTTTGATGTGGGCTTACACGCTGAGCCCGCATCATTCACAGCACATGATGGCTGATTTAGAGATGAAGAAATTTTGAAACGTACATTGAGGTGGCGAGGACATCGTCACACCAAGACTTTCGATAGTAAGCGCTTGTTACTTCTGAGAGAACCTTTTACTGACCAGAATTGATTTATGTAGTTCACAGTGTCTTTCTTCTAAGCTCACATCTATTAGTATGCCATTTGCAACTATAACTACTATGGATGCCTTAATGTGCTGTGTGTGCATTAACTAGAATGTGTAAGTGTAGCAATTTTAGTTAAATTAGGCACAAGTCATGTCTTTCAGTTATTTATGAAATTTTGTCATTTGTGAGCTAGACTATTTTTCTGTATGAAGTTTAATTATGGTCGATTAATTTACTAGTAGATTACCGCATTTTTCGCTTTATAAGACGCACCTTTGTTCCCCCAAATTTTGGGGGAAAGTATGGGGTGCGTCTTATAAACCGAATATACGGGGGGGTGTGTATGTATGTGTGTGTATGTATAATATATATATATATATATATAAATAATATATACTGCAGGGTCCGCTCTGGAGCACTGCTGGGGGCAGGGAAAGCTGCGAGCAGCAGCGTTAGATCTCCTGCTCCCGCTCATATAATATGCACAGCCGCTGTCCATCAGTGTGGTGCTGGGGCAGCGGGGCATATTATATCTGCCTGCGCCCTCCTTTGATCGCACATGATCCCCCCCTGTGTCAGATATGGCTGCTGCCCATAGTAAAATAAAAAAACCTTTACTTACCTCCAGCGCTGATCTCCGGTCTCCTGCTGCTGCTGTCTGTGATAAGGCACGTAGAGATGATATCACTCTGCCGTGCCGATCACATGACCGGCAGCAAGAACCAGGAAGTAAGGAAGCCGGAGCTCAACTGCGAGGTTGGAGACACGAGAAGGGACAGTGCTGAGAAGGTAAGGAAAGAGTGTTTTATTTTATTATGGGCAGCAGCATGGGGGCATATCTAACACAGGGGAGATGTGCCATCTATAGGGGCCATGGGCAGCTGTATGGGGGCCATATCAAACACAGGGGAGATGTGCCATCTATAGGGGCCATGGGCATCACAGGGGGATGTGTCCCAGCACAAGGGGGCTATATTCAATATAAGGGGGCCATATCCAGAATAAGGGGGGCTAATTTTAGGACGGGCGGCTATGAGGGACATTTGCCCTATATGATTTGTTAGACGGACACTGGCATTATAAGATGGACCCCATTTAACATTTAAAAAAAAAATTCTCTTTTCCTTCACCAAATTTGGGGGTGCATTTTATAAAGCGAAAAATACGGTAATTGTTTAGCACTCTGTCCATTTGTAACAAATCTGATGTCCTCGCTTTTTTTCAGCAACCTTAAAGAATATTTACCTAGTCCTATTTTTTTGGGGATTTTTATGATAGTTATAAAAATTCTATTGTCATAATCTACTTGGTGGTGTTCTCTATGGTGAAATACTTGCATAAGTTATCGTCCAGGTGATAGCTATTTGTGAGTAATTTTCTATTAATAAATCTGGTGTCAGTGTAATCGTACTGACCTGAGGAATAAAGCCACCTTATCACTTATACTGCAAAGTGAATGGCTTAAAAAATAGTAATAAAGCCAATTCCTGTTGATTTGTTCATTTTGCCTCCCAAAGATCTCAGTAAGGTGCGGCTCACATTTATCCTGTGCTCTACTCTGAGCACTTACACTGGAGATTACATGTAAATCTCTGAAAAACGTGATTCACAGAAAAATAAAAAATGTAAAATTCACTGTAATGAGGCAGATGGACTATCCGCTGGTGTTCATCTTTTTACTCGTCTTTTTAGATGTGCACAAAAGTGTGGTCAGCACCAGTTTTGTGCACCTTTAAAAAGAAAGACACCACTGAACAGGGGCCAAAAGGAGTCTGGACTAACGCTTGGAAACTTTTTATGTAAGTGCTAAGCATAGAGCACAGGATAAATGTGAACTTATCCAAAATATTCTGTAACACCAGTAGCATTCAACTTAACCAACAACAAAAAAAAAAAAAAGTCCCCACTTAGGTCATCTTTTTCAGCACAAACCGTGTGGAACACCTTGGAACACGTTAACAATAGACTGTATAAAATCCTGCATATGGTTCTTCTAATGACAGACAACAGCACCGAGGTAGCCACAATTTCCCTCGATCCTACGGTACCACATAAAGTGACCCTGATCAGACTTGAAAAAAATGTCTTGGGAGTGAAGGCGTTAGGGGAGAAGAGCATGTAGAAAAGTTGAGTTTAAAGTGCTGTTCTACCCAGGAAAGCAACGAGGGGTTTCAGCCTACTTTTGTGCATGAATTGTCAAACTTGAAGAGCCCCTAATTCAGATGGATGCAGTATGTGTAACCATCCTAACTCTTTAGGAAAAGCCAGGTTATTGAAAATTGAAGTGGGTTAGAAGTGAAAAAAGAGCTTAAGAAATATGTTTTTAGTGTGTAAAAGCAGCAAATCCGAAAATTCCATATAAATCTGATATTGCTGTAATCATACTGAATAAATTTATAAAGCCGTCGTCTAAATTACACCGCACAGTGCACAACCTAAAAAAAAAAATGTGTAAAATGAAGGGAATTTTGTTACTTACCGTAAATTCCTTTTCTTCTAGCTCTTATTGGGAGACCCAGACGATTGGGGTATAGCTACTGCCCTCCGGAGGCCACACAAAGCACTACACTAAAAAGTGCAAGGCCCCTCCCCTTCTGGCTATACCCCCCCGTGGTATCACGGGTTCTCCAGTTTTAGTGCCAAAGCAAGAAGGAGGAAGCCAATAACTGGTTTAAACAAATTAACTCCGAATAACGTCGGAGAACTGAAAAACCGTTCAACATGAACAACATGTGTACCCGCAAACAACAAAAAAATCCCGAAGGACAACAGGGCGGGTGCTGGGTCTCCCAATAAGAGCTAGAAGAAAAGGAATTTACGGTAAGTAACAAAATTCCCTTCTTCTTCAGCGCTCTATTGGGAGACCCAGACGATTGGGACGTCCAAAAGCTGTCCCTGGGTGGGTAAAGAGATACCTCATGTTAGAGCTGCAAAACAGCCCTCCCCTACGGGGATGTCACTGCCGCCTGCAGGACTCTTCTACCTAAGCTGGCATCCGCCGAAGCATAGGTATGCACCTGATAATGTTTGGTGAAAGTGTGCAGACTCGACCAGGTAGCTGCCTGGCACACCTGTTGAGCCGAAGCCTGGTGTCGCAAAGCCCAGGACGCACCCACAGCTCTGGTTGAGTGGGCTTTCAGCCCTGAAGGAACCGGAAGCCCAGCAGAACGGTAGGCTTCCAGAATTGGTTCTTTGATCCATCGAGCCAGGGTGGCTTTAGAAGCCTGCGACCCCTTGCGCTGGCCAGCGACAAGGACAAAAAGTGCATCTGAACGGCGGATAGGCGCCGTGCGAGAAATATAGATTCTGAGTGCTCTCACCAGATCTAGCAAACGTAAGTCTTTCTCATACCGGTGAACCGGCTGAGGACAAAAGGAAGGCAAGGATATATCCTGATTAAGATGAAACGAGGATACGACCTTAGGGAGAAACTCCGGAATGGGGCGCAGCACTACCTTGTCCTGGTGGAACACCAGGAAGGGAGCCTTGGATGACAGAGCTGCCAGCTCAGACACTCGCCGAAGCGATGTGATCGCAACAAGAAACGCCACTTTCTGTGACAGGCGAGAAAAGGAAACGTCCTTTAGAGGCTCGAAGGGCGGCTTTTGCAGAGCAACTAGTACTCTGTTCAGATCCCATGGATCTAACGGCCGCTTGTACGGGGGCACAATATGACAGACCCCCTGTAGGAACGTGCGCACCTTAGGAAGACGTGCTAGACGCTTCTGAAAAAACACAGATAGTGCCGAGACTTGCCCTTTAAGGGAGCTGAGCGACAAGCCCTTTTCCAACCCCGATTGCAGGAAGGAAAGAAAGGTGGGCAATGCAAATGGCCAAGGGGATACTCTCTGTGCAGAGCACCAGGATAAGAAAATCTTCCACGTTCTGTGGTAGATCTTAGCAGACGTTGACTTCCTAGCTTGTCTCATTGTGGCTACGACTCCTTGAGATAATCCTGCGGACGCTAGGATCCAGGACTCAATGGCCACACAGTCAGGTTCAGGGCCGCAGAATTCTGATGGAAAAACGGCCCTTGGGACAGTAAGTCTGGTCGGTCTGGCAGTGACCACGGTCGACCGACCGTGAGATGCCACAGATCCGGATACCACGATCTCCTCGGCCAGTCTGGGGCGACGAGTATGACGCGGCTGCAATCGGATCTGATCTTGCGTAACACTCTGGGCAAGAGTGCCAGAGGTGGGAAGACGTATGGGAGCCGGAACTGCGACCAATCTTGAACTAATGCGTCTGCCGCCAGAGCTCTTTGATCGCGCGACCTCGCCATGAATGCCGGGACCTTGTTGTTGTGCCGGGACGCCATTAGGTCGACGTCCGGCACTCCCCATCGGCGACAGATTTCCTGAAACACGTCCGGGTGAAGGGACCACTCCCCTGCGTCCATGCCCTGGCGACTGAGGAAGTCTGCTTCCCAATTTTCTACGCCTGGGATGTGAACCGCGGATATGGTGGATGCTGTGTCCTCCACCCACATTAGAATGCGCCGGACTTCTTGGAATGCTTGCCGACTGCGCGTCCCTCCTTGGTGGTTGATGTATGCCACCGCTGTGGAGTTGTCCGACTGGATTCGGATCTGCTTTCCTTCCAGCCACTGTTGGAAGGCCAGTAGGGCAAGATACACTGCCCTGATTTCCAGAACATTGATCTGAAGGGTGGACTCCTGCGGAGTCCACGTCCCCTGGGCCCTGTGGTGGAGAAACACTGCTCCCCACCCTGACAGACTCGCATCTGTCGTGACCACTGCCCAGGATGGGGGCAGGAAGGATCTTCCCTGAGACAATGAGGTGGGAAGGAGCCACCATTGTAGAGAGTCCTTGGCCGTCTGGGAAAGAGAGACTTTCCTGTCCAGGGACGTTGACTTCCCGTCCCATTGGCGGAGAATGTCCCATTGAAGTGGGCGCAGATGAAACTGCGCAAAGGGAACTGCTTCCATGGCTGCCACCATCTTCCCGAGGAAGTGCATGAGGCGCCGTAAGGGGTGCGACTGGCCTTGAAGGAGGGATTGCACCCCTGTCTGTAGGGACCGCTGCTTGTTCAGCGGAAGCTTCACTCTCGCTGCTCGAGTATGAAACTCCATGCCAAGATACGTTAGCGACTGTGACGGTGACAGATTCGACTTTGGAAAGTTGATGATCCATCCGAACGTCTGTAGAGTCTCCAGCGTAGCATGTAGACTGAGTTGGCATGCCTCTTGAGAGGGTGCCTTGACAAGTAGATCGTCTAGGTAAGGGATCACCGAGTGTCCCTGAGAGTGCAAGACTGCTACCACCGCCGCCATGACCTTGGTGAAGACCCGGGGGGCTGTCGCCAGACCGAATGGCAGAGCTACGAACTGAAGATGGTCGTTTCCTATCACAAAACGTAGAAAACGTTGATGTTCTGTAGCAATTGGCACGTGGAGATAAGCATCTTTGATGTCTATTGAGGCAAGGAAGTCTCCTTGAGACATTGAGGCAACGACAGAGCGGAGGGTTTCCATCCGGAACCGTCTGGCGTGCACATGTTTGTTGAGCAGCTTTAGATCCAGAACAGGACGGAACGAGCCGTCCTTTTTTGGAACCACAAAGAGATTGGAGTAAAACCCTCGCCCTTGTTCCTGAGGCGGTACAGGAACCACTACTCCTTCCGCTCTTAGGGAGTCCACCGCCTGCAGCAGGGCATCTGCTCGGTCTGGATGTGGGGAGGTTCTGAAGAACCGAGCTGGAGGACGAGAACTGAACTCTATTCTGTACCCGCGAGACAAAATGTTTGTCACCCACCGGTCTTTGACCTGTGACATCCAAATGTCGGAAAAGCGGGAGAGCCTGCCCCCGACCGGAGATGCGGAGGGGGGGGGCTGGAAGTCATGAGGTAGCCGCTTTGGAAGCGGTTCCTCCATTTGCTTTCTTGGGGCGTGCGTGAGCCCGCCAGGAATCTGAGACTCTTTGCGTCCTCTGAGTCCCTTTGGACGAGGAGAATTGCGTCTTGCCCGAACCTCGAAAGGACTGAAACCTCTGCTGCCATTTTTTCTGCTGAGGTTTGCTTGATCTGGGCTGGGGTAAGGAAGAGTCTTTACCCTTGGACTGTTTAATGATGTCAGCCAATGGCTCGCCAAACAGTCTATCTCTAGATAAAGGCAAGCTGGTTAAACATTTTTTGGAACCAGCATCTGCTTTCCAGTCCTTTAACCACAAGGCTCTGCGCAAAACTACCGAATTGGCGGACGCCATTGAGGTGCGGCTGGTAGATTCTAGGACCGCATTGATAGCGTAAGACGCAAACGCAGACATCTGCGAGGTAAGGGACGCCACTTGCGGCACCGCTGGATGTATGATAGCATCCCCTTATGCTAAACCAGCTGAAATAGCTTGGAGTGCCCATACGGCTGCGAATGCTGGAGCAAACGACGCGCCGATAGCTTCATAGACAGATTTTAACCAAAGGTCCATCTGTCTGTCATTGGCATCCTTAAGTGAAGCGCCATCCTCCACTGCAACTATGGATCTAGCTGCAAGTTTGGAAATCGGGGGGTCTACTTTTGGACACTGGGTCCAGCGCTTGACCACATCAGGGGGGAAAGGAAAACGTGTATCCTTAGAACGTTTAGAGAAACGCCTTTCTGGATGAGCGTCGGGTTTCTGGATTGACTCTCTGAAGTCAGAGTGATCCAAGAAAGCACTCAATTTACGCTTGGGATAGAGGAAACGAAACTTCTCCTGCTCTGCAGCTGCCTCCTCTGCAGAAGGAGCTGGGGGAGAAATATCCAACAGTCTATTGATGGCTGAGATAAGCTCGTTTACCATGGCGTCCCCATCCGGGGTATCCAGATTGAGAGGGGTTCCAGGATAAGACTCCTGATCACTCTCTTCAGACGCATCACAGGGCGACTGATTGCGCTGAGACCCTGAGCAGTGTGATGACGTTGAGGGTCTTTCCCAGCGAGCTCGCTTAGGGTGGCTAGGGCTATCATCTGAGTCATAATACTCAGCCTGGGAAGCCGGGGACCCCCTTGCAGTCTGGATTAATTCCAACTGAGGGGGATTAGAGGACAGAGACCTCGCCGTGTCCATAGACTGAGCCCCAGTCATGGATTGCAAAGTTTCAAGGATTTTTGCCATAGTCACAGACATTCCATCAGCAAAAACTGCAAAGTCTGTCCCTGACACCGGGGCAGGACTTACAAGCGTCTCAGCCTGGGTCACTACCCCTCCGGACTCCGGCTGGCGAAGCAGCACCGGATCTGAGCATTGCACACAATGGGGGTCTTTGGAACCTGCTGGTAGAGCAGCCCCACATGCAGCACACGCAGTGTACACAGCCCTAGCCTTGGCAGCCTTGCGTTTTGTGGATGACATGTTGCTGCCTCCTCAGAGCGATCTGGGGTATCCAGCCAGGAAGCGACCTCACAGTGCAAGAAATAAATAAATATATATATCTGGTGACACAGTACACCAATGCACACTGAGGCACTAGAGGGGCCAGCTGAAATGCCGCTTACCGCCCGCTTAAGAGCGGGTGTGTGTTCTCCAAAAGCCCCCTAGTTCAGGTCTCCCAGAGCCTTGCGTCCTTCCTCTAGCCAGACTGCATGTAATGGCTGCCGGCGTCCTGGGAGAGGAGGGGGGGGCGGGCCCCGGGCGTTCCTGACTAAGAGCGGGAAGCCTGCTTCCCTCTGTGCCTAGTGAGAGGGCTGGAGCATGTAAATCAGGCTCCAGCCCTCGTCGCTGCTGCGAAACAGCGTCTCTCCCCTACCCTGATTGACAGGGTGGGGGCGGGAACGAAGCGGAGCTAGGCCGCAAAAGCCGGGGACTGGATTTATAAACGCCGCCGCCGTAAAAGCGCGGTCGGCGTGTCCCCGGCGCACTACAAGTCACAGCAGCGCCGCCGGTCCAGTGGGGGTCGGCGCTGCGTTCCCACAACACAAAAGTCCCCCAGTAAACTGCAGGAACACCAACTCAATCGTTACGGTCCCCGGCGCACTACAACACCCAGCCAGCCCGGAGTGTGTCTGTGCCTGCCGGGGACACAGAGTACCTGTATGATGCAGGGCCTTGTCCCTGATTGTACTCCTGCTCCGTATCCATCAGGTGCTATGGGTCTGTGGATGGAGCCCGGCGTCAGAGCTTAGAGGCCGGCAGGATCCCACTTCCACAGAGCCCTACAAGGGGATGTGGAAGGAAAACAGCATGTGGGGCTCCAGCCCCTGTACCAGCAATAGGTACCTCAACCTTACAACACCATCCACGGGTGAGAAGGGAGCATGCTGGGGGCCCTATATGGGCCCTCTTTTCTTCCATCCGAAATAGTCAGCAGCTACTGCTGACTAAAATCTGTGGAGCCATGCGTGGATGTCTGACCTCCTTCGCACAAAGCTTGAAAACTGGAGAACCCGTGATACCACGGGGGGGTATAGCCAGAAGGGGAGGGGCCTTGCACTTTTTAGTGTAGTGCTTTGTGTGGCCTCCGGAGGGCAGTAGCTATACCCCAATCGTCTGGGTCTCCCAATAGAGCGCTGAAGAAAAATTCTTGAACTGCTGTTGAATGTTGCTCATTCTGCCTTTCAAAAATCACAACATAGCAAGGCTCAAATTTATCCTGCACTCTACTTTGAACACTTCTCAGGGTTTCCTTCTACATCTCTGGTTCTGTTTTCGAGGCTTTTGTTTGAATCCTAATTTTCATTCACTATAAGGCTATGTGCCCACGGGACTATGTACCTGCGGATATATCCGCAGGTACGTCCACAGGTTTACCGCAGCTACTCCCCGACATCCGCAGCTATCCATTGCTGCGGGATTCCAGCGAAATATCTGCGGTAAACCTGCAGACATTCGTGCGACTTACCTGCGGAAGTCCCGGCCTCTATCTCCATAGTGGAGAGGGGGGACATCTGCAGGTATTTCCGCAGGAATAATTGACATGCAGTTACATGCGGCTGCGGGACATCCGCAGCCGCATATACCGCAGCATGGACACAGACACTCTCCATGTCTCATAGGATAACATGGGGAGTGTCTGTGCTTGCTAAAACCTGCGGATTTATCTAGAAAATAGAGATAAATCCGCAGGTTATCCGTGGGTACATAGTCGCGTGGGCACATAGCCTAATAAGAAAGACTGAGTCACTTTGGATTCGGTCTATCCTCTTTCCTGGTGGTGTCACCTCCTTTTGGCTTACACAAGCATGCAGTCGACCTCGTGTTTGTGCACTGAAAAGACAACCATCGTTGGAACAGAGGCCAGGTGAAATCCAAATAATCTGCCTCATTACAATGCAAGGTTCTGTCTGAATCACATATTTTGCAGATTTAGATGGAAAACCCATCATAAGCATTCAGTGTAGCACACATGATAAATGTGAACTGAGCTGTAATGGGGTTGTCCGGCCTTTGAGTGACTGCAAACTTGTGAATCCTCAGATTGTGCTCACTCCATGCTGGGAGTATTCGCTGGTGCTGGGTGGTTATGTGACTGCAAGTATACAATCTACATACTTTCGGACACATTGACTAGACTGTATCTGGCTTTGTTCATTACACTTGCCCTTCTAGTCACCATGTAACCACACACACACACATATTATATATACACACACACACACACACACACACACACACACACACACACGTCTCCTGACGAAGCCCTCTGCGGTGGAACGATCGTTGGGGTGTCCACCCTGTATCTGGATACCTGACCCTTTATAATAATCTTTATTTCTATAGCGCCAACATATTCCGCAGCGCTTTACAATTCAGGAGGATCATATACAAACAATACAATATTTAAGGGGAAAAAAATACAACCCTGCTCGTGAGAGCTTACAATCTAAAATGAGATATGGGGGGGGGGGGGGAAAGCAAGGTACAAGTGCTTATTTACAATGACAATCCAGCCATCTCAAGAAAATGGGGGATAGATAATGGCTTCCTGGACCAGTTGGCCAGAGTTTTGACATGCATTTGGGTGCCATGGAGTTTGACGTGGGGTTATTTTCTGAGAAGTTGTGGAGGGATTAGGGATTTCTGCTTTTTATCATATCCCAAGGTATTGTATTATCTTGTTAAAGCTGGCAGTTTTGAGATATCACTTTGGGGTGATTCAGCGGCTGCTATATTTCCTCCCCCCCCCCCCTCTTTTCTCCAGCTTTACTGGTGTTTAATTACTGGGACTTTTATAGAAGTCTTTTTACCATCTGTCAAGTAGATCCAGATTGTTTCTGGGCTGGATAGAGATTTTTCTATTTTGCCACCACTGTGCACTTGTTCACTTCTATAATAATAAAAATCTTTGTATTTTACATTTATGCTTTTGGTTCTTTTTTTCTGAGTGGTTCCTTTATTATAACATCCATTTAATAGGATTTCACTTGCTTTTGGTTTTATGGTATATTCTGGACCTTCCTTTTAGGAAATTGTAGGTTAAATGATTTTAGAAAGGGTCTTATGGTTGTAGGACCCCTAAAGAACCAATAGTTTGCATTTTGGATTGCATGGAAAATATGGTGTTGGAGAACACTGGGAAAATAGCAGTAGCACGGTTGCTATTTGCAGCTTGGACATTGATAGCCAAACATTGGATCGATGAAGATGCTCCGCCTCGTAGAGAACATGTTAAGCAAGTAGCTGCTTTGTTCAACACTGAAAGAACAATATAGAATAGAGGCTGAGCTGAATATGCTGATATGGTTGATCTTAATGTATGTATTGTTAGAAATAGGTAGTAGATCAGAGATAGAAGTGTAATGTGTATCAACAAAAAACAAAAACACCCTCTTTATTGATAGTAAATTGTATATCCTGACCTTTAACATGTTCTATATGATTAATATTTGTCAAATACTTTTAGGGTGGAGAGGTTGGAAAGGGAGAATTGTGGTTATTGTTTGGTAAAAAGTGAAACAATATGCTGTTAATTTAGAACAGGTAATGTTTAAAATCAATAAAAATTTGGTTAAACCCCCCCCCCCCCCAAAAAAAAAAAAGCTGTCCAAACTAGCTATCACTATCAAGCTATTCTGTTATTTCAATCCATTCTATATGTTATTTCTATTCTATATGTTCTATTCTTTCAATTTGTATCCTATAATTTTGTTTCTGCTTTAAAAAACGCATTAACAAAACAGCGGCAAAAGGTCATGCGTTTTATTTGGGCCACAAGCTGAGTTTTCTGTGACCACAGGAAAAAAGATGCCCTCAGAAAAAGATGTAGCGTGCGGACATAGCCTAATGTACATACATTTATTGAGTTAATGTTCTGCATAATTGTCTTTTCAGATACAAGCCTGGTGGAGAGGCATGATGGTGCGGAAAGGCCTGGGACCATATGCAAAAGCAAAAACCAAGAAAGGGAAAGATAAAGCAAACAAGGGTAAAGCAAAAAAAGGCGGTAAAAAAAAGAAATGAGTTATTCACAAGGCTTGAGGCAGGAGAGAATCAAATATATTAATAAAAATGATGCTCTTGAGTGGTGGATTCCTGTTAATTTACCCATTTTTTAAATTTTCAAAATACTAATAAATCTGGTCTTGTTAGCTACAGCAACCAATCCCTATGTAGTTTTCACAGTTCAACAGATGGAAGTTAGATAGACATTGGTTACTAAATGTTTAGTTGCCAACTAGTTCTGAAAAGGAGACCACATGTATACACCAGGGCTGTGGAGTCGGGGAGAGTCAGTGTCCATTTTGGTGGTCTGTATTAAATGGACCAACTCAGACTCCTAAAATATAAAATAAATTGAGTACAATAGTTCAATTCAGTATTTGCTGAATATTTTTCCTCTAGAATTTGGGAAAGTTATGAAATGTCCTATAAATGTCTGTTCTATTCCTGATCAAAGGATCTAGGCTTTTAGTTTAGATGAATAGGTGCTGCACTTTATGTACATAAGTAATGAAGTTTCTCCTCTACAGAGAAGCGTAAGGCTGTGTGCGCACGTACATGCTGACATTTCTGCAGCAATTTGTCAGCACATGTGCACTTCAAATCGCTGCAGAAACACTGCATAATAGATGCAGTGTTTCAGCAGAATAAATGCAGATTCCATGGTTCTCCCATAAATAGAGTGGGAGCTGCATCCAAAGTGCACGAAAGAAGTGACGTGCTGCATTTTTGAACGCACCGATTTGGATCAAAATTTCAGCATGCAAATCGCTGCATTCAAAAAAAGCATTGTGCGCAAGGATTATGCACAATCTACATAGATTGTGCAGGAGACGCAGGACACATGCATTTACGCTGCAGTGCTAGACGCAGCATAAATGCATGCAATAGGCACACGTATGCACATGCCCTAAAAGACACACTGGGAAGGAAGGAATGCCTGCACCCATCTCAGAACTGCTAAAATAGGTTCTTGCTATTGTAACGGATAGTGCTTCAAACATAAGTATAATGAAACTTATGAATGAGAATAATGAAGGTGAATGGCAGCTAGAAGAAATCTTCAGATTCAGTATGTTTGAGATTGAAGGCCACAGTCCTGTTCCAGTAACTGAGAAACAGACATATCTATATAGTATATAGATTATCGTAATATTACTATATTTGCCAGAATTGCTGCTGAAACTCTGATTAGCAAAGGGAGGAAATAGGTTATTGCTGCCAAAACCCCTAAAATCGATTCCATTTTGAAGAGACGTGCTAGAAAAGGGGCAATTGTTGACCAAGCCACTTGGTGGCACAGCACTTATTTAATGATTGAGCGATTGCTTGAACTGAAACTTTCTTGTTAACATGGCCAATCCTCAGGTAACACTAAATGAAGGTCAATGGACATAGGTGGCTGAATTGAAGAAGTTGCATCATCACCCATTTACAGTGGCTAAAAATGTGGAATTGTGTCATCCAGTGCTACTGTTGCCATATCTTCAGCCTCATCAGATGAGGAGTTTAATTTTGAAAAGTATTTAGACAACTTGGAGCAGCAAAGTGCTGCCGCTGGGAAAAAGATTCCACTACCATAGCAAACTGTGACCATATTTCAGCAACATTTTTCACTTGCTCTCAAAGTAGAAGAATTAAACAGTTCATCAAAACGGACTGTGCGCATGAGGGCAACTCCTTTATACCCAGAGATTGTAAGAGATATTGCCCACGTGGTAGCCGCTTTGCTACCAACCTAAGTTAGTGTAGAGGTGTTGTTCTCTAGCCTTAAAATAATTAGGTCAGATTTGAGGTCATCTACGAAGGAAGATATGATGAAGGAGACTATACTAGTTCAAATTCATAGACTGCACAAATGTTATTCAGTATGTTTTTGTGGAAAACCATTTTTCCCCCATTTACAGCATAGTATATTGCATATTTACAAATTATTAACGTTTTGTGTTCTAAACTTGTATTCCAATAAATATATATTTTAAGTTCTATCTTAATAGGTTTATTAGTGTATTATAATAATTATTAAAAGCTGGATGTTACCATTTTACTACAATAAATTTATCACAAACTTGAGCCATGTATGATGGAGTCGTAGTCAGGAAAATGGAGGAGTCAGAGGTTTGGCTTACTGACTCCACAGCCCTGGTATGCACAATGCTTTACTATGTAATTACCATTTCATCTACGCCTCACAGTTCCTTAGACAACAGATCACATTGGGTTTATTTCAATTTACTGAGGTCAGTTTTAGGTGAGCATATACATCTGTTTGATGCAGTCACTTCAAAGTCATTAAAGCGCACCAATCACCAGGATTTTCCTATATAATCTGAAGCCAGTGCTATACGCTGATTCTCTACATATCTTTAGTGGTCAACTAGGATGTATAGGTTTTGAAACACAAGCAAATATGTAAAATCAGCAGCTTGATGAGTGACAGCAGCTGATAGCTGAGGTGGGTATTCATAGTTATCCTCTCTGCCTGTTACTTTTACTAATTCTATTATACAAACATAACTTATACCAGGAAGGAACATTTGTCTGTTGGCTGAGGCCCCGGCCCTTCTGGTCACATGGGTATGACAGGAGCACAGGTCCTTTTAGTCACAAAGTAAAACGATTGTATAATAGAATTAGCATAAGTAACAGGAGGAGGGGATAACTATGAATACCCACCCTAGCTATCAGCTGCGGTCACTTTACAAACTTTACTTGCTTGTGTTTCAAAACCTAAACATCTGAGCTGACCACTAAAAGTATGAATAGAATCAGCCTGGTAGTGCCAGTATAGCACTGGCTTTAGATTATATAGGAAAATCCTGGTGATTGGTGCGCTTTAAAGGGCTCAGCCTGGAATAACTGTCCAAAACAAGTGCAGGTGCTCGGTGCATACGTGCTGAGGCCAAAAGTTTAAGTGCACCTTCCCACCTGCTTGTTCTGTATCGGTCTATGCCCTTCTCTAGCTCTAGAAAACCAGAGCGGTCTATTAAATAGGGGGTGCAGATAGAGAAAACAAGTAGTTGGGATTTTTGACAGAACGGTTTGGCCACATCATGATGCACCAAGCGCCAGTACTTGGTTTGATCGGTCATTCTGGGCTGACAGAGTCCCTTTTAAGCTCAGTGCATCATGCTGTGACCAAACATAAGTGCCCCTTCCTGTTTTCCCGCTTTTCTCCACCTCACCAATTCTATTTGACTGACGGCTCTGACTTCATAGAGCCAGAGAAGTGCAGAGATGGATAGAAAACAAGCAGGTAGGAAGGTGCACTTAAATGTTCGGCCCCGCCGTGATGCACCGAGCTCCTGTAATTGGTTTGAAAAGACATTTTGCGCTGACAGGGTACCTTTAACCTGCAGTACGTCCACGATCCTCAACCATGGTACGGACACAGAAATATGCCCTAAATATACTTGTGTGCAACTGGTATAAACATAAATCCTCTTGCCCAGCAAATAAACATTTAGAACTACAGGAAATAAAAGCCAGAACTACAGGAAATAAAAGCCAGAAAAACAGCAGATAACATGTTTGAAAAGGTACATTTTATTCAGCTTACCACTTGTATCACACTTTGTCAGGTAAAGAACAGCAACAATAGACAACTGAGGAGAAACCACTAGATGTACAGACAAATATATAATTTTTAACCATCTTACAAATATGGAATGTATTTACAAAAATTAACAAGTATGAAACTTTGTGAACTGTGTAAAGTTTACAAAGTCTAAATTCCTCATCCTACATTGTCCATCTGTACATTTTATAAACCGCACTCTAATGCAAACTTCAACCGAAAGCCTGGTGAGTGGGTCGTAGCTTTCGGGGATCAGATCCCCACCACATAGGGAGACCACCCAAGATGTGTATGTGTCTGCATAGTTGCGGCTTTACTGGACAGGACAATAGTTGTCAGTCAGCAATAGCATATACCTAGAGGGCCTAATTTTTTCCCCAGATACAGAGTCATACTTGCCAATGGACCATGCCTGGGATATTGTAGCTTATCCCAATTCAAGTGAATAGGACTGGGCTGCAATATTAGGCACTATCCACAGACATGACACTGGTACTGCAGGAAAGAAACAATATAGATCATTTTAAATTACAGTGCCAAGTTCTTTAGGAAACCCCTGTAAGAAGGACAAATAAAAAAGTGCTTGTCTTAGTAGCAGTCTAGAAATAAAATGTGTACATTCCGTCAGTCATGTGACATACTAGTACAAACAGCTTTACTAATGGGAAGAATTTGCCTGTACTAAGTTTTTTTATGGGCTCTGTCCAACAGGCTTCCAAGATTTAGTGCGCATTTTTGCTGCATTATTTTTTACAGCCAAAACCTGCCAGTTTTGCATCATTGTTTGGGTGCTGAACACGTGTGCTTTGTATACAGTATATATTTAATAAGGTTAGTTTGTTTTAATCACCAAAATTGCTTCAAAAACATTTGTTGCAATTTTTGCAGCAGTTTTACATATTCTCTTCATTGTTTTCTATGTGTGAAAAACCAATGCAAAAAATCTGAAGGAATTATCATGCATAGGATTTAAAAATACTAGTTTTAAAATTCAGTCAGTAATAAAAAACAAAAAATCCCATGGGATTTCTTGAATCTCATAGCTTTTGCTGGTATTGTAAAAAGCAGCTTTTAATTTGCATAAAAAACTGCATGTGCATTATTTTTAATGAACAAAAGCATGAGTGAAGCTAAAAGGAATTAATATAATTTGAAGCATCACAAGTCTTTTTATGAGACTCATCTACAAAAAAGTGCCGGAAATTGTAAAACGATTATCTGGGTATAAGCCCATAAAAAGGAGCTTTTTATAAGCCTTTATTCAGATCGCATACTGCTTTACAATAGCCAGAGTTTGTTAAAATTTTCTATTATATTAAAAATAAAAAAGGTTTTTTACAATTTTTAAATACACCTTAAAAAAAGTATGCAGACACATACCACCTACATTACTGCCACATGGTCATTTTGGCATAGTTTGGGATAATGGGAGTTAAAGGGAATCTGTCACTAAGCTTTTGCTACCTCATCTGAGAGAAGCATAATGTAGGAAAAAAAAAAAGATCCTGAGTCCAGCAATGTGTCACTTAGATTACTGGATGCTGACACAATCAGTTCTTAAGGTACCATCACACATAACGAGATCGCTAGCGAGATCGCAGCTGAGTCAAAGTTTCCGTGACGCAGTAGCGATCCCGTTAACGATCTCGTTATGTGTGACACCTACCAGCGATCAGGTCCCTGCTGTGAGATCTCTAGTCGTTGCAGAATGGTCCAGGCCATTTTCTTCAAAGGCGCTGTCCTGCTGGGCAGGACACATTGCTGTGTTTGACACTGGGTGACAGGGTCACAGTGCCTGCTGAGATAGTTATACAGGTTGCTACTGCGACCTGTATCGTTCCTGTATCGCTGGTAAGATCTGACTGTGTGACATCTCACCTGCGACCTCCCAGCGACTGGGCCTTTAAGGTACCGTCACACTAAGCAACATCGCTGCTGAGGCACAACTTGCTAGCGATGTTGTTGTGTGCGACATCCAGCAACAACCTGGCCCCTGCTGTGAGGTCGTTGGTTGTTGCTGAATGTCCTGGACCATTTTTTAGTTGTTGCTCTCCTGCTGTGAAGCACAGATCGCTGTGTGTGACAGCGACAGAGCAACAACTAAATGTGCAGTGAGCCGGCTTCTGCGGACGTTGGTAACCATTGTAAACTGTGGGGAACCAAGGAGCCCTTTCCTTGGTTACCCGATATTTACCTTCATTACCAGCGTCCGCCGCTCTCAGCTGTCAGTGCCGGCTCCCTGCTCTCTGCACACGTAGCCAGACTACACATCGGGTAATTAACCCGATGTGTACTGTGGCTATGTGTGCAGTGAACAGGGAGCCGGCACTGGCAGTGTGAGAGCGGTGGACGCTGGTAACGAAGGTAAATATCGGGTAACCAAGGGAAGGTCTTCTTGGTTACCCGATGTTTACCGTGGTTACCAGCGTCCACAGAAGCCGGCTCCCTACTGCGTGCACACGTAGCAGAGTACACATCGGGTAATTAACTCGATGTGTACTGTGGCTAGGTGTGCAGGGAGCCAGCGCTAAGCGGTGTGCGCTGGTAACCAAGGTAAATATCGGGTTGGTTACCCGATATTTACCTTAGTTACCAAGCGCAGCATGCTTCCACGTGTAGCGACGCTCCAGCGATCCCTGCCAGGTCAGGTTGCTGGTGGGATCGCTGGCGCGTCGCTTAGTGTGACATCTCACCAGCGACCTAGCAACTTACCAGCGATCCCTATCAGGTTGTATCGTTGTTGGGATCGCTGGTAAGTTATTTAGTGTGACTGGGCCTTTAGATGTAACATGAAGGAAAGCTGAGAAACCTAACCCTGCCCACACCACAGCTCTCTTTGTACATTGTCTATTGACAGTGAGCTGCTAATCAGAGGAGGGTTTGTGGTTGGACACACCAGTGATAAAACCTTAATTAATTAGTAAACAGCTAAGAAGTGAGACAGCCCTGAAGCCAGTGTTTTAACCCCTACATTATACTGTCCTCAGATGACAAACTTGCTGATTCCCTTTAATGGATACTAGGAGCATTCACAGAGTATATAAACATAGGCATAAAATTTCATATAAGCATAGCATAAAGACGATCAAACATTTTATAATGCAGAATTAAAAATTATGCACATCTTTTCTAAATGTGATATTTTTTGTAATACATCTTATGACTTTTCTGCAGCATTTTGCTTGATAAACAGACTGTAAAATGTACTGTTCTATTGTTCATTACAAACTATTTGCAAAAGCTATTTTATGGGTAGACTGTAGGGATTCAGAAGATTTTCTTTGGTCCCAATTATTATGTGCACCAAAAGTAAATTTTAATGTTAATTAAAACCAGCACAAGCTTGTGCATTTAGTTTATTGCTTGAAGGGGTTGATTGGTTTACAAAACTCACTTTCAAGTACTTTATTGGGGCATTCTGTTATACTAGATGGGGACTGACACTCGAAACTCCCATTTATGTGTTAGCTATACAGCTACCGAGAGCTACGGTGGGACCCAGAATATCGACATTGCATAGAAAGTTTATTCACTCAGTGGGGCTGATTTGTAAATAGGCTGTGTCTGGTACTGCCAGAGTGGTCCTGTCCTTAAGAAAACACAAATAATCTCGTTTTATATAACCCGTTATTCCTATGTGTAGGTTTAGTTGTGCCACATATTTTAATCGGTGATGCCCTAACAATATTAATGAGTACTTGCATCTAAAAATTAACAATGACAATCTACGGGGGCCAACCTTGAAGAATGGCCAGCCAAAATATGGAAAAAGATCAATGCAAACAAAGTGGGCACAAATCGCTGCAGTGGCCAATGACAATCTACAAAACACAGCCGCTGTTAAGCTAATTGTGGGTTGTTTTGTACTAAAAAAAAAAAAAAAAAAAAAAAAAAATTACAGTGGAAATCAATTTGAGAAAAAAATTCATAAAAATCTATTACATTAACAAATTTCCAATAATAGTCATATCTTACAGTTATATCCTATAGACAGAAACTTTGCACAGTAATATAATTAATTCTGTAGATAAAGGATCTGGATTTGAAATCATTTACAAGGCCTGGAGAGATCTATAGGGTAATACATGCAGTTGGGTACTTTGTTTTCTTCTGTACAAGAATAAATGACAAAGATTTACGGTGAAATGCCAGTAAAATTTACAGTAAAAACATAATATGGATATCCAAACTATGTACCAACAGTTGCTTTGTGTGTATTCTGGAATAACCGGTAAGGGTATATGTGGCATGACGTACAAAATCAACATGCAGATATCATCCGTCAATGACTAAATAAGAGCTAAATAAGTAAAAACAATCTTCTAGCGACAATACAGAAAAGTTTCCCATGAGAATAATTCTTACGCCCTGTGTGCACGCTGCGGTTTTTACCGCGGTTTTGTTACAGAAAATGTTCATATCAGCAAAACCGATGGTAAAAAAAAAAAAATATGTGCACACACTGTTTTTTCACCAACAGGTTTTGCTGCATGTTTTCTGCAGCAAAAAGAATTGCATGCCACTTCTTTTCTGCAGGTACTTGCGGTTTTTGCAATCGATCATGGTCAAAAAACGCAGGGAACAACCCGCGGAAAAACAGCGGCAAAACCGCATGCGGTTTTCAGGTGCGGTTTGCTGCGTTTTTTTACTGTAAGTGCGGTAATCCTTCTGAGGGTCTGGAATTTTCTTAAGAAAATTCCATTTTCTAGTGCGCACAGGGCCTTAATGTTTACGTCACGTTAACTTTTAAGAAAGAGTAAACACAAACAAGAAATGGATTCCAGCAGAATGAAGGAACTCCATTCTCAAATCTTTCTTTATGCAATACTTTCCTCTCTAGTGGGATCCTTTCTAGGTTTAGGTTAACAAATATGGAACAGGTAAGGGGTCTGTACTGTTTGTATGGACAAGGCCATAAAGGTACATACAGGGCTTGAAATAGATCCTACTCAGACAAAATAAATGTAATAAATGCACTTTCTTCCAGTGGGGGACACATTTATGTTTACATTCCATTTGGTTAGGCCTTCCAATTGCATACAGCCAAAACAACTACCATTTGGAGCTTACATTTTTTTGTACTGTCCCTGTACTCAAACTATAAAGAGGAGATGCCCAGTGCAGTTCAATTATTCTTCCAATGATGTAATGTCCCAGAAGGGAGGGGGAGCAGTGAGAGCAGCTCCTGTCACACTGAATTACAGGTATTGTGAGGAGAATAGAACTGCACTGGGCATCTCCTCTTTATAGTTTATGAGTGCAGGGACAGTACTTTTTCTTAAATCTTTCCGGAGTACCCTTTTAAAGGATTTCAAGCAGTGATGGTGGAATTAAAAAAAAAAAAAAATTATATTACACTAAGAGATTGAAGAGTTTGGGCTTCACAATTGAAACCTGAAGTCTCCTTTAAAATGTGCATTAGTTTTGTAAACCTTTTGTGTAAAAGTCTACAAGTGGAGATTACAGGAGCATGGTCACATACAGTATAATCACAATCTAATCTGCCATGACTGGCCATTGCTCAAGTCTTCGGGGTTACAAACAGAGGTCAATTTTTTTTTTAAAAGCCAAGTGATAAAAAGTTAAACATTTTCATAAAAAAATGTGATCAGTCAGAGTTAGACATTGTATCCAGCCAATCTTTGGATAATGCATGTGAATGGCCAGATATCAATGCTCCAAGGGACAAGACCACTTCTTTTATAGCATTCATGGTCAAATCGGATACTGTATGGCTATTCAGTCTGATTATCAGGATTGTTCTAGTCTCCTATAAAGCATTTTCGTTTTGAGCGACGACTGGTGTGCAATGTAATATTTACAACATTATGAGACTCCAAATACCATCTTATTGGTGACATCAAATCCTTTCCTGTAAATGTGTTCACTATGACCAAAGACGGGAATTCCTACAGCTTAAAAAATATAAAAAAAATAAATAAAAGCATAAATAAAAAAAATAAATTGCCCCACCAAGTCGCCAGTCAAAATCCAAGAACATAATGTTAACATGTCCATACAAGAAATGTTTTAGTCTCTTTAGGAGTCAGTTAAAATGTCGTATTTAATGTTCAGCTTCTGCAAAAGATAAGTTGTGTGCACAGCGGCATTCATTCATTTACTGTACAATAGTCGGAAATCTCCATGTGCCAGGCCTCCATAGAAGTGCGTAATGGTGCTTGCTTTATTACCTTGATACTCCTAGCATGGTAGCCACAAACACTTGGTGCAGAATGTATGCATTGGATTGTTCTTGCAGACTGTCCAGGGAATTTCTCAGGCACACTGCAGACTTCCTTTCATTGGAATAAACAATAAAAAGGCCCTCGCCATAGGTGGGAACAAGGAAGATAAAATAAATAACTTGTTCCTTTGCAGGGCTTTGGAACGAACGGCTTTCCCTTCTCTGTGTCAGTCGTGCACATAACAGTTAAATATTGCACTTTTTTGTTTTTATAGCCCCGTTACTGAAGGGCATGATTTTGATAATGTAATTTGTTTCTAGAAAGTGCTTTTAACCATTACTAATAAATGTAGAACATTGAGTGGGCACTAAAAAAAAATGTTTAGAATTCAATTAAAACCTTTTGTGAACAAAACCGGAGCGTGTGCGTGTAAAAATGCCTGCTTCTTCAAGTCGGTGATTGTTTTCTGCAGGCCCTTCACTGAAAAGCAGGATGCAGAAGTGGCACACAAAGTGAGGAGCTTTTGGATCGCATGGCATTCACACACTGGTGGGGGAAAGTGGTTTGGGTGGTGCAAGATCCAGCAAGGCCTGCACGGTTCCTGCTATTTCCACTAATCCAGTCTCTTCTAGGATGTGCGGAGGCAGACACAGCCGGTCCTGGACATGAAAGTAATAGACGGGGGATGGAAAGGGAAGAAAAACAGAAAGGGGGGAAAAAAAAGCAAAACAAAAATTATAAAAACAATATGCTCAGTATAATGAAGGGCGTCAGTGCCCGTATCATTTAGTAGATGTCTAGGCCAGTGGAATAATATTTCTTAAATGACAAGCTAAGAAAAATATTAGTGACAAGTATGTGTAGTGTATGGAAAGATGAAAGTAAATGTCATTGTTATAGCCAAAAGAAAAAGCAGGAAAAACAGATGTCGACAGGTATCTCAGTAGCAAAATTTATTTACAAAATTCAGCAAAAAACAAAGTGCAATTGATCAGGAGCTGCAGAAGAAGCCATTCTACATCAGGGCTGTGCATTTCTCCTCCTAACAGTCCACTACACCATGCATTATGCTAGTGAAGGTGGCTGGGGCTGCACAGCAATTAAAAGGCGAACAAGAACTCCCTCCGGCACAACAATCGTTGCTAGTCACCTGACATTTCCTGCGAGTTTAGTAAAGCTTGCCATACTTGCAGTGTAGCCCCAGCCAAAAGCTTCCGATTTCATGCTATCAAGACCTGACAGAACTCCTTGCACATTTATGTGGTTAGGATTAGTAAGGCACATAAGCCTCTCAATGTTGTCTCTGCGTTGCAGCAATCAGGAAAACACGTTTCTGGGTCAAATTGTTCTTTTCGCAGAGACAAATCAAATGACTAACTGCAATTAAAGGTAACATAGGTTTACATGCTATAAATTGTGAAGTCTGACCGACATTTCTTACCTGGTCACATTCACTTTAATCATGGTGCCAATGATCACAAGTCAATTTTGTTACTAAACCATTTGTAGCATGTAAATCTGCCCTTAATTACATTTGCTTTGTCTTTAGCAAAACGTTTCTCCTTCTATATAGATATCTATTCGGCTAGCTGCATAGAATATAAGCCACACTGTGCTCGATATCAATCCTCGGTTGAGGTAGAGAGTGATGCATAAAGCCTGGTAATATTGGGCCCACACTGCAAACTGCGGATTTCCCAGAATATCTGCATAATGTATTTCATGGTTAGTTTATATTGCTTTCACATATACATAAAAAGCCCAGTGTATCAGAGGAACAAGCATTAGTTATTAAGATCACACATACATGAGAGGTGTGAAGTCAGGAAAGGTGCGACTTTGGCTTTAGTGTCATTGAGGTCTATTTAGGTCAAGGTAATACAATATTTGAAGAAACGCCAATTAGGAAAATACTCATCATAAACCCTTGCTGTCAAAACATAATATTAGGAGGAGGTCACCATGCAGTGTCCTCAAAAACTAAACTGGATAATCTGCATGGAGCTTAGGCTAGAGGATTAGAGGCATCAGGCTGCAGAAGACTGCTGTTTGCTAATATATAGATTATGCACAGGGTCACTTGTGTTATAGGTGTCTAGTCCGTTAATTCAGGGCACGGATCTGCCCGAACAAACTTCATAGATTACCAACTAAAATTCTGGGACTCAACTGAATACTAAAGAAGGGAATTTTGTTTACTTACCGTAAATTCCTTTTCTTCTAGCTCCAATTGGGAGACCCAGACAGTGGGTGTATAGCTACTGCCTCTGGAGGCCGCACAAAGAACTACACTTAAAAGTGTAAGGCCCCTCCCCTTCTGGCTATACACCCTCCCGTAGGAGTACGGATTCCTCAGTTTTAGTACCAAAGCAAGAAGGAGGAAAGCCAATAACAGTTTCAAAAACAAATTCAATCCGATAACAAGATCGGAGAACTTAAACAACATGAACAACATGTGCACCCGAAAAACGAAACCCTAAGAACAAATAGGGCGGGTGCTGGGTCTCCCAATTGGAGCTAGAAGAAAAGGAATTTACGGTAAGTAAACAAAATTCCCTTCTTCTTTTTCGCTCCTAATTGGGAGACCCAGACAGTGGGACGTCCAAAAGCAGTCCCTGGGTGGGTAAAAAGATACCACATGAACGGGCTGTCAGACAGCCTCTTCCTACAGGTGGGCCACCGCCGCCTGAAGGACCTGTCTACCTAGGCTGGCATCTGCCGAAGCGTAGGTATGCACTTGATAGTGTTTGGTAAACGTGTGCAGACTCGACCAGGTAGCCGCCTGGCACACTTGCTGAGCCGTAGCCTGATGCCGCAATGCCCAGGACGCACCCACGGCTCTGGTAGAATGGGCCTTCAGTCCAGATGGAATCGGAAGCCCAGCAGAACGGTATGTGTGAAGAATTGGTTCCTTGATCCACCGCGCCAGGGTGGATTTGGAAGCTTGCGATCCCTTATGCTGACCAGCGACTAGGACAAAGAGCGCATCAGAACGGCGTAGAGACGCCGTGCGAGAAATGTAAATCCTGAGTGCTCTCACCAGGTCCAACAGATGTAAACCCTTTTCAAATTGGTGAACTGGATGCGGACACAAAGATGGCAAAGTGATATCCTGATTGAGATGAAAGGAAGAAACCACCTTGGGAGAAAACTCTGGAATTGGACGCAGTACTACCTTGTCTTGGTGAAACACCAGGAAGGGAGATTTGCAAGATAACGCCGCTAGCTCGGACACTCTTCGAAGAGACGTGACCGCCACAAGAAAAACTACCTTTTGTGAAAGCCGAGAAAGGGAAACCTCTTTCAAAGGCTCGAAAGGCGGCTTCTGGAGAGCAATGAGAACCTTGTTCAGATCCCAGGGTTCCAATGGCCGTCTGTAAGGAGGAACGATATGACGAACTCCTTGGAGAAACGTGCGTACTTTAGAAAGCCGTGCCAAGCGCTTCTGAAAGAATACGGATAGCGCGGAGACTTGACCCTTAAGAGAGCTAAGCGACAAACCTTTTTCCAACCCAGACTGCAGGAAGGAAAGAAAAATTGGCAATGCAAATGGCCAGGGAGAAAACCCTTGAGCCAAGCACCACGCTAAGAATATCTTCCACGTCCTGTGATAGATCTTAGCTGAGGATGGTTTTCTAGCCTGTCTCATTGTGGCAACAACTTCATGAGATAAACCTGAGGCCGCTAGGATCCAGGACTCAATGGCCACACAGTCAGGTTCAGGGCCGCAGAATTCAGATGGAAAAACGGCCCTTGAGACAGCAAATCTGGACGGTCTGGTAGTGTCCACGGTTGGCCTACCGTGAGATGCCACAGATCCGAGTACCACGACCTTCTTGGCCAATCTGGAGCGACGAGTATGGCTCGATGGCAGTCGGACCTGATTTTCCGGAGAACTCTGGGTAACAATTCTAGAGGTGGAAACACATAGGGGAGTCGGAATTGCGACCAATCCTGAACCAAGGCGTCTGCCGCCAGTGCTCGGTGATCGTGAGACCGTGCCATGAAAACTGGGACCTTGTTGTTGTGCCGTGACGCCATCAGATCGACGTCCGGCGTCCCCCAGCGGCAACAGATCTGCTGAAACACGTCCGGGTGAAGGGACCATTCTCCTGCGTCCATGCCCTGGCGACTGAGAAAGTCTGCTTCCCAGTTTTCCACGCCTGGGATGTGAACTGCGGATATGGTGGACGCTCTGCTTTCCACCCACGTCAAAATCCGCTGGACTTCTTGAAAAGCTTGGCGACTGCGTGTTCCCCCTTGGTGGTTGATGTACGCCACCGCCGTGGAATTGTCCGACTGAATCCGAATCTGCTTGCCTTCCAGCCATTGTTGGAAGGCTCGCAGGGCAAGATAGATTGCTCTGATTTCCAGAACATTGATCTGCAGGGTGGACTCTTCCTGAGTCCACGTCCCCTGAGCCCTGTGGTGGAGAAACACCGCTCCCCACCCTGATAGGCTCGCATCCGTCGTGACCACTGCCCAGGACGGGGGAAGGAACGACTTTCCCTGTGACAATGAGGTGGGGAGAAGCCACCAACGCAGAGAGTCCTTGGCAGTCTGAGAGAGGGAGACAGTCCTGTCGAGGGACGTCGATTTCCCATTCCATTGGCGTAGAATGTCCCATTGTAGAGGGCGCAGATGAAACTGCGCGAACGGGACTGCCTCCATTGCTGCTACCATCTTTCCTAGGAAATGCATGAGGCGCCTCAGTGAGTGCGACTGGCTCTGAAGGAGAGATTGCACTCCAGTCCGTAGCGAGCACTGCTTGTCCAGTGGAAGCTTCACTATCGCTGAGAGAGTATGAAACTCCATGCCAAGATAAGTCAGAGATTGGGTCGGGGTTAGATGAGACTTTGGAAAGTTGATAATCCACCCGAAACTCTGGAGAGTGTCTAGTGCCACCTTCAGACTGTGCTGGCATGCCTCTTGAGAGGGTGCCTTTATAAGCAGGTCGTCTAGATACGGGATGACCGAGTGACCCTGCGAGTGCAGAACAGCTACTACTGCTGCCATGACTTTGGTGAAGACCCGGGGGGCTGTTGCCAGACCGAAAGGTAACGCTACGAACTGCAGGTGTTCGTCGTGTATGACGAAGCGTAGGAAACGCTGATGCTCTGGTGCAATCGGCACGTGGAGATACGCATCTTTGATATCTATTGATGCTAGAAAATCTCCTTGAGACATTGAGGCTATGACGGAGCGTAGGGATTCCATCCGGAACCTCCTGACTTTTACGTGTCTGTTGAGCAACTTTAGATCCAGGACGGGTCGATACGATCCGTCCTTTTTTGGGACCACAAACAGATTGGAGTAAAAACCGTGACCTTGTTCCTGAAGAGGGACGGAGGTCACCACTCCTTCCGCCTTTAGAGCGGCCACCGCCTGCAACAGAGCATCGGCTCGGTCTGGTGGTGGAGAAGTTCTGAAGAAACGAGTTGGCGGACGAGAACTGAACTCTATCCTGTACCCGTGAGACAGAATATCCCTCACCCAACGGTCTTTGACGCGTGACAGCCAAATGTCGCCAAAGTGGGAAAGCCTCCCACCGACCGCGGGTGTGGGAATCGGAGACTGCAAGTCAGGAGGACGCCGTCTTGGCAACGGTTCCTCCGGCTGTCCTTTTTGGGCGTGACTGAGACCTCCAAGAATCTGAGCGTCTCTGGTCTTTTTGAGTCTTTTTTGACGAGGCGAATTGGGACCTGCCCGGTCCTCGAAAGGACCGATAACCAGACTGACCCTTCCTCTGTTGGGGTTTGTTTTGTCTGTGTTGCGGTAAGGATGAGTCCTTACCCTTGGAGTGTTTGATGATTTCATCCAAACGCTCTCCAAACAATCGGTCACGAGAAAAAGGCAAATTGGTTAAGCACTTCTTGGAATGAGAATCTGCTTTCCAATGTCTCAACCACAGGGCCCTACGCAAAACAACGGAGTTGGCTGACGCCACTGCCGTGCGGCTTGTAGCGTCAAGAACAGCATTAATCGCGTACGACGCGAATGCCGCCATTTGCGAGGTCAATGGTGCTACCTGCGGGGCAAATGCACGTGTGACTGAGTCGACTTGCGCAAGCCCGGCTGAGATAGCTTGGAGTGCCCATACGGCCGCAAAAGATGGCGCTAACGACGCTCCAATCGCTTCATAGATGGATTTCAGCCAGAGCTCCATCTGCCTGTCAGTGGCATCTTTAAGTGCCGCTCCATCTTCAACTGCAACCAAGGATCTAGCTGCAAGCCTGGAAATTGGAGGATCCACTTTTGGACACTGGGTCCAACCCTTGACCACCTCAGGGGGAAAAGGATAGCGTGTATCTTTAAGCCGTTTAGAAAAACGCCTTTCAGGATAAGCGTGGGGTTTCTGGATTGCGTCTCTAAAGTCAGCGTGGTCCAGAAAAGTGCTTAATGTACGCTTAGGGTATCTGAAATGGATTCTCTCGTGCTGCGAAGCTGACTCCTCTACAAGAGGAGCTGGTGGGGAAATATTTAACATCTTATTGATGTTAAATATAAGATCATTAACTATGGCGTCGCCATCTGGTGTATCTAGATTGAGAGCGGTCCCAGGATCAGAATCCTGATCAGTTACGTCCGCCTCATCACCCATAGATTCATCTCGCTGGGATCCTGACCATTGAGATGAATGTGAAGGCCCGTCATAGCGAGCCCGCTTAGGCTGCCCGGGGCCATCGTCCGAGTCAGAGTCTTCACCCTGAGGTGTATGTGCCCGTCCCGGAGCTTGGAGGTAATTCAGCTGAGGGGGACCAGGGGGCAATGATTGCACAGTGTCCGTGGCCTGAAGTACAGGCCTAGCTCGCAATGTGTCAAGAATTTGTGACATAGTGAGAGACATTCTGTCAGCAAAAGCTGCAAACTCAGTTCCTGTCACCTGGACAGCATTCACAGGTGGTACACCCTGGGTCACGTCCAGCAGAGGTCCCGACTGTGCAAGCGCCGCAGGGGCCGAGCACTGCACACAATGGGGGTCCGTGGAGCCTGCCGGTAGAAAAGTCCCACATGCGGTGCAGGAAGCATATAATGTCTGTGCCTTTGCACCCTTGCGTTTTACGGACGACATGCTGCTGGCTCTCTGCAATGTGAGAGAGTCTATAGCCAAAGGGCGACCAGCGCTATGCAATACAAAGTATTTGTAGAAACAAAATACTAAGAATACTACTGGCACAAGAGGGGGTGAGCCCTGAGGGCTGCTTACCGCCCGCTGAATAGCGGGTAAGAGGCGCAGAATTCCTTGTCTGGGTCTCCCCGGCTCCCCTCTGCAGCTCAGCGTGTCAGCAGGAATGGCTGCCGGCGTCTGTGGAGAGGGGCGGTCCGTGGGAGTTCCTAAACAAAAGTGCGGGAAACAGTGTCCCCTCTGTGTCTATTGTGAGGGCTGGAGTATGTAAAAACGACTCCAGCCCTCGGCGCTGATGCACTGACCAGCGTCCCGCCCCTCTCCTGACTGGCAGGTCTGGGGGCGGGAACGAACGGAAGCAGGCCGCAAAAGCCGGGGACTCGAGTTATCAGCGCGGCCGCCGTAAAAGCGCGGCCCGCGCTGAAGTCCCCGGCGCACCACAAGTGCCAGCCGCGCCGCAGTCCCAGCGGCCGGCGCGACCGATTCCCAGAAGTGTGCCTGCTTCAGCGAAGCTGAATGAGGCCATGGCACAAGCGCCGCAGCGCTGATGTCCCCGGCGCACTACAACACCCAGCATGCTGCGGTGTGAGCGCCAAATGCACGGGGACACAGAGTACCTTGAGGAAGCAGGGCCATGTCCCTGATGTACTCCGCTCCATCCAGCATCTTCTCCAGGGGCTGTAGATGGAGCACGGTCTCAGTGCCTGGAGACCAGTAAATCCCACTTCACCCAGAGCCCTGTAAAAAGGGATGGGGAAGGAATCAGCATGTGGGCTCCTGCCGCCGTACCCGCAATGGGTACCTCAACCTTACAAACACCTCCGACATACAGTGGGGTGAGAAGGGAGCATGCTGGGAGCCCTGTATGGGCCCTCTTTTCTTCCATCCGACATAGTCAGCAGCTGCTGCTGACTAAAAACAATGGAGCTATGCGTGCGTGTCTGACCTCCTTCGCACAAAGCTAAAACTGAGGAATCCGTACTCCTACGGGAGGGTGTATAGCCAGAAGGGGAGGGGCCTTACACTTTTAAGTGTAGTTCTTTGTGCGGCCTCCAGAGGCAGTAGCTATACACCCACTGTCTGGGTCTCCCAATTAGGAGCGAAAAAGAAAACTATTTACATCAGATTCTAGAAAGCAGGAAGATAGAGAGGTAAACAAAAGGAGCACTAAGAAAACACCTTAAGGCTACATGTGCACGCTGCATCTTTTTGTGTTCACAAACTGCAGCCAAAACTGCACCTTGTCAGAGAGAGCCTGGAAATGTCACAAAAGAGGCATGTAAATTTCGGTGCTTTTTTGGTGCGTTTTTTACACCCTGCGTTTTTGCTGCGTTTTTGTGACAAATGTTGTCAAAAACACAGGAAGAATGAACATGCTGCATTTTATTTGTCACAAACCTTTGACAAATAAAACGCTGACAAATAAACTGCAACGTGCGCATGACAAATCTGACTTCTCATAGACTTTGCTGGGAAAGTCAAATGTCAGAAAGTTCTGCTGACAAAACTGCAGCAAAAAAGCAGGAAAAAAAGCAGCGTGCGCATGTAGCCTAAGGCTACATGCGCACTCTGCATCTTTTTGTGTTCACAAACTGCAGCCAAAACTGCAGCAAAAACTGCAGCCAAAATGCGGCCAAAACTGCACCTTGTCAGAGAGAGCCTGGAAATGTGACAAAAAACGCATGGAATTTTTGTTGCGTTTTTCACACCCTGTATTTTTGCTGCGTTTTTGTGACAAATGTTGACAAAAACGCAGGAAGAATGAACATGCTGCATTTTGTCACAAACCTTTGACAAATAAAACACTGACAAACTGCAACGTGCGCATGACAAATCTGACTTCTCATAGACTTTGCTGGGAAGTCAAATGTCAGAAAGTTCTGACAAAACTGCAGCAAAAAAAGCAGCAAAAAAGCAGGAAAAAAAGCAGCGTGCGCATGTAGCCTTAAGCTATGAGCCCACGCGCGCTCGTACCTGCAGATATATCCGCAGGTACAGCCGCATGTTTCCCGCAGCTGCCCGCCGGCAGTCGCAGCTATTTTTAGCTGTGAGTTTCCAGCGGAATAGCATGCGGAGATTCACGCGATTTACCTGCGGACGTCCCGACCTCTATCTCCATAGCGGAGGGCCGGGATCTCCGCAAGTAAATCCGCATGAATAATTGACATGCAGTTAGGTGCGGCTGAGGGATCTCCGCAGGAGATTCCGCAGCCGCACTTTCTGCAGCGTGGACACAGACACTCCCCATGTCCCATAGGGTAACATGGGGAGTGCCTGTACATGCTAGAACCTGCGGATTTATCTTTAAAATCCAGAAAAATCCGCAGGTATTCTGTGGCAAAATCCGCAGGTACAGAGTCCCGTGGGCACATAGCCTTAGGCTACATGCGCACGCTGCATCTTTTTGTGTTCACAAACTGCAGCCAAAACTGTAGGCAAAATGCAGCCAAAACTGCACCTTGTCAGAGAGAGCCTGGAAATGTCACAAAAAATGCTTGTAATTATAGGTGCGTTTTTGGTGCATTTTTGGTGCGTTTTTCACAACCTGCGTTTTTGCGACAAATGTTGAAAAAAACGCAGGAAGAATGAACATGCATTTTTTTTGTCACAAACTTTTGCCAAATAAAACGCTGACAAAAACTGCAATGTGCGCATAGAAAATCTGACTTCTCAGACTTTGCTGGGAAGTCAGATGTCAGAAAATTCTGACAAATAAACTGCAGCCAAAAACGCACCAAAAAAAGCAGTGTGCGCATGTAGCCTAAGGCTACGTGCGCACGTAGCGTTCTATCAATGCAGAAATTTCTGCAGCGATTTGAACAGCACATGTGCGCTTCAAATAGCTGCAGAAAGAGTCCATAAAGGAAAAAAAAAAGCCGATTCCATGCGCTCTAAGTGCAGCCCCTCCCATAGACAGAGCATGGACTGCATGCAGAGCGCGCGGAATAAGTGACATGTCACTTCTTAGAACGCGCGCTTCGGGCAGCAGCCGAAGCGCTGCGCTCTAATACACCACGTGCGCACGTCTCCTGCCTAATCTTCATAGATTATGCTGGGGACGCAGGACGCATGCAGTTACGTTGCGGTGCAGATCGCAGTGTAACTGCATGCAAATACGCAACGTGCGCACATAGCCTTAGGGGAACCTGTCACATAGAATATGCGTTCTGACCTATCAGCAGACGCATGTGTGCCCTAATTACACCTCCCTACCCATCCCTGGTTGTAAGATTGGGTAGTATGAAAGTAATAAAAAAACGTTTTATTACTTTCATATTACCCATGTAAATAGTAGGGTCTCTGGCCCCATGGGCGTCGCATTGCCCTATGGGTGTTTGCATACTTTCCATGGTATCAGACCCCTGTGGGCGTGATACTATGGATACACATGAGCAACGTCCCCCGTCGCTCCTTCAGATCCCGCGCATGTTTCCACTTACCATTCCGGCATCCTTTTCCGGGTGTTCAGTGTTCACTCACCGGCTTCAGATGCGCTCTGCGCATGACCAGACTCTTCTGATCATACGCAGAGCGCGTCTGAAACGGACAACGAGCACCCGGAAAAGGCTGCGGGAATGGTAAGTGTGCATGCGCAGATCTTCCACTAGATCTATGCACCATTCTTAATGTTCATGTACTCAGCTGTTCATGGTTATCTGGCTTTACGTTTATAAAATTATTCCTACTTGCTGGAGGATATTCATCATGCTGGTAAATTAGTATGCTACAGGGCAGTTTAGTAGTGCCTTTAATGCTCCTTTTTACTGTGAACACTCCAATTGAGCACCATCAGTATATTTTTATATGCCAATGTTACAGTAGTGGACAACCTCTTTAAGGCTCCTCATGTCTACCCCTAAGACATCTTCCCTATCTACATCCTGTTTTATCGAAACGTACTAGTGTTCAGCTTAGCCCTAGAATTATTAATCCATGAAGTATATTTCATTTTTTTTCTTTCATGTAAATGCAATATCTTATTTGTGAACATTTACTGCTACGACATTACCCTCCAAAGTCATTTCAGAACCCCGTGTAAATGTCTGTCACATTATCCTAAGATCATCATGTTAACTCTGGAGCTTTAAGAAGAAGCAAGGCACAACATTCTTAGTTAATACAATTGTCCCAGAAAACATGGAGTGCGAGTGAATACTTAAACCTCGACCTGTAAATGAAAATGTAGGACACTCCAAATATTTAATAATGGTCCTCTCCCTCGGGATTAGAGCTGCATTTAGGTTTACTGGTTAAAAACAAACCATAAATCTGCCAGCTAAAATGGAAAAACTCCACCAATAAACATGGACATTCAGCTCAGACGAGCATGCATGTTATTCCAATAAAGAGGGAAGACTAAATTGAGGAATGCAGTCACTTCTGGCTTATCCCTAGAGACGCAAAGGATCAGACAGACTAAAGTCGAATCCATCCCATACTTAAAGAGAAGCTGCCATCGGGTATTTGCTACCTAATATATAAAAATTTAGGAGACAGAGACCCCGATTCCAGCAATGTCACTTAGTGGGCTGCTTGATGTAGTTTTGATAAAATCACTTGTATCAGCAGGAGATTATTATTAGAGAACTAGTAAACCTGCTACGGTACTAAGTAGCCCTTCATATGAGCTCTGTATAAGACCACCCCACCATTGATCAACAGTTTTGTACACTGCATAGGCAGAAAGCTACGAATTACAGATGGAGGCAGGGTTATACTGCGCTTCTAAATACGGAGGACTACAGATATAACTTATCAGAAAGAGATCAAAATGTCAGCAAGCAGCCCTGTAAGTGATAAATAACTGGTATCAGGGTTTCTGTCCCTTCATCATGCTGCTCTCAGATGGCGTAGCAAAAACACGGCGACAGATTCCCTCTAATACCCAGAAAGAAGACATCAAGGGATAATTTGGACTATGCATTACATTGTTGCTGATAACCGTAGGATCCATCAAATATCTAAAGTGCATGGTAACTATAGGTACCACCCAACCAAAATACTGAAAAGGATTGCATGGGCTGAGCGGCAGGAGCAAAAGGCTCTCTTTAAACTTAAAAGGGAAGCAATCATCAGAAAATTACCTATTGTTTAAATTAGGTTTTTGTGTTACAGGGAACCTGTCAGGTCCAATATGCACCCAGAACCACGAGCAGTTCTGGGTACATATTGCTAATCTCTGCCTAACCGTCCATGTCTACACTCGCATAGATAAAGAGATCTTTAAAAGAGGTATTTCTAAAGATCTTATATCGTATGCTAATGAGCGAGGGCACTAGTCCCTTGGGCGTTAATTCCCCTTGCTAGGCGGCCCTATTAGCATGTTAGGCCGCCCACAGGGGTGTACTAACATGCTAATGAATGAACAGCATCAGAGGATGATCTCACTCACCTCTCCACTGCCATTGCGTCTGACTCCTGGACTTTAGCTCAGTGTGCATGATCCTGGACTTCCGGTTATGCGCACTACATGAGTTTAAAGCAGTTGCGCGTACTCCCGGCTTCATAGTGTGCATGACCAAAACTCCGGGGTCATGCGCGCTGAGCCGAAATCCAGTGTTGGGCGGTGATGACAGCGGAGAGGTGAGTGAGATCATCCTCTGACGCTGCACATTCATTAACATGTTAGCAAGCCCACAGGGGTGTACTAACATGCTAAGGGGGCGGACTAGCCAGGGGAACTAACGCCCATGGTACTAGTCCCCTCGCTCATTAGCATACGATATAAGATCTTTAGAAATACTTTTCTAAAAGATCTCTATCTATGCTACCAGATACAGGGACAGTTAGGGGTGCTTCACACACAGCGAGCTCGCTGCCGAGATCGCTGCTGAGTCACGCTTTTTGTGACGCAGCAGTGACCTCATTAGCGATCTCGCTGTGTGTGACACTGAGCAGCGATCTGGCCCCTGCTGCGAGATCGCTGCTCGTTACACACAGCCCTGGTTCGTTTTCTTCAAAGGCGCTCTCCCGCTGTGACACACAGATTGCTGTGTGACAGCGAGAGCGACAAATGAAGCGAGCAGGGAGCAGGAGCCGGCGTCTGGCAGCTGCGGAGGCTGGTAACTAAGATAAACATCGGGTAACCAAGGTGGTTACCCGATATTTACCTTAGTTACCAGCCTCCGCAGCTCTCACGCTGCCTGTGCTGCCGGCTCCGGCTCTCTGCACATGTAGCTGCTGTACACATCGGGTTAATTAACCCGATGTGTACTGTAGCTAGGAGAGCAAGGAGCCAGCGCTCAGTGTGCGCGGCTCCCTGCTCCCTGCACACACAGCTAAGCGGTGTGCGCTGGTAACTAATGTAAACATCGGGTAACCATACCCGATGTTTACCTTAGTTACCAGTGTCCGCAGCTTCCAGACGCCGGCTCCGTGCAAGCGCAGCGTCGCTTGCACGTCGCTGCTGGCTGGGGGCTGTTCACTGGTCGCTGGTGAGATCTGCCTGTTTGACAGCTCACCAGCGACCATGTAGCGATGCAGCAGCGATCCTGACCAGGTCAGATCGCTGGTCGGATCGCTGCTGCATCGCTAAAGTGTGAAGGTACCCTTAGGCAGGGATTAGCAGTATGCACACAGAACTGTTTGTGGTTCTGGGTGCATATTGGACCTAACAGGTTCCCTTTATTATTTTATTTATTTTTATTTTTTTAAATGTTGGCAATGTTTTGGGGTTTTTTTCCCACCATGTCACAATCTTTATTAAACAACTAAAATCACCAATCACATCACAATAGGCGATCTCATAGCTGACCCTGCTCCCTTCACTATCACCTTTGCCTAGGCTCAGTAGGTACCTCAATATCCAAGATACGTCTGGGATCTGACCTTTGTGGCCATGCACATTATTTCCTGAAAATAAGGAAGAATCTAGAAAAATAAATCATTTAAAAACACAAGAACCGGATTTAATCAGTATGTAGTTTTCTGATGATAGCTTCCAAGTTTACATCCTTTTCATGATACAAAAGCATTGAATTCCTATATATGAGTAATGGGACTTATCGTGTTCTCCTAATCATTTATACGGGCTGTCAGGGCTAATGATATTGGTGACCCATCAGCTCCAGTGGCGGCTGGAAATATAGAATGAATGGAGATGAACCGCACTCATTCTCACACACTGGGGGGGGAGGGAGCTTTGCCGTTGAGCTCAATTTACTATTTAATCCGACGGAGATACCAGCAGACTGATTGTGGTGCTGGATATTGGATGCCCATCCCCCACCCACAACGACCAGCTATTAATAAGCCATCCTGTGGATCGGTCATCAATATCATTAGTCCAGACAATCCCTTTAATTCCAATTGTATCGCAATAATATAAAAGTATAGTGTCATGGAAGCTCAGCCAGACTGGGGTAAGCCAGTAGTGACTATACATTTCCTCTGTAGTGGTCTCTTTGGGGAAAATGGCACATTATATGCCCCTAATTCATATGAATGGCTGACGAAGTAATGAATGGGTGGCCAGCCCTTCTCATCTGCTCTGCTAGTGCAGCTCCCATTTCTGGTTCTTAGAGAGGTACTATAAGAAGCCTTTAAATGTAATACTTTAATGTGACTTGAGTCCTGTGTTGAAGCAAATGTACTAATAAAATTCAGCCCTTTTTCTGGTAGTCTTCACTTCAGACAGACTACTGAGCCTTTGGTATAGGATATTCCACGGTGTCCTCTCAATGCAATCAAACGACTTCTAGCAACATTGACATGAAGGCACATGAAGGGCGCAGTCAGCTCAGAAATCAGCTACTGAACCAGATACCTTCTGTCCATCTGCTCATTTGTTTGTGAAGAGCATTTCTTTCTCCTAAATGTAAACTTAGCAAGTCCCTCAAAAAGCCTGTATCCACAAAGTGTGGCTATGGGTCAAAGGTAACACCGGTCAGTCAGTATTTCTTATAGGCATCAAGCATTGACTATTTCAGCAGAGGTTGTAACATTTGCATCCATGGGTAATCATGTGCCTTGGCCATGGATTAGAGTTCTGGATTTCTTCACAGTAAAGGGTTAACATTGCTGTTGTGCTTCAGAAAGATTTTGTAGAAGAATTCATAGTTGCAGGATCAAGAAAGCTACCCACGCCCACCAACAGTTAGAAAACTGATCTCCCTGCCTCTTCATGCCTGGGTCCAGAAGGTAAGAAGCCAGCGATAGAGCATGAGGAGGAGAAGCATAAGGATGCAGTAGAAAACCCCAAAGCCCAGGAGGTGGGAGGAAAGAGCAGGTGCTTGTGAGCCTTCTCCAAAAGAGAGGAGACTTTCCAGAGTCCCCTCAACGCTGCAGAGGTTTAGCTGGAGAATGTCTGAAGGGAGACAAACTTTGTCCTGTCCAGAATGGGGTCAGCACGAAGGGAAAAACAGAAAGCAGAGTCAGTCATGCAAACACCATCATGCAGTTAGACATTTGCCTGCTGGCAAGAGTACGAGACAAAGGGAAGTCACATAATGAAGCAGTTAATGTCCTTTGCGCCCCATAAATATTTCTTATGGCAACACTAGCGTTGGAAGGATTTGATGTTCCTTATAACTATTCCTTAGACTTGCATTGAGGAGCATACCAATGTCCTCTCAGACACTAGAAGTATCTAGAAATGTCTGTTATGCCCATGTTATGCACGAAACATTGTTACATAAAAACTGGATTAATAGATCCAAAAACTGTCTTCACAGTATCCAGGCTAAACAGATTAAAATCCCTACTGCCTGTCTTATTCCAGTTTGTACCAACCAATGATCAGGTAGAAGATGGCTAGAAATATTGTCTGGGAAGCCACAAGGAGTTCAAAGGGAACCTATCAGGTACAATATGCAGCCAGAACCACGAGTAGTACTGGGTGCATATTCCTAATCCTTGCCTAACATTCCCAGCCTATAGTAGCATAAAGAGATCTTTAGAAAAGTATTTCTAAAGATCCTTTGTGACGTGCTAATGATCACAGGGACTATTCGCAAGGGTGTGGTTTCCCTTGGCAAGTCAGCCCACCTTAGCATGTAAGCACGCCTCTGTGGGCTTAATAACATGCTAATGCACGCACATCAGAGGCATGGTTGCTCTCATCTCTCTGCTGCCACCACAGCTGATGCTGGTTTTTGGCTCAGTGCGCTTGATCATAAGTCCAAGGATTTTCGGTCACGCGCCGGGTATACGCGTCCCAGCTTCAAACTGGTTTAGTGTTTATGACCGGAAGTCTCGGAACTTCTGATCCATGCATACAGAGTCGAAAAACAGCAGGGGAAGCAGAGAGGAGAGAGAGACCATGCTTCTGACGCAGTGCATTCATTAGCATGTTAGCACGCCTACAGGGGGCATGCTAACATGCTAAGGGGGCCGACTAGCCAAGGGAAATAACACCCTCATGACTAGTCGCTGGCCTCATTAGCATACCATAAAGGATCTTTAGACATACTTTTTCCAAAGATCCCCTTATCTATGCTACTTATAAGCTGGGACTGTAGGGCAGGGTAGAGGAATATGCACACAGAACTGCTTGTGGTTCTGGGTGCATATTGCATCTGACAGGTTCCCTTTAAAGATAATAAAAACATTATGTGGCTTAGATGCTATGGTCTATTTTCTAGAGCTAGCTCTAGAACATCACCATGAGAGTGACTGTTTGGCCGAGTATGCATCTTAAATTAAATGGCTAAAGAGGATTAAACTGCTGCCAGATACTCCTGATGGAAACTTATCTCTCACAGAAACTAAGCATGAGGCACCTTGCAAGACCCCTTTTACCACTTATATTTGCAGTCAGGGGAAAACCTACACTTGAGAGGTTCATACAATTCTGGTAGGAAAGGCCAAAGTTAAACAGAAAATTGTGGATTTAAAAGACTTGGGGGGGAAGAAATGAAAAGATGTTGATGATGTAATGAAAAAAAGAGAATTTTGTTACTTACCGTGAATTCTTTTTCTTATAGTTCCGTATTGGGAGACCCAGACCATGGGTGTTTAGCTTCTGCCTCCGGAGGACACACAAAGTACTACACTTAAAAGTGTAGCTCCTCCCTCTGAGCTTATACACCCCCTGGTAGCCAGTCCTAGCCAGTTTAGTGCAAAAGCTGAAGGAGAATAGCCACCCACAAGTAGAACCGAGTAATAACCGGAACAACCGGAGACTCTGTCCACAACAACAGCCGGTGATAACACACGGAACAAGAAAATTGCCAACAGGCAACAGGGAGGGAGCTGGGTCTCCCAATATGGAACTATAAGAAAAAGAATTTACGGTAAGTAACAAAATTCTCTTTTTCTTTATCGTTCCTTTGGGAGACCCAGACCATGGGACGTTCCAAAGCTGTCCCTGGGTGGGAATAAACAGAAAAAACTAAGAAGTAGGCGGAGCCTAACTTCACAAGTGGGCGACAGCCGCCTGAAGGATGCGTCTGCCCAAGCTCGCATCTGCCGAAGCATGAGCATGCACTTGGTAGTGCTTCGAAAAGGTATGCAGGCTAGTCCAAGTGGCAGCCTGACAGACTTGTTGAGTCGTAGCCTGGTGCCTAAAAGCCCAAGAGGCACCGACAGCTCTGGTCAAGTGTGCTTTGATCCCCGGCGGGGGAGGCACCTGAGTACTCTGGTAGGCGTCCGAAATGGTTGATCTAATCCAACGGGCCAAGGTCGGCTTAGAAGCAGAGAGACCCTTGCGCCGACCTGTGGTTAGCACAAAGAGAGGTGCACCGCCTAAGCGCAGCGGTGCGAGACACATAAATCCGGAGAGCACGCACCAGATCTAGAGTATGCAACGCTTTCTCAAAGCGATGAACAGGGGCCGGACAGAAGGAAGGCAAGGAAATATCCTGGTTAAAGTGGAAGGGAGAGACCACCTTAGGAAGAAAGTCCGGGGTCGGACGGAGAACTACCTTGTCTTGGTGAAAAACCAAAAAAGGTGACTCAGAGGAGAGCGCAGCCAAATCAGAGACTCTCCTGAAAGAAGTTATGGCAACTAGCAAGGCCACCTTTTGAGAAAGACGATACAAGGAAACCTCCCTAAGGGTCTCGAAAGGGGGTTTCTGCAATACCGTGAGGACCAAGTTAAGGTCCCAGGGATCCAAGGGCCGCCGATAAGGCGGAATGATGTGAGACGCACCTTGCATGAAGGTGCGGACCTGAGCCAGCCGGGCGAGACGCCGCTGGAACAGCACTGATAGAGGTGAGACTTGTCCCTTGAGAGAGTTAAGGGACAGTCCTAGCTGCAGACCGGACTGTAAAAAAGACAGAAGGGTCGGCAACGAGAATGGCCAAGGAGAATGGCCGGAAGAGCGACACCAGAACAGGAAAATTTTCCAAGTCCTGTGATAGATCTTGACGGAGGAAGACTTACGGGCCCGAGTCATAGTGGAGATGACTTCAGGAGGAATACCAGAAGCCGTCAAAATCCAGGACTCAAGAGCCACGCCGACAATTTGAGTGCCGCAGAATTCGGGTGGAAAAACGGACCTTGCGAGAGTAGGTCTGGACGGTCCGGAAGATGCCACGGCATCTCCACGGACAGTTGGAGCAGGTCCGGATACCAAGCTCGCCTGGGCCAGTCCGGTGCAATGAGGATGACTCAACGGCCCTCCATTCTGATCTTGCGCAGGACTCTGGGCAAGAGAGCTAGAGGGGGAAACACGTAGGAAAGACGAAACTGGGACCAGTCTTGAACCAGAGCGTCCGCGGCGAAGGCCTGAGGATCGTGGGAGCGAGCCACGTAAACCGGAACCTTGTTGTTGTGACGAGATGCCATTAGGTCCACGTCCAGAGTGCCCCACTTGCGGCAGATTGACTGAAACACTGCCGGGTGCAGGGACCACTCGCCACCGTCCACGGATTGACGGCTGAGATAATCTGACTCCCAGTTTTCTACGCCAGGGATGTGGACTGCGGATATGGTGGACTTTGAGTCCTCCGCCCATTGAAGAATGCGTTGGACCTCCAACATTGCCAGGCGGCTGCGAGTCCCGCCTTGGTGATTGATGTAGGCAACCGCTGTCGCGTTGTCTGACTGGACTCGAATGTGCCTGCCCGCCAACAGGTGGTGAAAGGCTAGGAGAGCTAGAAGCACAGCTCTGGATTCCAGCACATTGATTGAAAGGGCTGACTCAGACGGAGTCCAAGTGCCCTGTGCTCTGTGGTGGAGATGTACCGCTCCCCAGCCGGATAGGCTGGCATCCGTGGTGAGAATCACCCAGGACGGAGTCAGGAAGGAGCGCCCTTGGGACAGGGAGAGGGGTCGAAGCCACAAGAGAGCTCCTGGTCTGTGGCGACAGAGCCACTAACCTCTGAAAGGAGGAAGGCCGCTTGTCCCAACAGCGGAGAATGTCCAGCTGCAGAGGACGCAGATGGAACTGGGCAAAGGGAACCGCCTTCATGGAGGCCACCATTTGACCCAGCACCTGCATCAGACGCCTGAGGGTATAACGGCGGGGCCTCAGGAGAGAGCGCACCGCCAACCGGAGTGACAGCTGTTTATTAAGGGCAACTTCACAAGTGCCGGCAAAGTCTCGAACTGCATCCCTAGGTACGTGAGACTCTGGGTCGGAGTCAGAGTGGATTTGGGAAGATTGACAATCCACCCGAATTGGGCTAGGGTGGCGAGAGTGAGCGAAACACTCCGCTGACAGTCTGCGCTGGATGGACCGTTGACCAGAAGGTCGTCCAGATAAGGAAGCACTGCTAACCCCTGGAGGTGCAGGACCGCAATCACTGCCGCCATGACCTTGGTGAATACCCGAGGGGCCGTGGCTAACCCGAAGGGGAGAGCCACGAATTGGAAATGATCCTCTCCTATCGCAAAACGTAACCAACGCTGATGTGACACTGCGATTGGCACATGTAGATAGGCATCTCTGATGTCGATGGACGCCAGGAACTCCCCTTGGATCTTAGAGGCAATGACTGATCGCAGAGACTCCATGCGAAAATGCCGCACACGGACATGCTTGTTGAGAAGCTTGAGATCCAGGATGGGCCGGAAGGTACCGTCCTTTTTTGGAACTAGGAAGAGGTTTGAGTAAAAACCTCTGAACCGTTCCTGAGCGGGAACTGGGACAATCACTCCGTTTGCCTGCGAGAAGGCGGCGGCCTTGGAGCAGGGGGGAATTGAGAGAAAAAATCTGTTTGGAGGGCTGGAAGAGAATTCTATCCTGTAGCCGTGAGATATGATGTCTCTCACCCACTGATCGGAGACTTGCTTTAACCAAGCGTCGCCAAAGTGGGAGAGCCTGCCACCGACTAAGGACGTGGCTGGAGCGGGCCGAGAGTCATGAGGAAGCTGCCTTAGTGGCAGAACCTCCTGCGGTCTTCTGCGGATGCGCTTTTGGGCGCCAGTTGGATTTCTGATCCTTGGCTGAGTTAGTGGACGAGGAGGAAGACTTAGAGGATGACCAGTTGGAGGAACGAATGGAACGAAACCTCGATTGATTCCTACCCTGGGCGGGTTTCCTGGTCTTGGTTTGTGGCATGGAAGTACTCTTCCCGCCAGTAGCTTCTTTAATGATTTCATCCAGCTGTTCACCAAACAGCCGTGAACCAGCAAAAGGGAGCCCAGCAAGAAACTTCTTGGAAGAAGCATCTGCTTTCCACTCTCGAAGCCACAAAATCCTGCGGATAACAAGAGAATTAGCTGAAGCCACCGCAGTGCGGTGAGCAGCCTCTAGCATGGCAGACATGGCATAAGATGAAAAAGCTGAAGCCTGAGCAGTTAAGGTAACCATCTCAGGCATAGATTCCTTGGTGAGGGAATGCATCTCCTCTAGAGAAGCAGAGATGGCTTTGAGAGCCCACACTGCTGCAAAAGTCGGGTAAAACGTGGCCCCCGCAGCTTCATACACAGATTTGGCCAGAAGGTCAATCTGACGGTCAGTGGAATCCTTAAGTGAGGTGCCGTCAGCCACCGACACAACGGTCCGGGCTGAGAGCCTAGACACCGGAGGGTCTACCTTTGGGGAGTGAGCCCACTCCTTGACCACCTCAGGTGGAAAGGGAAAACGGTCATCAGAACCACGCTTTGGGAAGCGTTTGTCAGGACAGGCCCTGGGTTTGGTCACAGCGGTCTGAAAACTGGAGTGGTTAAAGAACACACTCTTTACTCTCTTAGGCGAGGTAAACTGATGTTTTTCTGCCAAAGAGAGTTGCTCCTCTGACACTGGCGGATTGAGATCCAGCACAGAATTAATAGAAGCAATCAAATCACTAAGATCTGAGTCACCCTCAGAGAAATCGATGGGATACATAACCTCCGAGCCCCCAGTGAGGGCATCCTCCTCATCTTGAGAGTCAGCTCTTGAGACAGAGCCGTGGGATGGGGAGGGGGAGGAAACCCTGCGCCTTCTCTTAGAAGGACGGGGTCTGGGATCAGATGATGAATCCTCCGTGAGCTCCGATGGACGGAGGTCAGAGGATAGGAGTCCTCTGTCAAGAGTATTAGAGGCACCCTGTGAGGGAGGCTGATGCATATTCATCAAAGTCCTGGACAAAAGTCCCATGGACTCAGCAAATGACTGGGATATGGACCTAGAAAAGGACTCTACCCAGGCCGGGGGTTCAGTCACAGGTGCAGCAGCAGCCTGAGAGACCACTGGGGGTGAGACTCCAGGCTGTGGCACTGCCAAGTTAGAGCAACCATCACAGTGTGGATAAATGCTCGGCTCAGGCAGCAGGAGCTTACATGCAGTGCATGCAGAATAAAGCTTTGGAGCCTTGCTCCTTGTGTGAGACATGCTGCTGGAGTGGGGGCTTTGCAGAGAATGAACCCCAGGGAGAATATACAGAGGTCCACAACCGGAGACTGCTGTGGCTTACCAGACCGCTGAGCGCGGTGTTGTGTGCCCTCCAGATCCCGAAGCCCGGTCCCCCAGTGCGCAGCACCTCAGCAGAGATGCAGAATGCAGGATGTCCCAGAGCAGAGTGAACTCTGTCTGAGAAATGGCCCCCGGAGCGAAGAGAGGGGGCGGGACTAGGGGCATTCCTATAAAAGAGCGGGAACTGGAGGGCTATAGAGACCTGCAGGGAAGGAGGGACGCCCCAGCAGTGGGGAGTGTCCCTCCCCTGTGTAGAACGGCCGCCGGGAGGAGCCGAACCTGTCCCTCTGCATGAGTGACATGTGAAGGTAGGAAAATGAAACTAGGCCTCCGGCGAAGCCTGGGCCTAAATTTAAGCGGCGAGGCCGACAAGCAGGCACCATCTGCGCGGTTCTCAGGCAACAGCTAGAGAACCCGCCGGAAAAGTTAAAACAATCACATACAGCATACTCTCCCCTTACAATAAAGAACCAGGACCCCCAACATAAACGTCTCAGGTACTTAGCTGCTGAGACGCAGGGCCATGTCCCTGGGGATGAGTGCTCCGGTCCAACAGAATCCTCAAGGGGCTGTGGATGGAGACCGGACTCCTGCCAGGCATGGAGACCGTGCTGGCTCCCATTTCAAGCCAGAGCCCAGAAGGGATGGTGAAGGAGCGTGGCATGTAAGGCTGCAGCCTTGTAAATCAACCTTAACAACACCGTCGACACAGTGGGGTGAGAAGGGACATGCTGGGAGTCCAGACATGGACCCGCTTTTCTTCAAACTCTTTCCAAAAGTCAAACAAATCAGATGAGAATGCATGTGTGGATGTATGCCTCCTGACACAAAGCAATAAACTGGCTAGGACTGGCTACCAGGGGGTGTATAAGCTCAGAGGGAGGAGCTACACTTTTAAGTGTAGTACTTTGTGTGTCCTCCGGAGGCAGAAGCTAAACACCCATGGTCTGGGTCTCCCAAAGGAACGATAAAGAAAAATAAAGTTATAACAAAAGCTAGAATGTGAGAAGGAAAGTAGAGCTGTACTTATATATTCATTTTTTTAGATTGATTCTAGAAAGCAGCCAAAGAAAATGGCTGTAAAAACAATAATTAAAACAAAAAATGAATAGTCTATTGTGTTCTCATACCAGTGCGTTTTCTTACCTGGGGAACACCAATTTTTTTGCAGGCTTCCAAGAAGTTTTCAACGTTTCTCCTGCATTTTGCCATTTTAAGTTTAGGCTATGGAAGACAGACAAGGACTGTTACTGGTGAAAGCACTACATTTCTTTTACAGCTTTTAGGTTACTCCAACCGCACAATACTTACAACAGCAGGTGAGGGGACATGTATGCTCGGCACGGATCGTGGCCGAACATGATTGGCTAAATGACACAATACCACGCCATCTGTGAGAGCCGCTCCTAGGTCAGCGGGAAGGGATACCTTTAACCGCGATTCAATATTCTGAGAAAAAAAAGGAAGACTTTAAAATTAAAGCAATTATGTCCAACCCTGTATAGATTGCAGCACTTGGAGAGACAAGTTAGAGACCACTACGATTGAGCATTCAGACTACTTCAAGGATAAGGACTCTCTTAAGGACGGATCACATGACCGTATTTATCACTAATTGCTGGATTTTTCTGCCTGTATTAAAGCTGCAGTTCCAAGCCTGAATTATGGACTGAATACAGATAAGAAAATAAAGCCACAATATGTTCAGGTGCACAGTCCCTTATTCTTTTTTTAACCCCATAGCGACGGCCTAACGTCTCAAGACGTCGGAAAAACAGGGTACTTATTCTGTTCCGACGTCTTGAGACGTCAGGCCGGAAAAACCCTGTAGCGCCCCCCAGTGACGAAAAATCTCGGGGGTTTCAGCTACCGGGGGTAGCTGAGACCCCCCAGATTATGAATCGGGGTGTTTTGTATGCACCCCGTTAATGCGATCGCCGGTATACACCGTATACCGGCGACAACATAAAAAAAAAAAAAATGGCTGGTAAAATTTATTTATTTCTCATCTGACGTGATCAAACATGTCAGATGAGAAATAAATGTGAGCCCTTAGTGCCCCCAAAGCCCCCGGTACCGGAGAAATCCATCCAACCCCCCCCCCCTCCGGAAAATCCAAGATGGCGCCGATGCGCGCTGAAAACTCCCGCCGCCGCCGCCGCCTCTGCATTCATTTCCCTCCGATCTGAAATGATCAAACATTTCAGATCGGAGGGAAATGTCCCCCTCCTGACCTCTCCTCCGGTACACCGGAGCTCTTTGGTCCCTGGAGCCCCCTCCAGTTCTTCAGAGCCCCCCTCCGGAGCGTGCAAGATGGCGCCGACGCGCGCTGAAAACTGCCGCCGCCGGCTCTGCATTCATTTCCCTCCGATCTGAAATGATCAAACATTTCAGATCGGAGGGAAATGTCCTCCCCCTGACCCCTCCTCCGGTCCACCGGAGCCCTCTGGTCACCGGAGCCCCCTCCGGGTCTCCAGAGCCACCCCCCCTCCCCCGCATTCATTCTGCTCTTTCTGCCGCATGTGACACGTCACATGCGGCAGAAAGGTGTCCCCAGGTCCCCCCAGGTCCCCCCAGGTCCCACTAGGTCACCCCCCCATCACCCCCCCCAGCCCCCGAGCCCCCGGTCATACGTTACCTGTCTGGTGATCCGTCCCGCGATCACGCCGCCTCCTTCTTGAATGCTGACGGCGCATGCGCAGACAGCGGCTGTCAGCTGGATTCCTCCCCCGGTCCACAGTGGAGAAGCCTGTGCATCAGCGACGTCAGTCTTGCAGGGACGCTGACGTCGCTGATGCACAGGCTGCTCCACTGTGGACCGGGGGAGAGTGAGTGCAGTAATCAGCAGTCTCTCCATGTGAGGAGTGTGGTCCTCACATGGAGAGACTGCTGTTCCAGAAAATGGGGGGTACGTTCTGTGAGCGTGCCCCTCATATTCTGGAATGAGGTTACTGCAGGTCACTCTGCCCTAAGTTGGACCGGGGCAGTGTGAGTGCAGTATTCTCAGATTACTGCACCCACACTGCTCATGGAGAGCTTGCTCTTCCAGAAAATGGGGGATACGTTCCCTGAACGTGCCCCCCATATTCTAGAAGATCCAGAGTCGGCGTGGGACCTCACGGATTACAGCGGATTACAGCGACCGTAATTTCTTTATTTTCAATAAATTGGGGAAAGAGGAATGTTTCGGGGAGTTTTTTTTTCAAATAAATTTTTTTTTGTCTTTTTTTTTTTGTCTATTACTTGACTGGGTTAGTGATGTCGGGTATCTGTTTAGATGTCGTGACATCACTAACCCCAGGGCTTGATGCCAGGTGACATTACAGCTGGTATCAACCCCATATATTACCCCGTCTGCCACCGCACCAGGGCGCGGGATGAGCTGGGGCGAAGCGCCAGGATTGGCGCATCTAATGGATGCGCCACTTCTGGGGCGGCTGCGGCCTGCTATTTTTAGGCTGGGAAGAGTCCAATAACCATGGCTCTTCCCACCCTGAGAATACCAGACCCCAGCTGTCTGCTTCACCTTGGCTGGTGATCTAATTTGGGGGGGACCCCACGTTTTTTTTTTTTTTTAAAAAAACGCCTGGGGAGCCCTCCAAATTGATCACCAGACAAGGTGAAGCTGTCAGCTGTGGTTTGCAGGCTACAGCTGTCTGCTTTACCCTAGCTGGCTATCAAAAATGGGGGGGACCCCACGTCGTTTATTTTAATTATTATTTTTTTGGGGGGCTAAATACAAGGCTAGGCACCCTTTAGTGCCACATGAAAGGCACTAAAGGGCGCCAGCTTAGAATATGCAGGGGGTGGGACGTTATATATGTTTGACATGTATCCATTCATCCATTGTAGCATTTTAGGCTGTGCGCCCACAATCGGGATTTGCAGCGTTTTGGGCGCAGAGTGTTTTCCCTGCGTCCATAACGCTGCATTGTGCAGTAGAAGCACAGTGGAAGGATTTTTAGAAATCCCATGCCCAATGTGCTTGCCCAATGTGCTTCTTTTCTCCGCCACAAACTGACCTGTGGCGCAGCTTCCCGAGCCTCAGCATGTCAATTTATGCTGCGGAGATGAGTGTTCTCTGCAGGTAGCATAGAGCTCCACAGCGGCCTGAACCCAAATCGTGGGCATGGGCAGCTGCGTTCTCCCGTGCACAACACTCACATCTCTGCAGGAGGCTGACACTGTGTACTAGACGCCGTGTCGCTGGCTCATGGCCACATAGCCTAAAAGTGAGACATTGGTTGCTACAGCAACATTTTTGTGAAGTACCTGTGGATTCAAAATGCTTATTATACTCCTGAATAAAATCCAGTTTCCAAAATGGGGTCACTTGTGGGGGTTTCTAATGTATAGGTACCCAAGGGGCCCTGCAAATGTGACATGGTGCCCGCAATTTATTTCAACTTTTCCAGAATTCAAATGGTGCTGCTTCCATTCCAAGCCCTCCCATTTATCCAAACAGAGGTTTTTGGCCACATGTGGGGTATCCCTGTGCTCATAAGACATTGGATAACAACCTGTTGGGTCCACGGTTTGTTGTTGTCTCTTGAAAAAGTGAGAAATTTGATGCTGAAGCAACATTTTTGTGAAAAAAATGAAAATTTTCAATATGGCAACCTAAGCTTATCAAATTCTGTGAAGTATTCGTGGATTCATACTGCTCACTATACACCTAGATAAAAGCCTTGAGGTGTCTTGTTTCCAGAATGGAGTCACTTGTGGGGGACCTCCACTGTTTAGGCACCTCAGGGGCTCTCCAAATGCAACCTGGCGTCCGCTATTGATTCCAGCCAATTTTGCAGTCAAATGGCACTCCTTCCCTTCCGAGCCCTGCCATGCGCCCAAACAGTTGATTTCCACCACATATAAGGTATCGCCAAACTCAGGAGAAATTGCACAATAAATGTTATGCTGAATTTTTTCCTTTTACTCTTGTAAAAAAAAAAAGCTACCTGGTTGAAATAACAATTTTGTGGTAAATTTTTTTTTTTTTTTTTTTTTTCATGGCTCAACGTTATAAAATTCTGTGAAGCACCTGGGGGTTCAGGGTACTCACCAAACATCTAGATAAATTCCTTGAGGGGCCTAGTTTCCAAAATGGGGTCACTTGTGTGGGGTTTCTGCTGTTTAGGTACCTTAGGGGTCCTCCAAATGTGACATGGTGCCCGCAATCTTTTTCAGCCAAATTTCCTTTCCAAAATTCAAATATTGCTCCTTTCGTTCCAAGCCCTCCCATTTGTCCAAACAAAGGTTTCAGACCACATGTGAGGTATCACCGCGCTCATAAAAAGTGGTTAACAAACCTTGAGGTCAAATTTTTGGAATTACCTCTTGAAAAAGTGAGAAAATTGATGCTAAAGCAACATTTTTGAGAAAATTATTAAAATTTTCAATATGACAACGTAACGTTAACAAAATCTGTGAAGTACCTGTGGATCTAAAATGCTCACTATACCCCTAGATAGAAGCCTTGAGGGGTCTAGTTTCCAAAATGGTGTCACTTGTGAGGGGTTTCTTCTGTTTAGGTACCTTAGCGGACCTGTAAATGCAACATGGTGCTCGCAATCTATTTCAGCCAAATTTGCTTTCCAAAATTCAAATATTGCTCCTTCTGTTCCGAGCCCTCCCATTTGTCCAAACAGAGGTTTCTGACCACATGTGGGGTATCGGCGCACTCATAAGAAAGTGGGGAACAAGTTTTGGGGTCCATTTTGTTGTGTTAGTTCTTCTAAAAGTGAATAAATTTGGGTTAGAGCAACATTTTTAGGTAAAATTTAATTTTTGCTTTTTTTCATTCCACATTGCTTTTGTTCATGTGAAGCACCTGAAGGGTTAATAAACTTCTTGAATGTGGTTTTGAGTACTTTGGGGGGTGCAGTTTTTATAATGGTGTCACTTTTGGGTATTTTCTGTCATCTAGGCCTATTGAAGTCACTTCAAATGTGATGTGGTCCCTAAAAAAAATGGTTTTGTAAATTTTGATGTAAAAATGAGAAATCGCTGATAAACTTTGAACCCCTCTAACTTCCTAACAAAAAAAAATTTTGTTTCCAAAATTGTGCTGATGTAAAGTAGACATGTGGGAAATGTTATTTATTAACTATTTTGTGTCACAGAAATCTCTGGTTTAACGGTATAAAAATTCAAAAGTTGAAAATTGCTAAATTTTCAAAATTTTTGCCAATATTCAATTTTTTTCTTCAATAAACGCAAAAAATATTGTCCTAAATTTGGTACTAACATGAAGTCCAATATGTGACGAAAAAACAATCTCAGAATCACCGGGATCCGTTGAAGCGTTCCAGAGTTATAACCTCATGAAGTGACACTGGTCAGAATTGCAAAATTTGGTCTGGTCATTAAGGTGAAAATTAGCTCCGTCACTAAGGGGTTAAATAAAGCAATGAAAAAAATAATGCATGGAGCACTGCCTTAAACCAACGTTCCCCATCCAGTGTCTCTATGGACCACAATTCATGAACAAGAACCACCATTTGTAATGAGCTTTTCTCACAAGAGACTTAAAGCAGTCTAGGAATAAAAAGATCATTCTATTAGAATATCCTACTTTGAAAGTGTGTTTTTTTCAATCAAAGGTCTAACTGGACAGGTATCTTGAGTCTTGCTTTAAGGGTGTTCCCCAAAAACTACATCTATCAGCTGTCCACAGAAAACATTGTGTATATCTGATCGCTGGAGGCCTGACTGCTATTAGTGTATGGCATTTAAGTAGAGATGAGCGAATCGGAGGTTCGGTATTTGTACCAAGTAGACTTTACAGAAAAAAAAACAAACAGCTTGGAGTGTTTTACGCATGCAAACTACTCACACGATCACTGTGCTTGGGTACGCCTGGTGCTCAGCCCAGTGCGAGCTGATTGCAGTGTCAGAACAGCTCACACTGGAGGGGGGGGGGGGTAACAACAACAACATGCTTGGATGTAGTGTAACAAACAAAAAAAAAAATTAAAAAAAAAATTGGAAACCCCACTTCTAAGGGAGGGTGGATGATCTATTTATGGCTGGTGCGTGTAGGCGGAGACCCGAACTGCCCAATTAGTGACTTTCATTGGGGTGCAGGTCAAGTCTGGATCCCAAACTGAACTTTACCTAAAGTCCGGCTGATCCTTCAAACTAAACTTCCACAGGTCCGGTCATCTCTAGAAGTGAGACATAGTGCAGTGGGGGACTTGCTCACTACCACTTCAATCACAAAGTGGACTTTGGGAACCGATTCTTGTACTGGTGGGTGGCCAAGTAGACAGAACCTGCTGGCGACCATACATTTCTCACCAATTCTGCCTAATGATTTGAGAGGATGATATTGTGACGACATGGACTCTCATGGGTTAAAGTTTCTTAACATTCAGCCAGACTATTGTTCTTATGTGTGCTAAGTCATGTTTGCTTAGCTATTGTATCTCCAGTCTCTTCCAGTAATCATTGTATTGTAGTTGTGTATTGATAATGTAATTACCTTAGTAGCCACCATTGTCTAGTTGGTGACTTGCCGACTCCATGTAGATATACTGAGTCTTTCTATGCACATCATTTAAATGAACATTATCCATGCAGCTTGAAATTCATCCAATGGGAGAAGCAATCTTGTCCAACCAATCGATGAGGACGCAGTGTATCCTAAGGGAAAGTTATGGCTATAAAAGGGACTTCCTTAAGCCACCAGGGTTGTTGAAGGTTGATGGATCCAGTCTAAGCTCTTTGGAGCTGACTAGAGGATCAGGATATCTTATGGCTTCAATCTAGGGACCCCGGTTCCGGTTGGAGACCATATCCACAGCCTAGGGATTTCGACCCCGGCTGCCAGGATTGGATCATCATACCAGGACTACCTAAGGAGGACACTCAGGTTGGGACAGTTCAGTCACCTGTTACAGAGTTTGCAGACCTCACACAGCTTCCTAACTCTGGCGTTATTCTTTTCTCGGTGGGTGCCCGCCAAAAGCGGGGTGGTGCTGGATTTGAGTAAATAGCCCTGGAACCTCTGAGGCATGGACATTCTAAATCCCTGGTGAGCCAGCGGAAGGGTGAGACTCTGTTGCCTGTTACATTTGTGTGTTTTGCTGGTTATGTGTTATGTGCCGTTAATTGTTTGGGGATCCAATAAAGTCTAATTATTGTGGTTCCCCAGTCTCTTTGGAGGCGTGGGTTCAAATCCCACTACTGCCACCAATTGTGGAGACACGGGGCTCAGTGGGTGCTCTCGTCCACTAAAACCCGCCGCCTTTAGAAAGACAGCGTGGCTCAGGGCTCATCCCACCTGAACGCCGGCCTCCTTAACCGTGGGCGTAACACTACTCAGACAACACAGGATGAGGGAACCACAATAATTAGACTTTATTGGATCCCCAAACAATTAACGGCACATAACACATAACCAGCAAAACACACAAATGTAACAGGCAACAGAGTCTCACCCTTCCGCTGGCTCACCAGGAATTTAGAATGTCCATGCCTCAGAGGTTCCAGGGCTATTTACTCAAATCCAGCAGCACCCCGCTTTTGGCGGGCACCCACCGAGAAAAGAATAACGCCAGATTTAGGAAGCTGTGTGAGGTCTGCAACAGGTGACTGAACTGTCCCAACCTGAGTGTCCTCCTTAGGTAGTCCTGGTATGATGATCCAATCCTGGCAGCCGGGGTCGAAATTCCTAGGCTGTGGATATGGTCTCCAACCGGAACCGGAGTCCCTAGATTGAAGCCATAAGATATCCTGATCCTCTAGTCAGCTCCAAAGAGCTTAGACTGGATCCATCAGCATCCATCAACCTTCAACAACCCTGGTGGCTTAACGAAGTCCCTTTTATAGCCATAACTTTCCCTTAGGATGCACTGCGTCCTCATCGATTGGTTGGACAAGATTGCTTCTCCCATTGGATGAATTTCAAGCTGCATGGATAATGTTCATTTAAATGATGTGCATAGAAAGACTCAGTATATCTACATGGAGTCGGCAAGTCACCGACTAGACAATGGCTACTAAGGTAATTACATTATCAATACACAACTACAATACAATGATTACTGGAAGAGACTGGAGATACAATAGCTAAGCAAACATGACTTAGCACACATAAGAACAATAGTCTGGCTGAATGTTAAGAAACGTTAACCCATGAGAGTCCATGTCGTCACAGATATGCTGTATAGGGCTCAGGAGTTCTTTCCAGGTGCTGGGGTCCAAATTCTTTATGGCTTTAAATGACCGCAAGCATATTTTTAAAAAAAGTTATGTGCCTTTACATATTGTGAAGGACTGCGAGCAAATTAAGGTTGTTTGCCTGTTAATATAGCATTCTGAAGGAACTGAGTGTGGTAATTTCTGTGCCTTCGAGGCCTATGCTTACAGTATTCCCACAATAAAGTTATAAAGGAATTCATTAGGTCGATAGATCCTCTTGTGGAATGAGGTGTTAAATTCTTCGAATATTTCACAAGAGGACGTATGAGGATATCATAATGGCAGCAAATTGAACTGAGTATTGAAGAAGTGTGTTTCTAGGGATAGCGCTGTTGAGCATGCAAGTTACCATTGTGGCATTAGATGAGAACATCCCACCAAAGGAGAACTAGCAGTACACTAATCCAATGACTTGTTCTGCCAGTTAGGAAGGAGCTAAATCTCTGAAGAACTGTGCTATCAATGGTATAGGGCTTCTTACAAGAAATCTCTTATGCTAATAAGTTTTCACTTATTGATTACTAGGGGTACAACTGCTGGAGCCCACATTGATTGGCAGAACAGGGCTTCATTGAATCCTTATAGGGCTGCTGAGCGCAGTGCTTGGCTTATTCTGATTTCCTATTTATGATCCAGATTATAAAGGATCATAGATGCAATCAGCTGACGGCATCTAGTTTGATAGCAAGAGCCTTTTCTTTAACTTTTCCTAGTAAGGCAGCTCAGGGACAGCTCTAAGGGCTTCATTAGAAGAGACAAAATTTCTTATTGTGACCATCTCATTGGATCTCCACATTTAGAATCAGTGGCATATACTATAGTATTTTGTTTCGCAGTTACAAACCTTTCTGAGTTGATCTGAGACGTCTAATTCCTCTTGTCTAATTTTGGAGCTTGTGAAATCACTAGAAGCAGGAGGAGGGGTATTACCTGTTACCAGAAAACAATGGAGAAATCAATATAACTCACTACTACTCTTACATATATGCAATATTACCAGCATCAAAAAAGTAGCCATCTCGTAGTTCAATGGGTTTTTTTCCACAGCCATAAAATAGCAGATGCTTCACAAATACAATTTGGAATGAATAAATCACATTTGGATTTTGTGTATTAAAATGTATGGATTTTAGGGATTTGTTTTCTCTTTATCTGCTTGAAGATGATTCAGCGCATACAAGCAGATTCAACCTTTTAGACTAAAACACCTATCAGAAGCTCCAACTAAAAGGATAAACAAGCATAAAACAATTTTTTTTCTTATTCTGAAGACAAGGGATTGTCAGCATTAGGACTGCCAGGTTTGTTCATAAGCGGAGGTGTAAAAATCAGCTCTCACTTACTTCTCTTGACTTCTTCTCGAACAGCGGCCCGGAATAAGAAGCTTTCTGGACGCTGAGGGGAGCATCGATATGATGTAACAGATGCTGGCGAGGACAAATGTACTGCAAAAAATATATCAAAGATAAAACGATTATTTCATATAGGGTTTGATATCTTGTTTGCAATTGTGAACTCCACATTACGCATTTATCTTGCGCTGACAACAGTTTTATTGCCCATGCTTACCATTATCGCTAAAGTGAATAAAAACTACTATTGTGTCCACATAACCAAACTTAAAAAGGGCACAACAGACTACATGTTGCATGTGCACATGAATGATTTTGGGAGTAGCTCTGGCATATATCTGCAATGCAGAAGAGTACATGATCTGCACACGGAGCCAGATTACTACAACAGCCATGTGACCATGGCATAACAAGAGTTTGAGGGGATTGGACCATGAAAGGTCCCCAAAGCAAGCCTAACGCTCCGATGGAATTGGTACCAGTCAAAGCTAAAACATGAAGAAAGAAAACCAACAAGTTATCCAAAAGAAACCTTCAGCAGGTGAATCCGGTAGAGAGTGGCCAACAATCTCATAGTGTTAAAAGGAATTTTCCATCAACATTATATTTATTGGTGTTTGCTTAACATTTTCTACGAAAAACATGAACATTAAAAGGGGATTTCCCTCTTTGGAGTAAGGGGTCAAATTGCATAAAATATTTAAAGAGAGCCATATATCCGCTGCAGAAATCGCTGGTCTCAGAAGTGTATCGGTAAAGCTAGGCACGTCATCGCTGAAGCCCAGACTGTCAAGTAGCACTTCAGTGGTGGAAAATATCAAATATAGGTGTTTCTCCTTTTACGCAATGTTCCCCCTTTGCCCAGGTTTTAACATCTTATAGTTAAGCATGTCTGCCGTTTGTGTTGAGGTCACATTCAATTTCATACAAAAAGGTACTAAAAATATCACAAGTACAATTCAGAATGCACTTACCAGTCTGAGAAGTGGGCGAAATGGGAGTCAATGATGACCTCTCATCACTCTGTTAAAAAATTAAACAGAAAGGTAAAATAAATGGCTTTCTCATGAGAAAGTGGAAGACCGTGAAAAACAACAAGGCTATATGGAGTAACAAGGTATTGAACGGTCAATGAAGCTAATATTCTTACAGTTTAGAAGGACACCTGTCTGATTCCCAACTGTCCCTAACCACTACTATAACAGTGTAAGTGCAGATATCATTATTCTAATGAGGCAGTTTATCTGCTTACAAATTATGCAGTGTCTGAAGAATAAAGTTTATTCAGCAGCATCGCATGGACTAATGAAGCAGGCATAGTCCAGCAGGGAACACTTCGCGGCAGTGTTAATCAATGAGGCAGTTTCCTCTTGCAGCGAGTCTCCGCTCACGCACCCCCATACAAGTCTATGGGAGTGTGTGAAACATTGCACTGCACTCGCATGTTATTCGACTGCAGTGCGGTGTACGCAGAGACAGACTGACAGTGGAGGGATAAGGAGAAAGCGTTCCCTCCATCCTCTCAGCACCTGTAATGCGATCGCAAGTTCGCATCACAGTTGCATGACCCTTGGCTGACACCCGCAGCAGAGGGTCATTAGCATATCGCTTCTGATGCTCTTGCATCGGAAGCTGTACACAAGTGGAAAAGAGCCCTAACAAAATGAGTGGTGTATGGACGTTGTCAATCACGACCAGGAAAGAGTGATTGGAAGATCTGAGGCAGGACCAGTGGAGGGAGATATCCTACTGGATTAGTCCCGATATATATTAGTATACGTGACACTGCACGAGAAAGGTTCATTCTTCAAACACTGCAGCGTTCGAAAACTCAGAACACGGATTCAGATTAAAGAAATCTGCACCCATACCGCTACTGCCAGCAGGGTACACCAGAACATTTTTATACAGTGGTGGCCAAAAACGTTTGAAACAGACACAGATTTTGGTTTTTAGAAAGTTTGCAGCTTCCGTGTTTTTAGATTTTTTTTTTTAGATGTTTCTAGGGTTACTGAAGTACAATTATCAGCATTTTATAAGTTTTTACAAATACATCAAGTTTATGCAAAGACTCATTACTTACAGTGTTGACACTATTTTTCAAGACCTCCACAATGCGCCTTGGCATGCTGGATATTGGCTTCTAGGCCAAATCCTAACCAATGACAACTTATTCTGACCTAACCAGTGCTTGGAGTTTATCAAAATTTCTGTGTTTTTGTTTGTGCGCTTGCATTTTAATTGTTGACCACAGTCTATCAATTGGATTGAAACCTGGGGAGTTTACTGTCCACTGACCCAAAATATCAATGTTTTGTTCCCTGAGACACTTCGTTATCACTTTTGCTTTGTGACAGTCTTAGACCCCGTGCACACGTTGAGTATTTGGTGAGTTTTTTACCTCACGGTTTGTAAGCCAAAATCAGAAGTGGGTAAAAATGTAGAAGTGATGCACGTGTTTCTATTATACTAGGCCTGCACAATATGCAGCCCTCGGGAACTGGGGGACGCCGAAGTCTTTCCTCCTAAAGTCAAAGTTATTTGTGCCTTTCAGACGTGAATATATTTAAACACTGTGGCACCAGGGCCAAGGCAGAGAAAGTTCGGTAAGCTCCCTCCTCGACGTGCATCAGCATGGTGAGGTCTGCACGCTACTAACCTCATCACACCGTTGTTGGCGCCGGCCGCAACGGAAATTGGCAAGCAATCCAGGAGGAGCCAAAGATGAAATGGGTTACAGGATTGGTGTTATTTTCCAGGGGACATATGGGAGAGATCGAGGAATAGGAGCAATGGGGCACATTATGGAGCTGTGGAGGGCATTATGGAACAGTGAGGGACATTATGGGGCAATTAAGATGGATTATGAAAGGGAGCATAGTATAGCATGGGGTGGTGTGGACTTTATGCAGAGAGGCAGTGTGGGGGAATATTATGGAAAGGGGTAGGTATGGGGTGATATTTTGTAGAAGGGCAGTGAGGTGATACTTTGGAGAGCGTCAGTGTGAGAGGGGAGGAATTATGGAGATGGGCGACGGGCAGTGTAAGGCAACATTATAGAGGGGCTGTGTGGGGGGATATTATAGAGAAGGGCACTGTGTGGAAGATATTACTGTGGGGCAGTGTGTGGGGGACATTACAGAGGGGCAAGTGTGGGGGGATATTACGAAGAAGGGCAGTATGGAGAGGGGTCAATATTGAGAGGGGCAAGGCGGAGGGGATATCTCGTGCTAGAAGCACAGGGAGGTGCAGCATGGGAGAGATTTATGTACTGTTGGTGGTTCTAGCACCACATACATGTGCTGACAACAGTTCTGATCTTGTATACATGTAGCAAATCGATAGCTAGCTTTATGGCAAAGCTAACACATAAAAATCCTCAAAATTGAGATAAGAGATAAGTGGGGTTTTTTCAGTTTCTGCTCCAAAAACTTAGTTTCAGTTAGCAGGTGTTCACACTGATTTTTTTTTTTTTTTTTATTGAGCAGAAACCCTCCAAATCATCTTCTGGTGATGTACTAATTCATGTAAGTACCCATATAAAATTTTAGCGGCCCTTCGGATTGGTTCAATATGGCAATGTGGCCCTTGGACCAAAAAAATCTTCTGTACCCTTGTATTATACTTTTCCTCTGACTGTTCCACTCCTGGTTTTGGATTACAAATACTGAGGTAACAAATACACACCAAATAGTCTACGTGTACATGTGGCCTTAATCACCAAATGCTCCTGGATCGTTGGGAGAAGTTATTCTTGGAGGATATTTAGATGCCATTCTAATTGTAAGTGAATGCATGCCATTGGATGAAAACTACATCAGTGGTCTCAGAATGCTGTACTGTTGGCATGACTCATGACTCATGTTAAGGTTTAGGCCACACGGCATGAAAAGGTTTTTCTTGGAGAGGAATGGCTTCTTTGATGCCCTAAACATCAATAAGGGCTCTAATAGCCTTTGGCTCCCTGTGTGCACAGATGCACGAATACCTGTCTCTGCCATTCTTGACCAAGCTCTGCACTGGTCTTCAACTGATTCTGTAGCCGAATCTTCTATAGGAGATGGTTCTGGCACTTGCTGGACTTTCTTGGGCACCCTGAAGCCTTATTCACAGCAATTGAACCTCTCTTGGAAGTTCTTGATGATCCGATAAATGGATGATTTAGAGGCACTCTTACAAGCAGCCTCTCCTTCACTGTTAAGCTTTGCAAAGCAATGACTGCATGTATACTCTCCTCAGAGGTAACCATGGTTAACAGAAGAGGACAATGTTTTCAAGCAGTGGCCCCATTTTAATGCAACTAGTCGGCTTTTTTTAATTCAACCAGTGTATAACCTATATTGGTGGACCTCCTGATGAAGTGGGGAGACATTTCGAAATGCGTAGAGTAAAACCACCTTCATTCAATTTTTCCTGGATTTTTGTCATAGCCTTACTGTGCTGCATAAGGCTATGTGCGCACACTGCAGTTTTGTTTCTTCAGCAAAATACACGCCCTCTGGCAGAAAAACGGACCTCTGGCCGAAAAAACGCATTAAATAACGCATGTATCTTTGCCGCGTTTCGGTGTGGTTTTTTTCACTATATTCAATGGGAATCTGCAGGGAAAAACGCAAAAAGAATTGACAAGCTGCTTTTTTTCTGCACCCAAAGCTGCAAAGAAAAGAGACGCAATGTGCGCACAGCCTTTCTGAATTCTCAGACTTTGCTGGGGAAGGAAATGCATGCAGTTTAGGGCAACAAACTGCACCCAAAATACACCAAAACCGCATCAAAAACTGCACTGTACGCACAGGGCCTAATAGTTCCACATCAACTTTGTTCCTGATCTGCTTCGGCTTGTTAAGCGCGTGGACTCTGCAGCAGACGATTACATGCTTTGAATCTGGTTATGTGACACACAACCTAATAAGGTGAGCACATTCCCTGATTACTTTATTATGTAAGTTGGGTAAGACCTTATTGCGCTTTTTCTCCTGAGCTTTTGTTTAACTCAACCAGTATGAGAGTGATATCAGCAAACTTATCTGTGTTAATTTTTTATGGCAAATAGCAATTATTGAAATTAATCTGATCACTTCATAATCTAGTGTTAAATGGAATCTGCTAGCAGGTTTTTGCTATGGAATCTGAAAGCAATCTGATGTAGCTACTGAGAACCTGATTCCAGCGGTGTCACTTATTAGGCTGTGTGATGCTGTTTCAATAAAATCAGTGTGTTATCAGCAGGAGATTATCACTAGACTAGATGTCTTCAGCCAACTGTTCTATGTAACCAAACCTCCACCACTGATTAGCAGCAGTGTACACAATGCGGTCAAATCCAGTGATGTGAGAGGGGTTATAGAGAGTGAAGCATTCTGAGGACCGCTTATTGTGCAGAAGATAAAGCAGTGCTGGTATAAAAATGACAGCAAGCAGACAAGCAAGTGACACATGGCTGGTATCAGAGTCTCAGCCCCTATATTATGCTGGGCTCAGATTACTTTGCAAAAAACCTGGTGACAGATTCCCTTTAATGCACATTGTTAATCTAAAAAAGAGAATTTTGTTTACTTACCGTAAATTCTTTTTCTTATAGTTCCGTATTAGGAGACCCAGACCTTGGGTGTTTAGCTTCTGCCTCCGGAGGACACACAAAGTACTACACCTAAAAGTGTAGCTCCTCCCTCTGAGCTTATACACCCCCTGGTGAGCCAGTCCCAGCCAGTTTAGTGCAAAAGCTGAAGGAGAATAGCCTCCCACAAGTAGAACAGAGCAAGAGCCGGAACAACCGGAGACTCTGTCCACGACAACAGCCGGTGAAAACACGCGGAACAAGGAAATTGGCAACAGGGAGGGTGCTGGGTCTCCCAAGACGGAACTATAAGAAAAAGAATTTACGGTAAGTAAACAAAATTCTCTTTTATTTTATCTTTCCTTTGGGAGACCCAGACCTTGGGACGTTCCAAAGCTGTCCCTGGGTGGGAAATAAACAGAAAAAACTAAGAAGTAGGCAGAACCTAACTTCACAAATGGGCGACCGCCGCCTGAAGGATGCGTCTGCCCAAGCTCGCATCTGCCGAAGCATGACTATGCACTTGGTAGTGCTTCGAGAAGGTATGCAGGCTACCCCAAGTGGCAGCCTGACAGACTTGTTAAACCGTAGCCTGGTGCCTAAAAGCTTAAGAGGCACCGACAGCTCTGGTCGAGTGTGCTTTGATCCCCGGCGGGGGAGGCGCCTGCGTACTCTAATAGGCGTCCGAAATGGTCGACCTAATCCAACGGGCTAAGGTCGGCTTAGAAGCAGGGAGGCCCTTGCGCCGACCTGTGGTTAGCACAAAAAGAGAGGTGCACCGCCTAAGCGCAGCGGTGCGAGACACATAGATCCGGAGAGCACGCACCAGATCTAGAGTATGTAGAGCTTTTTCAAAGCGATGAACAGGGGCCGGACAGAAGGAAGGTAAGGTAATGTCCTGGTTAAGGTGGAAGGGAGAGACCACCTTAGGAAGAAAGTCCGAAGTCGGACGGAGAACCACCTTGTCTTGATGAAAGACTAAAAAAGGTGACTCCGAGGAGAGTGCAGCCAAATCAGAGACTCTCCTGAGAGAAGTTATGGCAACCAGAAAGGCCACTTTCTGTGAAAGACGATACAAAGAAACCTCCCTAAGAGGCTCAAAGGGGGGTTTCTGCAAGACCGTGAGAACCCAGTTAAGGTCCCAGGGGTCCAAGGGCCGCCGGTAAGGCGGAATGATGTGAGACGCGCCCTGCATGAAGGTGCGGACCTGAGCCAGCCAAGCAAGACGCCGCTGGAACAGAACTGACAGTGCCGAAACTTGTCCCTTGAGAGTGTTGAGGGACAGTCCTAGCTGCAGACCGGACTGTAGAAAAGACCGAAGAGACGGCAAGGAGAATGGCCAAGGGGGATGGCCGGTAGAGTGACACCAGGACAGAAAAATTTTCCAAGTCCTGTGATAGATCTTAGCGGAGGAAGACTTGCGGGCCCGAGTCATAGTGGAGATGACTTCAGGGGGAATACCAGAAGCCGTCAAAATCCAGGACTCAAGAGCCACGCCGTCAATTTGAGGGCCGCAGAATTCGGGCGGAAAAACGGACCTTGCGAGAGTAGATCTGGACGGTCCGGGAGATGCCACGGCATCTCTACGGACAGTTGGAGCAGGTCCGGATACCAAGCTCGCCTGGGCCAGTCCAATGAGGATGACTCGACGACCCTCCATTCTGATCTTGCGCAAGACTCTGGGCAAGAGAGCTAGAGGGGGAAACACGTAGAACAGACGAAACTGGGACCAGTCCTGAACCAGAGCGTCCGCGGCGAAGGCCTGAGGATCGTGGGAGCGAGCCACGTAAACAGGAACTTTGTTGTTGTGACGGGATGCCATTAGGTCCACATCCGGAGTGCCCCATTTGCGGCAGATCGACTGAAATACTGCCGGGTGCAGGGACCACTCGCCACCGTCCAGACTTTGACGGCTGAGATAATCTGCCTCCCAGTTGTCCACGTCTGGGATGTGGACTGCGGATATGGTGGACCTGGGGTCCTCCTCCCATTGAAGAATGCGTTGTACCTCCATCATTGCCAGGCGGCTGCGTGTCCCGCCTTGATGGTTGATGTAGGCAACCGCTGTCGAGTTGTCTGACTGGACTCGAATGTGCCTGCGCGCCAGCAGGTGGTGAAATGCTAGGAGAGCTAGAAGCACGGCTCTGGTTTCCAGCACATTGATTGAAAGGGCTGACTCGGACGGAGTCCAAGTGCCCTGTGCTCTGTGGTGGAGACATGCCGCTCCCCAGCCGGAGAGACTGGCATCCGTGGTGAGAATCACCCAGGACGGGGCCAGGAAGGAGCGCCCTTGGGACAGGGAGAGGGGCCGAAGCCACCACTGAAGAGAGCTCTTGGTCCGTGGAGACAGAGCCACTAACTTGTGTAATGAGGAAGGCCGCTTGTCCCAACAGCGGAGAATGTCCAGCTGCAGGGGGCGCAGATGGAACTGGGCAAAGGGAACAGCCTCCATGGACGCCACCATTTGACCCAGCACCTGCATCAGACGTCTGAGGGTATAACGGCGGGGCCTCAGGAGAGAGCGCAGCGCCAACTGGAGTGACAGCTGTTTGTTTAAGGGCAACTTCACAAGTGCCGGCAGAGTCTCGAACTGCATCCCTAGGTACGTGAGACTCTGGGTCGGAGTCAGAGTGGATTTGGGAAGATTGACAAGCCACCCGAATTGGGCTAGAGTGGCGAGAGTGAGCGAGACACTCCGCTGACAGTCTGCGCTGGATGGAGCCTTGACTAGAAGGTCGTCCAGGTAAGGGAGCACTGCCAACCCCTGGAGGTGCAGAACCGCAATCACTGCTGCCATGACCTTGGTGAATACCCGAGGGGCCGTGGCTAACCCGAAGGGGAGAGCCACGAATTGGAAATGATCTTCTCCTATTGCAAAGCGTAGCCAACGCTGGTGTGAAACTGCAATTGGCACATGCAGATAGGCATCTCTGATGTCGATGGACGCCAGGAAATCCCCTTGGGTCATTGAGGCAATGACTGATCGCAGAGACTCCATGCGAAAGTGCCGCACCCGAACATGCTTGTTGAGAAGCTTGAGATCCAGGATGGGTCGGAAGGTACCGTCCTTTTTGAGAACTAGGAAGAGGTTTGAGTAAAAACCTCTGAACCGTTCCCGGGCGGGAACTGGTACAATTACTCCGTTGGCCTGCAAGGCTGCCACGGCCTGTGAGAAGGCGGCGGCCTTGGAGCAGGGGGGAGTTGAGAGAAAAAATCTGTTTGGCGGGCTGGAAGAGAATTCTATCCTGTAGCCGTGAGAGATGATATCTCTCACCCACTGATCGGAGACTTGTTGAAAGCGTCGCCAAAGTGGGAGAGCCTGCCACCGACTAAGGACGTTGCTGGAGCGGGCAGAGAGTCACGAGGAGGCTGCCTTAGTGGCAGAACCTCCTGCGATCTTCTGTGGACGCGCTTTTGAGCGCCAGTTGGATTTCTGGTCCTTAGCTGAGTTAGCGGACGAGGCGGAGGGCTTAGAGGACGACCAGTTGGAGGAACGAAGGAGCGAAACCCTCGACTGAATCCTACCCTGGGCAGGTTTCCTGGTCTTGGTTTGTGGCATGGAAGTACTCTTCCCGCCAGTAGCTTCTTTAATAATTTCATCCAGCTGTTCACCGAACAGCCGGGAACCAGCAAAAGGGAGCCCAGCAAGGTACTTCTTTGAAGAAGCATCTGCCTTCCACTCTCGAAGCCACAAGATCCTGCGGATAACGAGGGAATTAGCCGAAGCCACCGAAGTGCAGTGAGAAGCCTCCAGCATGGCAGACATGGCATAAGAAGAAAAAGCTGAAGCTTGAGAAGTTAAGGCAACCATCTCGGGCATAAATTCTCTGGTGAGGGAATGCATCTCCTCTAGAGAAGAGATGACTTTGAGGGCCCACACTGCTGCAAAAGTTGGGGGAATCGCGGCCCCCGCCGCTTCATACACGGATTTGGCCAGAAGGTCAATCTGATGGTCAGTGGCATCCCTAAGGGAAGTGCCATCAGCCACCGACACAACGGCCGGGCTGAGAGCCTAGACACCGGAGGGTCTACCTTTGGGGAGTGAGCCCACTCCTTGACCACCTCAGGTGGAAAGGGAAAACGGTCATCAGAAACCACGCTTTGGGAAGCCTTTGTCAGGACAGGCCCTGGGTTTGGTCACAGCGGTCTGAAAACTGGAGTGGTTAAAGAACACACTCTTTACTCTCTTAGGCGAGGTAAACTGGTGCTTTTCTGCCAGAGAGGGTTGCTCCTCTGATACTGGCTGATTGAGATTCAGTACAGAATTAATGGAAGCAATCAAGTCACTAAGTTCTGAGTCACCCTCAGAAAGATCAATGGGGCACAAGGAGTTAGCCTCCGAACCCCCTGTAAAGGCATCCTCCTCATCCTGCGAGTCAGCTCTTGAATCAGAGCCGCGGGATGAAGAGGGAGAGGAAACCCTGCGGCGCCTCTTAGGAGGACAGGGTCTGTGCCCTGATGATGAATCCTCTGTGAGCTTCAGTGGACGGAGGTCAGAGGATAGGGATCCTAAAGGACCCTTAGCAAGAGCATTAGAGGCACCCTGTGAAGGGGGCTGATGCATATTCATCAAAGTCCTGGACAGAAGTCCCATGGACTCAGCAAATGACTGGGAGATAGACCTAGAGAAGGACTCTACCCAGGCCGGGGGTTCAGCCACAGGTGCAGAAGCAGCCTGAGAGACCACTGGGGGTGAGACTCCAGGCTGGGGCACCGCCAAGTTAGAGCAGACATCACAATGTGGATAGGTGCTCGGTTCAGGCAGCAGTAGCTTACATGCAGCGCATGCAGTATAAAGCTTTGGAGCCTTGCTCCTCGTGTGAGACATGCTGCTGGAGTGGAAAACAGCTTCTACAAAGAGAATGAACCCCAGGGAGTATATACAGAGGTCCACAACCAGAGACCGGCTGTGGCTTACCAGACCGCTGGAAGCGGTGTTGTGTGCCCTCCAGATCCCGAAGCCCGGACCCCCAGTGCACAGCACCTCAGCAGGGATGCAGAGTGCAGGATAGCCCAGCGCAGAGTGAACCCTGTCCAAGAAAATGGCCGCCGGAGCGATGGGCGGGGGCGTCCCTGTAGGAAAGCGGGATCTGGAGGGCCATAGAGACCTGCAGGGGAGGAGTCACGCACAAGCAGTGGGGAGTGTCCCTCCCCTGTGCAGGACGGCCGCCGGGAGGAGCCGTGCCTGTCCCTCTGCATGAGTGACATGCGAGGGGCAGGTAACAGGAACTAGGCCCCCGGCAAAGCCGGGGCCTAAATTTGAGCAGCGAGGCCGACGCGCAGGCACCATCGGCGCGGTTCTCGGGCGAAAACCGAGGACCCGCCGGAAATGCCAAAACAAATACAGCAAACACACTCTCCCCATACAATAAAGGACATGGACCCCCAACATATGAACGTCTCAGGTACTTATCTGCTGAGACGCAGGGCCAGGTCCCCGGGGATGAGTGCTCCGGTCCAGCAGAGTTCTCAAGGAGCTGTGGACGGAGACCGGTCTCCTGCCGGGCATGGAGACCGCGCTGGCTCCCACTTCAATCCAGAGCCCAGGAGGAATGGTGAAGGAGCACGGCATGTAAGGCTCCAGCCTTGGAAAATCAACCTTACAACACCGCCGTCACAGTGGGGTGAGAAGGGATATGCCGGGATTCCAGACGTGGACCCGCACTTCTTCAATCTTTTTCCAAAAAAAAAAAAATCATATGAGAATGCATGTGTGGATGTATGCCTCCTGAACACAAAGCGATAAACTGGCTGTGACTGGCTCACCAGGGGGTGTATAAGCTCAGAGGGAGGAGCTACACTTTTAGGTGTAGTACTTTGTGTGTCCTCCTGAGGCAGAAGCTAAACACCCAAGGTCTGGGTCTCCCAAAGGAACGATAAAGAAAACTGAATCGACAGTCTGTGAAAACCAAGATTGTCTCAGTCAAAACTTATGGCCACGACTGTACAAATAATAATCAGCCGTTGCTTAAAAGCTTGCTACTGTAAAATGCTGAGCTACGTTAAAGACTTGTTTTATATATCTTTCAATCCACTGCATTTTCAGAGAAGTTGTATCATGTACAGTGCTCGGCTTGGAGATATGTTATCAGATGACATTATGTCAGCAGAATTTAGCTTTGGAATAGATTGGAGAAGGTATTATCAGAAGGAGTACCAGTGTCTAGTTGCTTACAGTGTATTTTACGAGACAGCAATGTGTTCTGTCGCCTGTCTCTTCACAAACAGAACTCTCCTGGTTTCAATGGGATCAGTACAGCAGCTATGTGCCTATAGCCCCTCATCTCTGCTGAAAGGCTGCAGAAACCACCAGAAAACCTGTTGGAAGCTCCTTTTTTTAGAAGTAAACTGTCTGAAGCCGATGTGTACAATAATATAAACACATATACATGTTGCAGAAAACTATAATGAAAGTTAAAATTGGCACATGAGGAAGGAAATAACCAAAACAGCGGTAACGGCATGCGTTATTCACCTGTAGGTGGCTTCCTGGCCTCCTTTTAATGGTATTGGTGTTACTGTCAACCTCAAAGAAAAAATGAGGTTCAAAGCCATTCTGCCAGCAGCAGGAAGAAGAAGACAGGAGAGGAGAGAAACAGTGTGGCTCAAATGAAAGCAGTTGAGAGAAAATATCATCCTGCATCGCACCCACAAGAAAAAGTGCATGCGAAGATTAGACTGAGCAGAAAGCAAGGCAAGGATTATAGAATGAAACAGGTTACAGAAGACGCTGAAGATAAAGAGCACAGAGAAAAGAAACATTCTGGAGCTCATGCTAAAGGTTGCAACCTATTCACATGTTACTATTACAATAGGAAAAAGGTTAGAACAATCAGTGTATTTCACTGGAACAAATCCAAACCTAAAGCATCTATTCTCCAAATGATATAAGCCGACATCCGGAACATCCTTCTTATCACTAGATTAAACCATTATCTTTGTCTGCCTCAAAAGCTGGGTTCACACATAGCGACAACGACGTCGTTGTTACGTCACCATTTTCTGTGACGTAGCAGCGACGTCCTGTCGCTGTCGCTGTGTGTGACATCCAGCAACGAGCTGGCCCCTGCTGTGAGGTCGCTGCTTGTTGCTGAATGTCCTGCTTCATTTTTTGGTCGTTGCTCTCCCGCTGTGAAGCACATATCGCTGTGTGTGACAGCGAGAGAGCGACGAAATGAAGCGAGCAGGGAGCCGTCGTCTGGCAGCCTGCGGTAAGCTGTAACCACGGTAAACATCGGGTAACCAAGAAGCCCTTTCCTTGGTTACCCAATATTTACCTTAGTTACTAGCGTCCGCTGCTCTCACGCTGCCAGTGCCGGCTCCCTGCACACAGCCAGAGTACACATCGGGAAATAAGCAAAGGTTTGCTTATTAACCCGATGTGTACTGTGGCTATGAGTGCAGGGAGCCAGCCTGCACTCATAGCCAAGGTAAATATCAGGTAGCCAGAGAAGCACTTTGGTTGGTCACGCGATATTTACCTTAGTTACCAAGCGCAGCATCGCTTCCACAGCGACGCGTGTCGTTATGATGGCTGCTGCATCTGCTGTGTTTGTGTTAAGTAGCGATCATAACAGCGACTTACAAGGTCGCTGTTGCGTCACAGAAAAAGGTGACGTAACAGCGACGTCATTGTCGCTGCCGCTATGTTGAACCCAGCTTCAAACCTAAATTATACATTCTGTATGCAGATCTAATGCTTTCAGATAAAGGATACATTTCTTCAATTTGCAGACACTAAAAAGGCTCCGGATGTAAAGCCCGTGGGACACCTTAGCCAGGTGAATTAGGCTACTTTAACACATCAGTTTTTAGCCATCAGGCACAATCCGGTTTGTTTAACCCAAGTCCAATTACTATACACACTTCAGAAACACTGAACCAACACAACTTGGTACCGTTTTACCGACCAAGAAAGAAGTGAATCAATATGATTTACTATCAAATATTATTTAATTTTTAATAAATTCAAACAACAATAATAATATCAAACAAGAGAGCCGCCTGGGGGACACATGGTTCCAGACTATAAATAAACTTCCTGCCCTTTATGACACTGTGCAATATCCATACCATATATCAATGTTAAATATCAATATTGAATATTGCCATCTACCATTCTGTTACGATAATGTGTGACACATCATGGGGCATAAGATCTATTATTATTCTTATTCAGGGCAAAGGATATAACTTCGGATTCCAGAGTAGTATATTATATTATCTTATTATCCTATATGCCATTTAAATTTCCATCAGCCCTAATGACTGTTTCCATCATGTCACATTCATTTAGCAACAGAAAGGTTTCACCCGTTCAAATAAGCATAACACTATCTATGTAAATGACAATGGTAATAGAATTAACACAGCAATCACTATGTACTAATTGCAAACAATGGTGACCATCAAAAGGCAGCAGTTACTTACATTAAGCAATACGTTATCTGGCCATGCGCCCCTCCACCCTTAACGCACGTTTCGCCTCAAGCTTTGTCAAAAGAGGGCGGCTCTCTTGTTTGATGATATTATTGTTGTTTGAATTTATTAAAAATTAAATAATATTTGATAGTAAATCATATTGATTCACTTCTTTCTTGGTCGGTAAAACGGTACCAAGTTGTGTTGGTACAATCCGGTTTGTGCCTGATGCAACGGATCCGTGTCAGAGTGTGTAAAAACTGATGCGACGGATCCGGTAAAAAAACGGATCCAGGTTTTTTTTTTTTGTTTTTTTTTAAAGCTGAGAGAGAGGGAGAGACCCCGTCATCACCGCACACGCAGGCACTCCTGCACGCATCATCCCCGCACACACCCCGGCACTCCTGCACGCATCATCCCCGCACACACCCCGACACTCCCGCACGCATCATCCCCGCACACACCCCGACACTCCTGCACGCATCATCCGCGCACACACCCCGACACTCCCGCACGCATCATCCCCGCACACACCCCAACACTCCCGCACGCATCATCCCCGCACACACCCCGACACTCCCGCACGTATTATCCCCGCACACACCCCGACACTCCCGCACGCATCATCCCCGCACACACCCCGACACTCCCGCACACATCATCATCACCGCACACCCCAACACTCCCGCATGCATCATCATCACCGCACACCCCAACACTCCCGCATGCATCATCCCCGCACACACCCCGACACTCCCACACGCATCATCCCCGCACACACCCAGACACTCCCGCACGCATCATCATCACTGCACACCCCGACACTACCTCAGTGATGTCATCGCTGACAGCGTGACTCCCTCAGTTGCTGCGTGGAGCTGATGGAGAGCGGCGGTGTTCCACGGCCGTTACGGTCAGCTTCATGTAGCAGAGCTGAAAGCGTCGCGGGACCTCTGTGGATTACGTCGGACCAGAAGGGGAATTTGGGGATTTTAATAAAAGGTGAAAGAGGGTGTTTTTTTGTCCTTTGTTCCAAATAAAGTATTTTTTTTGGGTGTGTGTGTTTATTTACTTTCACTTACAGGTTAATCATTGGGGGTGTCTCATAGACGCCTCCCACGATTAACCCCCTTATTACCCCAATTGCCACCACACCAGGGCAATTCGGGATGAGCCGGGTAGAGTCCCGGGACTGTCGCATCTAATGCATGCGGCAATTCCGGGCGCCTGCTGGCTGATATTGTTAGGTTGGGGGGCTCCCCATAACGTGGAGCTCCCCATCCTGAGAATACCAGCCTTCAGCCGTGTGGCTTTACCCTGGCTGGTATCAAAATTGGGGAGGACCGCACGCCATTTTTTTTTAATCATTTATTTTACTGCAAGATATAGACCCGCCCACTGGCGGCTGTGATTGGTTGCAGTGAGACAGCGGTCACTCAGCGTGGGGGCGTGTCTGACTGCAACCAATCATAGGCGCCGGTGGTTGAGGAAAGCAGTGAATACAAGATTGAATAATGGGCATCCGGCATTTTCAAATCAGGAGAAGCCGCCAGCAGTGTGACAGCCGTGCAACGCCACGCCCGTGATCAGTGAGTGGGTGTGAGTGAGTCAGTGAGTCAGTGAGTGTGTGAGAGAGAGGCTGGGGCCACACAGGTCACTACTGCGATGCTCGCATGACACTCAGCTCGTGCTGGCAGCACAGCAGGAGCCGAGTGTCATGCTAGTGTCCCTGCGTCTGCGGTTCGACCGTGCAAGCAGACCACAGCTGGGGGGGGGGGGCGGGCAGGCTCTCAGGAGGGGCGCTTTGGCACGGAGGAGGGGAAGATGGGATTTATCTCCCTCTCTCCTCCGTAGCCGGCTATTGCGACTCTCGCTCTGCATGCATGGTACACCGGTGTACCGCGAGTGCAGTGCGATTTTTCTCTCGCCCCATTCACTTGAATGGGTGCGAGAGAAAAAGAGTCTCGCATTACAGTTGCAGCATGCTGCGATTGTTTTCTCGGTCCGATTAGGGCTGAGAAAATAATCGCTCATGTGTGCTGACACACAGGCTAGAATTGATCTGAGTGGAAAGCGATGTTTTATCGCACTCCACTCGCACCGATTTTCTTAGGCCAGAGAATCACTTCTGGGCATGCTCAGAAGTAAAAACCGAATCCGGTACATGCTTCTGGCGTTTGATGCATGCCACCAGATTCGGCGTGCACAGAATTTCATTAAGCACCATGCCGCACAGCGCCGCACCCAGCGCTGTGCGTTTTTTTTATGAGACAAAAAACGTTGCATGAAACGTTCCATGCGGCCACTGCATTCATTAATTAAGCCGAATCCGAAAAAAGCCGCATGCAACGCAAGGTCATCAGGCACAATCCGGCGACAATACAAATCAATGGGGATAAAACAGATGCGGTACCGAATCCGTTTTAACCGTTTTTTTTCCGCATTGTGCTTGATGGGAAAAACCTGATGTGTGAAAGTAGCCTTAGGCAAACATTGCCAAATTCTTATGGTCTAGAAGAAACTGCGCTCTAAAAAAGGCACATTGGGCTCAGTATTCACTAGCCTCAGTCAGACAGAGCCAGCTCCATTCTTCAATTCTGCATTCATGGTCTTCAGGTTTAAAAAAAAGAGTTCTGAATATGACTGTGGATATTAAGCATGGGTACTCCGTGCCGCCGACACTCTTGGCATTGCAAAACATTTTAGTGCACCTTCCTACAAACTTGTTTTGCATGCATCTCTGCACCTATATTAATTGACAGGTCTAGATTACAGGACCTAGATAGAAAGTGACAAGGTGGGAATGTGCACTGAACTGCTTGGCTGCGGCAAATAGGCACCGAGCGTCTCTGCTTGGTTTGAGCAGTCATTTTGGTTTTTTGATACACTCAATTATACTTCTGTCAAACACTACAAACTGGACTTTAAATCCTCAAAGGGTTCAGCTTTGGCACAAGAGTCTACGGTAAGACACGGGGTAAAGTGAAATTAGTACGGGCTGATGTGGGTTCAGGGAAGATTCTCCCACGACAAACCTTTCTTGCTACACCTAAAAAGGGTAATTTTCCATGTCTCCGATGTTTACAATGCAACAATTTGACACGTGGTGATTCATTCACCCATCCCCTTTCTGGAAAGATCTTCCCCATCCGTGATTTCTTTACATGCGACTCATCCTTTGTCATATACCTGATTAAGTGTCCATGCGGTCTCGGGTATGTTGGAGAAACAACCCAGCATATCCGAGACCGCATTAGTAAACATAAATCTACGATTCGTTGTAAGCAGACTTTACTCCCCATTCCTCATCACTTTATCACATACCATCATTCTATAGCACAGCTTCGATGTCAAGTCATAGAGCATATACCCCCCTTGAGACAAGGCGGTAATAGAATTCAAATGCTTAAGCAAAGGGAAGCATTTTGGATACATACCCTACAAACTTTAGAACCTAGGGGTCTTAATAGGGAATATGAAATTTTTCATTAGATTTCCCATTCATGTTGCACTGTTGTATTGTTGTTGTCCTTCCTTTCTTCTCCCAAATCCCCCTTTTTCTTTTTTACAGGCGTAGTACCTCATATGTGCAGATATCTTTCATGTCCAATGAAGATCTAACCATTGATTTACTCACAGCTTGTAAGGCTGATATATTGCCAAATGCATATGGTACCTGTGATCCATCTTAATTCCTTTTTTCCCCCCTTTTTTTTCTCATCAAGGTTCTTCCTTCTTGATTACACTGTGAACAACATACCACTTGGCACTTCAACCACTGACGGTCCTGATGTCTCACTGGCACCTTCATTGTTATGGTTAATAATTGCACATGTTACTATTTCTATCCAGTATGTCTCTCACTGATGGTGTACTTTTGTGCTTGGGCCGCCGGTTTCACGGCGACACGTGCATAAGACTTTTACCATCACTACATTATAATATCTGCCACATATATTGTGATTGTGCTGCCTGCTGCGCAAGCGCCGCCGGCGTCTCTGGCTGCGCTTGCGCGATACGCGTCACATTCGCAGTACTGTCTTTATGTGTTTCTCACACACACGCTGGGTGGGGTGCCTGCTGCGCATGCGCTGCCCGATCATCGGGCGGCGCATGCGTGAGATGCGCTCCACTTGCGTTTCACCTCTGATCACCTGCCATCACCTCGTGACGCATGATTTTCGCCTGCCGCGCATGCGCCTTCCGGACTTCCGGGAGGCGCCTGTGTGTCATGCGTGTCACGCCTCATTCTGCTCACACACAGGAAGTGGATGGGTGGTTTCCATCCACTTCGTAGCCCTTATAAACCACACACTGGGGGTTTATGCACTACCTCCAGGCACTTACGGACACTGTCACCACGAGGAACAGGCTTAAGGTATGGCTGCAAATAGATCCGCTTTGGCCCATAGACATTTATATATCTTTTTGGCACCTGATTCTTAAACGCCTTTTTATATATAGGCCCCATGATTACAAAAAGGACGTTTTTCCCATTAATCTCACCCTTTGGGTAAGTTCTGCGGCTTTCAATTAATAATACCTCAACTCTTTTTTCCCCCCTTCCCCCATCCTTTTTGGACAAATCTTATGTCTCAATATATCACCTCATTCCCACCTAGGTGCCTTACCATACCTGCCATTTACACTTTTTGCCTGAAGCAGAGAACTCCCACAGGTGATTTTTCCTTTTTTTGTTTTGTCTATCATAGACATTTACATTATACCGATATGTCATTTGGTGATGTGACAGCTGTCCATTTTATGTCCATCTTATGTGCTTTTTTATATTCATTGCTTGTTCTAGATTATAAGCGGCAGGTGTTCTAACTCAATACCAAGTGTTGGTTTTGCCTACAAAAACACTTCCCATATCTTACATGAGATACGTTGGAGACGCTATTCTCTCCTATTTGGATAGTCAGATGACCATGTATGTATACATGTGTGCATATATATGTATATTTTCATCAAGTTTATTTTTTCCTATAATGAAATATATTGCATTTATAACACTTGTGTCATTGGTTATATAGCACCCTGTACGGGTTAGATAAAAGGACGCGTGCCATCTTACCATCCATATGAGGATACTAAGGTAATTACATTTACCTGGTCCAATATGATTCCTGTCAACTCACGTGATTTCATCTCCTTCATTATACCTTATAGGATTTTCTGTCATATTTATAAAAAAGTATAAGTACATTCCTCTTTTTTGGTCATAGGCTCTATACTGATGAAATATTATAATTATATGCAAGTGACCTTTCCACGCGATATGCGCCAGACTACATTTTATTGAGGTTTGTGTTTTTGACACTCAGTAACTTCCCCCTAGATTGCTTTGTCTTCCCATGTTCTCAAAATGATGTACAAAATACCATTATATCAGAAAAAATATACATTGTTCAGATAGATTTTGATTCTTTGGGAAAAACTTATTATAATCCCTGTTTTTTCACCATTGGAAAAAAATTTTTTCTTTCCTTTATACGAAAACAGTTTGTATTGTGAATGAATAATATCTACTGTATGTACCTTATGTAACTTTTTTCTTGTTTTGTCATATTGTTTCATGTTTTCCAGTCCTTGAAAAAGACCGATGATTTTTGGTCGAAACGTTGGGCTTTTTTGCATATTTCTTCAATAGAACCTATTTGCATATGTCTTCAACATTCCCATAAGAATAAAATAATAATAAATTTTTCAAACGAATCATCTTTGTGTGCCGGATTCTTTTCAAAATTTGCACCTATATTAATTGACAGGTCTAGATTACAGGACCTAGATAGAAAGCGACAAGGTGGGAATGTGCACTGAACTGCTTGGCTGCGGCAAATAGGCACCGAGCGTCTCTGCTTGGTTTGAGCAGTCATTTTGGTTTTTTGATACACTCAATTATACTTCTGTCAAACACTACAAACTGGACTTTAAATCCTCAAAGGGTTCAGCTTTGGCACAAGAGTCTACGGTAAGACACGGGGTAAAGTGAAATTAGTATTACCTTGTTCTCCTTAGGCTCACAGACATTGCCCATTCCCCAATAAACTGTTTTTTCATTAAAATTCTAGGTTGTGTTGACTAAATATGTCCCAACTGTGGGGTGCCATGACAGACAGGGGCCTATAGAAGACATTGTATCTTCAAGCCATGAAAATCCTTTAGAAACTCAGGCACACTGCTGTACTTCTTAACATATCAGTAATTTGCAAATACTCTGAAACCTTACAGTATTGCAGTGCAATGAACAGACGATCAAGCGATTGCAGGTCAAAGTCAGCCAAAAAGATTCATAGAAAAGGTAAAAAAAAAAAAATTAAAATACTTATAATACAAAAATAAAAATTAGAATCCCATCTTTTCCTCAAACAACTGTAACCCCCCCCCCCCCCCCTCCAAATAAATACCATATTTGGCATTACCACAGGCACAACTGCCCACCTAAGAAAATATAAAAATATCCCACTAAATGAAAAGCCAAAAAACTGATCATTGAAATGTCAGAATTCGCATTTCTTGTTAGGTCGGTTTCACACATCCGGCTTTTAGCCGGTTTTGGCGCATGCCAGTACAGTAATAATAATAATAAATAATTTTATTCATTCATATAGCGCTATTAATTCCACAGCGCTTTACATACATTGGCAACACTGTCCCCATTGGGGCTCATAATCTAGAGTCCCTATCAGTATGTCTTTGGTGTGTGGAAAGAAACCGGAGTACCCGGAGGAAACCCACCCAAACACAGGGAGAACATACAAACTCCGTGCAGATAGTGTCCTTGGTGGGATTTGAACCCAGGACCCCAGCTCTGCAAGACTGCACTGCTAACCACTGAGCCACCGTACAGTGTATACAGTACAGTGGCAGCACGACAAGCTCCGGTCACATGCTGTCATGTGACCGAAGCATGTGACCCGGACGTTACAGCGCTGCCACTGTACTGTATACACTGTACTGGCATGCGCCGGAACCAGCGAAAAGCCGGATGTGTGAAACCGGCCTTAGCATTTCTCCCAGCAGTCAGACCCCCCCACACCCGATCAGTAAGTAATCACTTATCTTTCAGATATGTGAAAACTTGTTTTCACTGGACAAACCCCCTTTAAAACACAAAGGATCGGATGTGTTTAAATCTAACATTCAATATTCCACCTTCTTCACAAGGCCAACATTAAACACCAACCCTTACACTTTAGTCTGCGGTGCTCACCAAGTCTAGGCTTCCACAGTCTAATGTGTACACCCTTCCTAAACCTCCATCTATAAATAACTTGTGTTAAAGAATGTTAATGAATTCATTAATTAAATAACAAGCAGGCCAGGCACTGGATGCACCAATAGCTAAACACAAGTATAGTCTGGATTAAGTGACAGCTCTTGATTCTGCCATTCCACAGAAGAACATTCTAGAGGTGCATCAAAATGTAAGATGTTACTGAATGCATTCTTGTCATTACAGCACTGCACACACAAGATGATATGATTATTAGTGATGAGCGAGCGTGCTCGACACTTGATCGAGTAACAATTATATGCTTTAATCTAACTACTAGAGGTCACAGAAAAAGTAAGTTTTATCAATGTTTTGCAAGCTTTACCGTTAAGGGAAAAGCAGACGATATCAAATCCCTAACATGCTGGTCCCTCTATTCTATAAAAGCCCATCCCACATCCAAAATGCAGTGTTCTGATATATCCAAGAAAAGAAACGCATTCCTCTAGTTGTCTGGTATAGCATTTACTGTCCAAGGCTAGTTATTACTGATACAGATTATTTTTTTCCCCATCTCTACATAGCGATAACTTTGAGTTTTTTGTAAATGACACAGGTTTTGCGGTTCATAATGTTTTTTATAACATTTTTTTATATGGCAGGGTGGGAAAGGGGATTTAAATAACATGCTCTATGGACAACCAGAACGATGCAACAGAACAAGTTAAAGGGTTCTCTAAGAAATGTGATAAAATACCTTTAAAATATTTAAATATCTTTCTACATACCAGTTTTTAGCAAAAATTTAGTGCACTATCAGGATTTTAGAGATGGCAACTTCCATCTAGCAGTGTACTGCCGTCCTCGGAAGGGCTGTGAGATGAGTGAGACACGTCCTCTTGCAATGCACTAACACTGTCAGGCTGACTGAGACGGATGTTCATTCTCAGTCAGCTAAATTAAAGGCTTTTATTTCCTCCTTTAGGCCACTCAAGAGTTCACGATGCCTGACAGGAGGCTGCTCTGACCGGATGGAGGTCTGGCGCAGATTTTCTTTAGACAGCCTGTCCTACTGCATGCCCTCTGAAATAGAAGACAATCTGATTTATGGTAGTTGCCATCTTAAAATCCTGACAGGGTGCACAGATAAAGCATACCTTTTTCGGCTTAAAGTATTTACAAAAAAATATTTAAATGTGTATTAACAATTTTCGGAAAACCCCTTTAATAAAAGGTAAAAGTGGTGACAAATCATATTTTCTTGCAGTGTCTGTGAGAAGTGAAACACCATCACAAAGTGCACCAGCCCAACCAAAGTATTAAGATTCTCTTTCTAACTTTTCCCTTCAAAATTTTTTTGAGACACGTTTGCCTAAATATTGAGGTAGGTAAACTAAAAGGGTTTTATTTATTAAAATTTACCAATGGGAAGCCATCCTGATAAATTTCTTTTCAACATTCCCAGGGCAGTCACTCTGACGTTCTCCACCAGACCTTAAAGTGATGAAGTCATGATCACCAGTGACCTGACCACTAAGCCCTCTGGTTGTGTGCAGGAACAGGTCTGGATTTCATTATGTCCGATCTGGCGAGGACGGTCTGAGCAGCCCCTTTGGACTGGGGGATGGATTCGCTTACTCTTCTATCAGGATGGCATGCCATTGCTTTAAAAAAAGTGGAAAGCTCCTTTAAATGTGAATACTATTCTTTAATACTGCGATCAATGCAACAATTGAGCTAAATTATCAAATCTCTAACAGCATAAACCAGGAATCTGCCATATTACTATTAAATGCTTTTGTCAATATTTTAAGTGGAGGTCATACAACATCCACGACCACTCATTTTTATGGGATTTGTTGTGTAGAACACTACATGCAGCATTTCCAAATATACACAATAGCTGAGGCAGACGAATATATGCTACTTCAATAGTGATTACAAGTAGAAACTCCACAGTAAAATCACACTTGTATAAACCAATATGCCATGCAAAGCTTTCATTTTCACATTTGTGAAGGAAATGTGAAAAAAATGCTGCAAACTAACAAGAATATCTTGGTTTTAGGTCACCAGAGGAACCGCCCTGGTTTATGCTGTTGACATGCATCATCTACAAATGATTCCACAAGGAATTGTGTCATGCGGAAGGTGCCAGATCATTCCATGCAGGGTTCTTACCACTAAGAGGGCACTATCATCTGTATGCTGGGAGCGTCTGGATGGGAGGGAACACTGAGATGGAGGCAGGGAGAGATGGAGCAATGTCAAAAACACGCAAACTCATAAAACAAAACAAAAAGAATAAAAATGCAAAATGTTCAGGTACCAGATGATGACACTAATGGAGAGAAGCAGATTTGTTTGTGGAAAATGGTTGGGACACAGTGAAAAAATATGGCACCTCCTATGAAAACTGTAAAGAAACAGGATCAGCATCAGATAAGATAATGCCAAATCTGTCTGTTACCACATCACTGACATGCGCCCTTGTATTAATGTGTCAAAAAAATCCAATCTAAAGTAAAGCTTGGGCACCAAAAGCTTACTCCTCCAATGGCACGCTGGTAGTCTGGACCTATGGAGAGGGACCTGCAACTGTATGTAATATTTTGATCGGCAGTGATACGGCACTGTAGGATATGGTTATGAGCACGCAGTATGACATGATTTGGGCACTTCACGGCAGCACATATGGGAAGGCACCAATAGAAGAAGTTGCCACATCAGGATACAAACCTAAGGCCATCAGTGTAATTTCTTCCGGTGATCTGCCTTATACGTGTAATAGCGGTATTGATGCATGAAGTTACTGAATGTAATGAATACCAGGTTAGCAGTGCGGCAATGACTAAGTAACGTCGTCATGGACACAAAAGAAACAGAGAAATTATGTTAATCTATTATGTGATGTTTTACTGAACAATGGAAGCTGATGGAAACACAATGATTCCATATATATTACATAACTTGCTAGCTGTCATAGGCCTCTCTGTTAGGTATACACTGTGTACATCACACCTCATATATAACTCGGTGCTATGACTAATGAACAAAAAAATAATAAGAGTTTCAATATAATGATATAAGCAAGATTACTGCATTGTATAAATATCAGTTACCTAGAGCAGAGGTTCCCAACTCCAGTCCTCAAGGCACACCAACAGTGCATGTTTTCAGGATTTCTTTAGCATTGCATGGGTGTTGGATTCAGCACCTTTGCAGGTGATTAAATTATCACCTGTGCAATACTAAGGAAATCCGGAAAACATGCACTGTTGGTGTGCCTTGAGGACTGGAGTTGGGAACCTCTGACCTAGAGAACCTAAAATGTAATGTAATGGTCCCACAGTGACCGGGGCCTTTAGTGACATGGAGCAATATGCTTGGAAATAATTACGGGATAATAGCACACGACTTACACACTCATCCAACAAGGACAGTTTGTAGATATGGTTTAACACTCAGTTACACAAATACAGCCAGATGCTAAGCATCCAACAATACTATGTGCCTGTATGGTGTTCAGAATCAAAAACTCCCTGAATGTCTCTTACTGATCAGTGCACACTCTGGTGCCTCTCTGAGGGCCTTTTAAAAAAAAAAAGAAAAAAAAAACACTTGCCAGTTTGTTTTTTTTATTGGAGGTACAGGGAGTGGAGTGGCATACCGCTAGTGGTCGCAAGCCACACGACTACTATGGGGCCTGTGAACTGAGGGGGCCCGTCAACCCCAGCACCTGCTACAGCTGGATGTGTGTCCAAGAGCACGCATCAAACTGGAGTGCATTGCAACACAGAAGATGTCTGGTCCCTGCCTTGCAAATGTTGCCGCTGTTTGAGGACATTATTATTCACTGCTCCCCATGCCCATAATCCCGTCCACCGCTCTGCACAGAAGCCGGTACTGAGAGATATGCGGGATTATGTGCGTTGGGAGCAGTGAAAATTCACTCTCTTTAATAGCATCACACGTGATCACTCAGCAGTCTGTTTCCTGCAGCGGTTGGGCCATCATGTGTGCAGCTATTAATGAGAAATATTCACTGCTCTCTACACCTATAATCCCGTGCATGGGGAGCAGCGAATGTTATGCGCTGCACTGCTAACAAGCTGAAGTCAATTGTCGGCATCAAAAGGAGGCCACTATATACCAGGGGAGAGGAGGGTAGGGGAGTTTAATTATTTATGTCCTTTACTGTATGTGGCATGATGGGGGATCATGTACCAGGATAGGCCCATGATGTGGAAACATACTAGGATGGGGACATACACCACAGTATGTGGCCAGGATGGACCCATATACTGGGATGGAGGACAACATCAATACCAGGATGGGAGGGGGGACGGACGACAACAACATTATACCAGGATGAAGGGGCAACATATATACCTTAAGTGACCCAGCATGGGGGGGACATTACTACATAATGAAGGGGAGGGAGGGCAACATGTATGGGCAATACATCCGACCAAAATGCGGGCGGAGGGGGGGGCATGCACTGGGACCCATTAAAATCAGGATTAATAATGGCTGGCCAGATATCTACTTCGTCTGGGTGGCATGATGGCGCCATGTATTATGGCACCTTAATGTTTTATAGCAGAATTTATTATGGCATGATATATACTGGCACATGGTACCTTGTATTAGGAGACATGGCAGAATGTATTATGGCACGATGTATTATGGCTTGATATATAATGGCACAATATATTATGGAACTTCTATGTCACGGCAATCTTTTTTTGGACAAGGTTTGGCCTCTAATATTATTTAACACTTGTCTTCTACAAGCAATGACTTCTCACTGGCACTTTGTGCATTATGATGATGTTCTGAAAATGGAGTCAAGAACACCTGGATCGGTCATAAAGAGGGTGTAAAAGTCAGAAACTCCCCCCACAAAAAAGATCTAAATATTTAAAAAAAAAATTGGTGTGTAAAATAAACCCTTTAAAGTAGTGCAAATATGTAGATTGTACAGTAGGTACAGAATAAGACAACAGTGTTAATTTTGGAAAGCAAAAAAATAAATACACAGTAATAGTGACACATTTAGACCATCTGCAAAAATGAAACTTTAAAAAGGTAGTTTTATGTTAATCTCATAATATAATATAATGTACAGGTGGTCTCAAAATATGGTACCCTATATGTCATTCTCCACATTACTGCGCACACCCTCACCTCACTGTCCAGCGGGCTCTGCTTCTCTGGACTCAATGTCTTCTGCTAGAAAGGAAAAATGAATACAATATTAAAAAGCAAAAGAAAATCTAACGTCTAGCTGCACAACAGTATACCGAGGGAGCCACTGCATGGAGAAATTCTAGGTTTGAGGGAGCTGTACAGGGGGGGGTCGTGCAGCTCGGGTTTTCATACCCTCAATGATTTGAAACCATGAACCTACTCCAGAATTGTACTAGGATAGACAACAATACTGACAGCAGTAACGTGACACACAAGAGCTAGCAGACATTGCATGCTTCACCCTGCATAGTTATCTAAGGTATGTCGAGAACGTCTCCAAGTGATCAATGGGCAAAGAATTCTATTGGCCAAAACATTGTAGAAAAGAATGTATAATAAATTCATATAATTACAGATCAAGGTCATTTCAAAGTTAATGGGAATACAAAATATTACAGCCACATTATTAAACTGGGTTTAGCTCAACACTGTTTAATACACTTAGACTATGTCTCATTATAATAGGTACGGTGGCTGAGTCGTTAGCACTGGAGTCTTGGGTTGAAATTCCACCAAGGACAACAACATCTGCAAGGAGCTTGTCTGTTCTCAGTCATCAAATGCTGGAAAAAATGGGTTAAATTCTGTGCTGTCAGAAGATTGATAGAGAGGATCAGATTTCAAGTGGATAGTGTTTTTGGTCAAGCATTTCGAAGTAGGCACATTATCAGGACAATCCACAGATGGAAGTGTGCCTACTTCGAAACATGTTGGCAATAGCAGCGCAGAATTTAACCCATTTTATTCTCCAGTCTTTGAGAACTTCATGTTCCCTGGGTTTGCAGCAGCCCATTTCTTTAGTGGTTGTACAATCCCATCAGTTGGGCACATCTGATTTCACAATTTGTCTACCTAATTCAGGCAAGACCCTATTGCTTTTTTTGTTCTTCCAGTTTATAGCCTTGAAAACATCAATTCTTATTGATAAATTTGCACACAGGTTTTGCAAGAACTTGACAGGGAGCTTGTTCCATGAAGATCACTTCTGGCCAGACTTCTTCGAACAGTATGTGGGTGTAGCCAAGTCACAATGGCCACTGAATTGATGACACTGCTGGACATTTTCTAATTTCGAAGGAAAACAAGCATAATGTGTCTTTCATCTGTTGTGTTAAAGGGGTACTCCAGGGAAAAAATAATAGTATTCTAATGCCACATCTCCATGAACTATAAAGATAACATGAATAGTGCATTCAATAGTAGGATCTTGGATCTGCTACTCAGTCATCCTCCCCCACCCCCCTTCTGAGACGTTACATCACAGATCAGGTGGAGTGCCGGCTCCTGGCTTCTACACTGCGTGCAGAATTATTAGGCAAGTTGTATTTTAGCAGATTTTTTTTTTATTATTGATCAACAACTATGCTCTCAATCAACCCAAAAGACTCAAACATCAAAGCTTAATATTTTTGGAAGTTGGAGTGGATTTTTTTTAGATTTGGCTATCTTAGGAGGATATCTGTTTGTGCAGGTAACTATTACTGTGCAGAATTATTAGGCAACTTAATAAAAACTAAATATATTAACATCTCACTTGTTTATTTTCACCAGGTAAACCAATATAACTGCACAAAATTTAGAAACAAACCGTTCTGACATGCAAAAACAAAACCCAAAATAATTAGTGACCAATATAGCCACTTTTCTTTATGATGACACTCAACAGCCTACCATCCATAGATTCTGTCAGTTGCTTGATCTGTTTACGATCAACATTGCGAGCAGCAGCCACCACAGCCACCCAGACACTGCTCCAAGAGGTGTACTGTTTTCCCTCCCTGTAGATCTAACAGTTTATGAGGGACCAAGGGTTATCTATGGGGTTCAGATCAGGTGAACAAGGGGCCCATGTCATTTTTTCATCTTTTAGACCTTTACTGGCCAGCCACGCTGTGGAGTAGTTGGATGTATGTGATGGAGCATTGTCCTGTATGAAAATCATGTTTTGTTTTTTTTTTTAACAATACTGACTTCTTCCTGTACCACTGCTTGAAGAAGTTGTCTTCCAGAAACTGGCAGTAGGTCTGGGAGTTGAGCTTCACTCCATCCTCGACCCAAAAAGGTCCCACAAGTTCATCTTTGATGATACCAGCCCATTCCAGTACCCCACCTCCGCCTTGCTGGTGTCTGAGTCGGAGTGGCGCTCTCAGACCTTTACTGATCCAGCCTCTGGCCCATCCATCTGGCTTATCAAGAGTCACTCTCATTTCATCAGTCCATAAAACCTTTGAAAAATCAGTCTTAAGATATTTCTTGGCCCAGTCTTGACGTTTTACCTTATGTTTCTTTTTCAAAGGTGGTCGTTTTTCAGCCTTCCTTACCTTGGCCATGTCCCTGAGTATGGCACATCTTGTGCTTTTTGATACTCCAGTAATGTTGCAGCTCTGTAATATGGCCAAACTGGTGGCAAATGGCATCTTGGCAGCTTCATGCTTGATTTTCCTCAACTCGTGCGCAGTTATTTTGCACCTTTTTTGCTAAAACACGCTTCTTGCGACCCTGTTGGCTATTTGCCATGAAACGCTTGATTGTTCAGTGATCACACTTCAAAAGAATTGCAATTTAAAGACTGCTGCATCCCTCTACAAGGCATCTCACAATTTTGGATTTTTCAGAGCCCGTCAAATCTCTCTTCTGACCCATTTTGCCAAAGGAAAGGAAGTTGCCTAATAAGTATGAACCCCTTATATAGGGTGTTGATGTCATTACGCCACACCCCTCCTCATTACAGAGATGCACATCACCTGATTTACTTAATTTGTGGTTGGCTCTCAAGCCTATACAGCTTGGAGTAGAACAACATGTATAGAAATGATCATGTGATCAAAATACTCATTTGCCTAATAAGTCTGCACACAGTGTAGTAACAACCTGCTCCCCGATAACATCTCAGTTTAAGCAGTCAGAGATTGAGGGTGTGACGGGACGTGGCAGTCTGTCTATGGCTATGTGCGCACGTTGCGCAAATACATGCAGTTACGCTGCGCTTTGTAGCGCAGCGTAACTGCATGCGTCCTGCATCCCATGCACAGTCTATGGAGATTGTGCAGGGGCCGTGCGCACGTGGCGTTTTAGAGCACAGCGCTTCGGCTATTGTCGAAGCGCTGCGTTCTAAGAAGTGACATGTCACTTCTTCCGTGCGCTTTGCCGGCAGCTCCTGCTCTGTCTATGGCAGGAGCTGCAGGCAGAGCGCATGGAATCGGCTTCACTATGGACATTTCTGCAGCGATTTAAAGCGCACATGTGCTCTTCAGATTGCTGCAGAAATTTCTGCAGTGAACTGTACGCAACGTGCGCACATAGCCTATCTGTGCTCTGCCTTCTCATTCCTCCACTCTGCATTTGTCTGCAAATTTATATAAAATCACAATGGATGTCAGCACAACTACATGTGCAGCAGCTCTGTGCAGACACATCCAGAGTGGAGGGGAAGGAGGCAGAATACTTAATTGTTGCATGTCACAGTTGTTGGGAGAATGAAAAACTGGAATAGCAGCAAGAAGTGCACAGAGGCAAACCTCTGCATGAGCGGTTTTCCAGATTAGAAGAATGGCGCACAGGGATCCCTTCTCTACTACAAGTGAAATTTGCTGTGACATACCAAGCCCAATGTGTCAAACAGTGTCTACTTAGCAATGAGCTAGATGTCCAGTTACAGGTGTTCCACTGACTTCACGCCATCACCTAGAAAGTCTATCAAGTTGCGGAATAAAACACTAATACAGGCTGGAATGGAGATCTATCCTCTTCAGCGATGAGTCCCACTTTCATTTAATGATAGCCAGAAGCCACAAAGACCACCCAATGAAAAATCCTTCACAATGAAACAGTAATAATAGTTACCGTAGGGGGTCACTCAGAAATCCCCCGCGCTGGCTACCAGTACGTCACAATCGGGGGGTAACAAGTGGGGGTCACCCCTCCTTTATACCTCCCGACCGACAGACAGAGCACGTGACGCGCTCTCTAGCGCCCCTCTTATAGTCAGGCCAATTATGGAATTGCCCGACCATAAGCAAGGAGGCCGCTATACTACTTATGCCGATTATTGAAGGGTCCCCGGTGAGAGTAAGGTATATATTCCCCCGACCTCCGCGGGCGGAATATATAAAATCTCCCCGAATCTCACTGGCCTCCCCACAATAATCCTTGGCACAATTCGCTGCCACCAACCGATTTACGGTAATGAAACATCACTCCAGTCCCACTCCAGGGATGATGGTTTAGAGTGGAATAATGTACAGTAGACAGACTCTTATAGTCTTCCTTCCAGGTACACTAACAGCTTAGTGTTATATTGATTTCCAGGTAGAACCAGAAGTACGGCTAGTTCTCCAAAGTGTCCAAAGATTTGCATATTTTTCAACACGACAATGCCAGGCCAAATGTTGCTGGTGCTACTGTGAGCAGCCTGAGTAGCCTAAACATGCTATTATAGTTTGCAGCATCTACGGGCTTGTCTCCCTTCGAGCACATTTGGGACATCATTGGTCAGCATAGACATATATTCCGTATTTTTTGGAGTATAAGATGCACTTAGAATTTAGAGGAGGAAAATAGGGACAAAAATTTAGAAGCAGAAATGTGGTTATAACACACTTATGGGGGGAATCTGCTGGTGACACTGTCATGGGGATAATGTTCGCCAATTCTGTACTAATGTCCCCCAGCCTCAGCCCCATGCTAGTATACATGTCCCCCATCCTGGTGTAGATGTCCCCCAGCATTGGCTCATCATGGTATGCCTCAAGTTATTACTTTTTTTTTTATAACACAAACAAAAAAATAAACGATTCTACACACTTCCCATCTGCTCCTCCGGCGCGCGGCATCCTCTTCTGATGTCGGCAAGCGACTTTGGTGTGTGATGGGCAGCGCATGACGCCACTGTCATGTGCCCCCAGTCACAGACGCCGATGTCCGCTACAGACCAAGCAGATGTTAATCCAAAATGAATATTCACTGCTCCGCACGACCATAACCCGTCCACCTCTCAGCGCTGGCATCAGTGATAGTAAAGAAGGGAATTTTGTTTACTTACCGTAAATTCCTTTTCTTCTAGCTCCTATTGGGAGACCCAGACAATTGGGGTGTATAGCTTCTGCCTCCGGAGGCCACACAAAGTATTACACTAAAAGTGTAAAGCCCCTCCCCTTCTGCCTATACACCCCCCGTGCATCACGGGCTCCTCAGTTTTGGTGCAAAAGCAAGAAGGAGGAAAAGTTATAAATTGGTTTAAAGTAAATTCAATCCGAAGGAATTTCGGAGAACTGAAACCATTCAACATGAACAACATGTGTATACAAAGAACAACAGCCCGAAGGGAACAGGGGCGGGTGCTGGGTCTCCCAATAGGAGCTAGAAGAAAAGGAATTTACGGTAAGTAAACAAAATTCCCTTCTTCTTTGTCGCTCCATTGGGAGACCCAGACAATTGGGACGTCCAAAAGCAGTCCCTGGGTGGGTAAAATAATACCTCGTAATAGAGCCGTAAAACGGCCCTTTCCTACAGGTGGGCAACTGCCGCCTGAAGGACTCGCCTACCTAGGCTGGCATCTGCCGAAGCATAGGTATGCACCTGATAGTGTTTCGTGAAAGTGTGCAGGCTCGACCAGGTAGCCGCCTGACACACCTGCTGAGCCGTAGCCTGGTGCCGCAAAGCCCAGGACGCACCCACGGCTCTGGTAGAATGGGCTTTCAGCCCTGAGGGAACCGGAAGCCCAGAAGATCGGTAAGCTTCGAGAATTGGTTCCTTGATCCACCGAGCCAGGGTTGATTTGGAAGCTTGTGACCCTTTACGCTGGCCAGCGACAAGGACAAAGAGTGCATCCGAGCGGCGCCGTACGGGAAATGTAGAGTCTGAGTGCTCTCACCAGATCTAACAAGTGCAAATCCTTTTCACACTGGTGAACAGGATGAGGACAAAAAGAGGGTAAGGAGATATCCTGATTGAGATGAAAGGGGGATACCACCTTAGGGAGAAATTCCGGAACCGGACGCAGAACCACCTTGTCCTGGTGAAACACCAGGAAAGGGGCTTTGCATGACAGCGCTGCTAGCTCAGACACTCTCCGAAGTGATGTGACTGCTACTAGGAAGACCACTTTCTGTGAAAGGCGTGAGAGAGAAATATCCTTCATTGGCTCGAAAGGTGGTTTCTGAAGAGCCATCAGCACACTGTTCAGATCCCAGGGTTCTAACGGCCGCTTGTAAGGAGGGACTATGTGACAAACCCCCTGCAGGAACGTGCGTACCTGTGGAAGTCTGGCCAGGCGCTTCTGAAAAAACACAGAGAGCGCTGAGACTTGTCCCTTAAGAGAGCCGAGCGACAACCCTTTTTCCAATCCGGATTGAAGGAAGGAAAGAAAAGTGGGCAAGGCAAATGGCCAGGGAGAAAACCCCTGATCAGAGCACCAAGATAGGAATATCCTCCACGTCCTGTGGTAGATCTTGGCGGACGTTGGTTTCCTAGCCTGTCTCATAGTGGCAATGACCTCTTGAGATAACCCTGAAGACGCTAGGATCCAGGACTCAATGGCCACACAGTCAGGTTGAGGGCCGCAGAATTCAGATGGAAAAACGGCCCTTGGGACAGCAAGTCTGGTCGGTCTGGTAGTGCCCACGGTTGACCCACCATGAGATGCCACAGATCTGGGTACCACGACCTCCTTGGCCAGTCTGGAGCGACGAGGATGGCGCGGCGGCAGTCGGACCTGATCTTGCGTAACACTCTGGGCAACAGTGCCAGAGGAGGAAACACATAAGGGAGTTGAAACTGCGACCAATCCTGAACTAAGGCGTCTGCCGCCAGAGCTCTGTGATCTTGAGACCGTGCCATGAATGTCGGGACCTTGTTGTTGTGCCGTGACGCCATTAGGTCGACGTCCGGCATCCCTCAGCGGCAACAGATCTCCTGAAACATGTCCGGGTGAAGGGACCATTCCCCTGCGTCCATGCCCTGGCGACTGAGAAAGTCTGCTTCCCAGTTTTCTACGCCCGGGATGTGAACTGCGGATATGGTGGAGGCCGTGGCTTCCACCCACATCAGAATCCGCCGGACTTCCTGGAAGGCTTGCCGACTGCGTGTTCCTCCTTGGTGGTTGATGTATGCAACCGCTGTGGAGTTGTCCGACTGAATTCGGATCTGCTTGCCTTCCAGCCACGGCTGGAACGCCTTTAGGGCTAGGTACACTGCCCTTATCTCCAGAACATTGATCTGAAGGGAGGACTCTGTCGGAGTCCAGGTTCCCTGAGCCCTGTGGTGGAGAAAGACCGCTCCCCACCCTGACAGGCTCGCGTCCGTCGTGACCACAGCCCATGACGGGGGAAGGAAGGATTTCCCCTTCGACAGAGAAGTGGGAAGAAGCCACCACTGAAGGGAGGCCTTGGCTGCCCGTGAAAGGGAGACGTTCCTGTCGAGGGACGTCGACTTCCTGTCCCATTTGCGGAGAATGTCCCATTGAAGTGGACGCAGATGAAACTGCGCAAAAGGAACTGCCTCCATTGCTGCTACCATCTTCCCTAGGAAGTGCATGAGGCGCCTCAGGGGGTGTGACTGGCCTTGAAGGAGAGATTGCACCCCTGTCTGTAGTGAACGCTGTTTGTCCAGCGGAAGCTTCACTATCGCTGAGAGAGTATGAAACTCCATGCCAAGATATGTCAGTGATTGGGCCGGTGTCAGATTTGACTTTGGAAAATTGATGATCCACCCGAAACTCTGGAGAGTCTCCAGAGCAATGTTCAGGCTGTGTTGGCATGCCACTTGAGAGGGTGCCTTGACAAGCAGATCGTCTAAGTAAGGGATCACCGAGTGTCCCTGAGAGTGTAGGACTGCTACCACTGCTGCCATGACCTTGGTGAAGACCCGTGGGGCTGTCACCAGGCCAAAAGGCAGTGCCACGAACTGAAGGTGTTCGTCCCCTATGGCGAAGCGCAGGAAGCGCTGATGCTCTGGTGCAATCGGTACGTGGAGATAAGCATCTTTGATGTCGATTGATGCCAGGAAGTCTCCTTGGGACATTGAGGCGATGACGGAGCGGAACGATTCCATCCGGAACCGCCTGGTTTTTACGTGTTTGTTGAGCAGTTTTAGGTCCAGAACAGGACGGAAGGATCCGTCCTTTTTTGGCACCACAAACAGGTTGGAGTAAAAACCGTGACCCTGTTGCTGAAGAGGAACAGGGATCACCACTCCTTCCGCCTTCAGAGTGCACACCGCCTGAAGAAGAGCATCGGCTCTCTCGGGGGGCGGAGATGTTCTGAAAAATCGAGTCGGAGGACGAGACTGAACTCTATCCTGTAACCGTGGGATAGAATGTCTCTCACCCATCGGTCTTTTACCTGTGGCAGCCAGGCGTCGCAAAAGCGGGAAAGCCTGCCACCGACCGAGGATGCGGTGTGAGGAGGCCGAAAGTCATGAGGAGGCCGCTTTGGGAGCGGTTCCTCCGGCGGTCTTTTTAGGACGTGACTTAGACCGCCATGAATCGGAGTTCCTCTGATCCTTCTGAGGCCTTTTGGACGAGGAGAACTGAGACCTGCCCGCGGGCAGAAAGGACCGAAACCTCGATTGTACCTTCCGTGGTTGAGGTCTGTTAGGTTTGGACTGGGGTAAGGATGAGTCCTTTCCCTTGGATTGTTTAATGATTTCATCCAATCGCTCACCAAACAGGCGGTCGCCAGAAAATGGCAAACCGGTTAAGAACTTTTTGGAAGCAGAGTCTGCCTTCCATTCACGTAGCCACATGGCCCTGCGGACTACCACCGAATTGGCGGATGCTACCGCCGTGCGGCTCGCAGAGTCCAGGACAGCATTAATGGCGTAGGACGCAAACGCCGACGCTTGAGAGGTTAAGGACACCACTTGCGGAGCAGATGTACGTGTGACTGCATTAATCTGCGCATGACAAGCTGAGATAGCTTGGAGTGCCCATACGGCTGCAAATGCTGGAGCAAAAGACGCGCCGATAGCCTCATAGATGGATTTCAACCAGAGCTCCATCTGTCTGTCAGTGGCATCTTTGAGTGAAGCCCCATCTTCCACTGCAACTATGGATCTAGCCGCCAGTCTGGAGACAGGAGGATCCACCTTAGGACACTGAGCCCAGCCCTTGACAACGTCAGGGGGGAATGGATAACGTGTATCCTTAAGGCGCTTGGAAAAACGCTTATCTGGACAAGCTCGGTGTTTCTGGACTGCCTCTCTGAAGTCAGAGTGATCTAGAAACATACTCAATGTACGCTTGGGAGACCTGAAACGGAATTTCTCCTGCTGAGAAGCTGACTCCTCAATTGTAGGAGCTGGTGGAGAAATATCCAACACCTGATTGATGGTCGCTATAAAGTCAATCACTATGGCATCACCATCAGGTGTATCTAGGTTGAGAGCGGCCTCAGGATCAGAATCCTGATCTGCTACCTCCGCTTCATCTTCCAGAGAGTCCTCCTGCTGAGACCCCGAACAGTGTGAAGAAGTCGAGGGAATTTCCCAGCGAGCCCGCTTAGGCGGCCTGGGACTGCGGTCTGTGTCAGAGACCTCACCCTGGGACCTATGGGTCACTCCAGGAGCACTTTGATGCTCCAATTGAGGGGGGCCTGGGGTCCATGATTGAACAGTGCCCGGGGCCTGAGTCACCGGTCTGGACTGTAAGGCTTCTAGTATCCTAGCAGACCATTTATCCATACTCTCAGACAGTTTGTCAGCAAATACTGCAAACTCCGTCCCTGTCACCTGGACAGTGGTAGCAGGTGGTTCCACCTGGGCCACCAGTAGCAGAGGCTCCGGCTGAGTAAGTGCCACAGGGGCCGAGTATTGCACACAATGAGGGTCAGTGGAACCTGCCGGTAGTATAGCCGCACATGAGGTACAGGTTGCAAAGTAAGCCTGTGCTTTGGCACCCTTGCTTTTTGCGGACGACATGCTGTTGTCTCCTCTGAGTACAATCCAGGAGGGTATATAGCCAAAAATCAACAGTGCGACCGTACAGTGTAAATGTATAGCATATAAGCATATATATATATGTACACTTCGGCGCTCAGTGGGGCCAGCACCTCAGGTGCTGCTTACCGACCGCTCAAAGCGGTTGTGTGATCACCAGATTCCCTGCCTGGGCCTCCCAGAGCCTGTTGTCTCTCCTCTCCAGCGTCATAAGTGCTGACAGGAATGGCTGCCGGCGTTCTGTGGGGAGGAGGGGGCCGTGGGCGTGCCCGAGAAAGTGCGGGAATCTGGAGCCCCACTGTGCTGAATGAGGGCAGAGGAGGATACAAAGTATGCTCCAGCCCTCAGCGCTGACGTCCTGTGCAGCGTCCCGCCCTTCCCCTGACTGGCAGGCCTGGGGGCGGGAATATGCGATACTAGGCCGCAAAAGCCGGGGACTAAAGTTATAAGCGCGGCCGGCATATAAGCGCGGCCGGCGCGGTAGTCCCCGGCGCACTAACACACCCAGCAGAGCTGCAGTGTATATGGCACAAGCGCTCCATGCGCGGTCCCCACGGGGACACAGAGTACCTCTCAGTAGCAGGGCCTTGTCCCTGATGATACCCTGCTCCTGTCCAGCAGATTCCCCAGGGGCTGCGGAGGGAGCACGGTCCCAGTGCCTGGAGACCGATTAGGATCCCACTTCACCCAGAGCCCATTAAGGGATGGGGAAGGAAAACAGCATGTGGCTCCTGCCTATGTACCCGCAACGGGTACCTCAACCTTAACCACACCGCCGACACAGTGGGGTGAGAAGGGAGCATGCTGGGGGCCCTATTATGGGCCCTCTTTTCTTCCATCCGACCTAGTCAGCAGCTGCTGCTGACTAAGATGTGGAGCTATGCGTGGATGTCAGCCTCCTTCGCACAAAGCATGAAAACTGAGGAGCCCGTGATGCACGGGGGGTGTATAGGCAGAAGGGGAGGGGCTTTACACTTTTAGTGTAATACTTTGTGTGGCCTCCGGAGGCAGAAGCTATACACCCCAATTGTCTGGGTCTCCCAATGGAGCGACAAAGAAAGATTGAATATTTTAACTATCACTTACTTTGCTTCTGAGAGGTGGGTGGGATTATATGCGTGGGGAGCAGTGCCTATTCATATCCCTTTAATGGGGGACACAAGTGATTGTCCCACTCCTGCCGTTGCTGACTTCATGCAACAGAGACCTGCTCCTGCAACGCTGACCCACTACTGCCCCTCCATCTCCCCCACAGCGAGCAAGGTACATTTCGGAATAAGAAACAACCCCAGTTTTCCTCCCAAGTTTTGACAGAAGAAAAGTGTGTCTATGTCATAAAAATATTGTACATACACATGTATTCGTACAGATCTAAAAATAAAAAAAAATAGATTAACAACACATTATACTTTTAAAATGTGTCACTTTTTCACTCCTCCGTCCCACCTGTGTGCCTGTGTGAAATATACATTGACATTTACCTTTAAAGAATTTGAATGTGCAAATCTGTCCCTTATCCTTTCATCTTCATACTGCTGAGCTGCCAGTTGCGCCTCCCTCCTGGTGTTTTCTAATATATCTCTTCTATGTCTGTCTATCTTTGTCTAGACGCAGAAAAAGGAAAATTTAGAGGCAAAATAAAAAATGTGTATTGCTTTTTTTATATCCTACAAAAGGTAAAACAAAATAAAAAGATGCTAACACAGAAAGCATTAAGAGGATAAAATGTTAGCAGATTCATTTATTCATTCGACAAACTACTCGATGCTTTCTCTAAACATTACCTGGTTTGGTATATTTGCAAAAGATAAAAGATATGTTGCATCTACGTGGGATCTAAAAGTAAAAAAAGAAAATAATTCAAGTGGGTATTTTAACAATGTTAAAATATTCTCTAATATACCACCAACATATTTTCCAATACACAGCTGCATATCAGAGGTAAGCAAGTAAAGCTAAGGTAAGCCTTATAATTGGGGTCCAAACCCTGGAATTCATTACTGATCCTGAGGTTAAAATGGTGAAGAGCTTCTCAAGGATTTTCCATATAAGAGTCATCCCAGCTAATAGAAAACGTCTAGCTATATGAAGTAACACTGAACGCTTCATATAAAGGTTCTGACAAACTACAATCATAATTCCCAGGGATTCCAGTTTAACAAGGAGTTACAAGGCTGTCTAGAATCTGTCTCCTCCATACTTATCTGACCTATTTTCTAGATAATAACCCTCCCAAGACCTCCACTGCCCTCATATGTTCCTCGCTCAACTGATAAGTTTTCCTGGGCATCTCCCATCAACTGGAATTCAATGCCTCAACACATCGATTGTCTCCACAATTAAAACTTTCAAATGCAACATGAAAAGTTATCTCCTTAGGAAAGGCTACAGCCTTCAAATAGCCCAACCTTCTTATGCATCTGATCATAGGTGTGCCACTCAAATAAAATGGCTTCTAAAAATCATGACAGCATCTTGTCTATACTATGGTCTTTGAAATAGTTTACGAGATTCAACACTTGTGCTGAGAGGCTCATGATAGGGTCAGTCCAGGGGCATTGCTGGTTGAGGGCTTGGCTGTGGACTGCCCTTGTTATGGCTCATGCGCACGTAACTGCTGAATATTCTGCAGCGATTTGACAGCACATGTTCGTGTCAAATCGCTGCAAAAGAAGGGAATTTTGTTTACTTACCGTAAATTCCTTTTCTTCTAGCTCCTATTGGGAGACCCAGACAATTGGGTGTATAGCTTCTGCCTCCGGAGGCCACACAAAGTATTACACTTTAAAAAGTGTAACCCTCCCCTCTGCCTATACACCCTCCCGTGCATCACGGGCTCCTCAGTTTTGGTGCAAAAGCAGGAAGGAGGAAACTTATAAATTGGTCTAAGGTAAATTCAATCCGAAGGATGTTCGGAGAACTGAAAACCATGAACCAAAAGAACAATTCAACATGAACAACATGTGTACACAAAAGAACAACCAGCCCGAATGGAACAGGGGCGGGTGCTGGGTCTCCCAATAGGAGCTAGAAGAAAAGGAATTTACGGTAAGTAAACAAAATTCCCTTCTTCTTTGTCGCTCCATTGGGAGACCCAGACAATTGGGACGTCCAAAAGCAGTCCCTGGGTGGGTAAAAGAATACCTCGATAAAAAGAGCCGAAAACGGCCCCCTCTTACAGGTGGGCAACTGCCGCCTGAAGGACTCGCCTACCTAGACTGGCGTCTGCCGAAGCATAGGTATGCACCTGATAGTGTTTTGTGAAAGTGTGCAGACTAGACCAGGTAGCTGCCTGACACACCTGCTGAGCCGTAGCCCGGTGCCGCAATGCCCAGGACGCACCCACGGCTCTGGTAGAATGGGCTTTCAGCCCTGAAGGAATCGGAAGCCCAGAAGAACGGTAGGCTTCAAGAATCGGTTCCTTGATCCACCGAGCCAAGGTTGACTTGGAAGCCTGCGAACTCTTACGCTGGCCAGCGACAAGGACAAAGAGCGCATCTGAACGGCGCAGGGGTGCCGTGCGAGACACGTAGAGCCGGAGTGCTCTCACTAGATCTAATGAGTGCAAATCCTTTTCATATTTGTGAATTGGATGAGGGCAAAATGAAGGTAAGGAGATATCCTGATTGAGATGAAAAGGGGATACCACCTTAGGGAGAAATTCCGGGACAGGACGCAGAACCACCTTATCCTGGTGAAAAACCAGGAAGGGGTCTTTGCATGACAGCGCTGCAAGCTCCGACACTCTTCGGAGTGATGTAACTGCCACTAGAAATGCCACCTTCTGCGAAAGACGTGATAAAGAAACATCCCGCAGCGGCTCGAAAGGTGGTTTCTGAAGATCCGTTAGCACCCTATTAAGGTCCCAGGGTTCCAGCGGACGCTTGTATGGTGGGACTATGTGGCAAACTCCCTGCAGGAACGTGCGGACCTGCGGAAGCCTGGCCAGGCGCTTTTGAAAAAATACGGAGAGCGCCAATACTTGTCCCTTGAGAGAGCCGAGAGACAAACCCTTGTCCATTCCGGATTGAAGGAATGAAAGAAAAGTGGGTAAGGCAAACGGCCAGGGAGAAAAACCATTATCAGAGCACCAGGATAAGAAGATCCGCCAAGATCTGTAATAGATCTTGGCGGATAGCAAAAACTGTGGAAAGAAAGCGCACATAGGGTTTTAACCGATAGATATAGGTGCAGGGAATAGGACAGGTACTCACCTGCTTCAGTTGTGACAGGCACAACTCCTTGTCAGCATGGAATAAATGAATACAAAAGTGGTCAGCTGCAGCCCCGATATTGCAACAGGATGGGGGATGATCAAAAGAAATCGGGTTAAATGCTGCGCTAAAAACCACAATCCAAAGATATATCGTGAATTCCTTTTCTTTATTTTCACAGGTCAACGCGTTTCAAAGGCATCTCCACCTTCTTCATCAGGACAAAAGTCAGAAAGAAAGGAACAGCATAACACATGCTGCATGCAGAGGATATATATATATATCCAACTGAAGTAGCCACGTTTACAGAGTTGACGTCAGCTGGCTGATGACTAAGAGTCACATGGGGAAGGCAGGAACATACAGACAAAAAGAGAACAAAGAGAAAAAAAAAAAAAAAAAAAAAAAAAAAAAAACACACCTATGGGGGAAGTGTTATTTGTGAAAATGAAAAATCATGGTAGAACATTATAATCGTCCTTTGAAAATAATGTTATAAGGGGCAATAAACCGACTGGTGCCAGAAAAACCATATAGGGTTATAAAGAGTGATTTATGAAAATCATATTTAAAAATTGATTATTTATTTTTATTATTCACCAAGAAGGGGATTGTATGGAAAAAAAGGTGAGTGTAAAAGGGAACAATAATAGTTTCAAAGAATGTAAATGGGTCCTCACAAAACATTTGTAATAGTCTTGGAGGGCCAGAAAAAGGCAAAAATCACTGGATGGAAAGGTAATAAAAAACAAAAAAAAACAAAAAACACTTTTTTTTTTTTTTTTTTTTTTTTTTCTTTTCTGTTTGTCGAACGCGAGGATACTGTAGCAGAGTGATAGGGAAAAAGACCTGTGCTGTGAAGGAGGTGACGAGAGTTCAACAGCGTGAGAAAAAATGTACTGCGCATGCGTGAAGCACCGCTGCAGCGAGAACCCGCGGGGAAAGGTGAAAAAAGTTCATAGCGCGGGAAAAAAAAAAAAAAAAAAAAAACTATTTGCGCGTGTGCGGGACTCTGTCTAAGAAGGAGCCATCCTAAAATGGGTTGTAGTGAGTTCATGGTGTAAAAGAGGGGGAAAAAAAGGGGGGAGGGGAGGGGAGAAATTAGAAAGGCTGATAATGATGAAGGGAAAAAAAAAAAAAAAAAACCAAACCCTGCAGGTTTATATTTAGGAAAAAAGAACATATGGAGTTATAAATGTAGAAAATGACAGCTACAACACAACAATGAAGGAGAAAGACAAATATTGTGTATACATATGAAGAGAGTCAAAAATTGATATCTGAATAAATATTATAAAATGAAATAAAATGAGACGCGTTGAAGATTAAAAAAGCATAAATTAACCTGATACATTATTATTAAGGGAAAAATAAAAAATCATAAAAATATATAGTAACAGCCTTTCTAATTTCTCCCCTCCCCTCCCCCCTTTTTTTCCCCCTCTTTTACACCATGAACTCACTACAACCCATTTTAGGATGGCTCCTTCTTAGACAGAGTCCCGCACACGCGCAAATAGTTTTTTTTTTTTTTCCCGCGCTATGAACTTATTTCACCTTTCCCCGCGGGTTCTCGCTGCAGCGGTGCTTCACGCATGCGCAGTACATTTTTTCTCACGCTGTTGAACTCTCGTCACCTCCTTCACAGCACAGGTCTTTTTCCCTATCACTCTGCTACAGTATCCTCGCGTTCGACAAACAGAAAAGAAAAAAAAAAAAAAAAAAAGTGTTTTTTGTTTTTTTTTGTTTTTTATTACCTTTCCATCCAGTGATTTTTGCCTTTTTCTGGCCCTCCAAGACTATTACAAATGTTTTGTGAGGACCCATTTACATTCTTTGAAACTATTATTGTTCCCTTTTACACTCACCTTTTTTTCCATACAATCCCCTTCTTGGTGAATAATAAAAATAAATAATCAATTTTTAAATATGATTTTCATAAATCACTCTTTATAACCCTATATGGTTTTTCTGGCACCAGTCGGTTTATTGCCCCTTATAACATTATTTTCAAAGGACGATTATAATGTTCTACCATGATTTTTCATTTTCACAAATAACACTTCCCCCATAGGTGTGTTGTTTTTTTTTTTTTTTTTTTGTTTTTTTTTTCTCTTTGTTCTCTTTTTGTCTGTATGTTCCTGCCTTCCCCATGTGACTCTTAGTCATCAGCCAGCTGACGTCAACTCTGTAAACGTGGCTACTTCAGTTGGATATATATATATATCCTCTGCATGCAGCATGTGTTATGCTGTTCCTTTCTTTCTGACTTTTGTCCTGATGAAGAAGGTGGAGATGCCTTTGAAACGCGTTGACCTGTGAAAATAAAGAAAAGGAATTCACGATATATCTTTGGATTGTGGTTTTTAGCGCAGCATTTAACCCGATAGATCTTGGCGGACGTTGGTTTCCTGGCCTGTCTCATAGTGGCAATGACATCCTGAGATAATCCTGAAGACGCTAGGAGCCAGGACTCAATGGCCACACAGTCAGGTTGAGGGCCACAGAATTCAGATGGAAAAACGGCCCTTGTGACAGCAAGTCTGGGCGGTCTGGAAGCGCCCACAGTTGACCCACCGTGAGATGCCACAGATCCGGGTACCACGATCGCCTCGGCCAATCTGGAGCGACGAGAATGGCGCGACGACAGTCGGACCTGATCTTGCGTAACACTCTGGGCAGCATCGCCAGAGGAGGAAACACATAAGGCAGTCGAAACTGCGACCAATCCTGAACTAATGCGTCCGCCGCCAGAGCTCTGTGCTCCTGAGACCGTGCCATGAAGGCCGGGACTTTGTTGTTGTGTCGTGACGCCATGAGATCGACGTCCGGCGTTCCCCAGCGGCGACAGATCTCTCGAAACACGTCTGGGTGAAGAGACCATTCCCCCGCGTCCATGCCCTGACGACTGAGAAAATCTGCTTCCCAGTTTTCTACGCCCGGGATGTACACTGCGGAGATCGTGGAGGCTGTGGCTTCCACCCACTGCAGAATCCGCCTGACTTCCTGGAAGGCCTGACGACTGCGCGTGCCTCCCTGATGGTTGATGTATGCGACGGCCGTGGCGTTGTCCGACTGTATACGGATCTGTCTGCCCTCCAGCCACCGATGGAAGGCCAATAAGGCTAGATACACCGCCCTTATCTCCAGAACATTGATCTGAAGGGAGGACTCTACCGGAGTCCAGGTTCCCTGAGCCCTGTGGTGGCGGAAAACCGCTCCCCACCCTGACAGGCTCGCGTCCGTGGTGACCACAGCCCAGGTTGGGGGTAGGAAGGATCTTCCTTGCGATAGAGAATTGGGACGGAGCCACCACTGAAGAGACTTCTTGGTTGCAAGGGACAGAGAGACGTTCCTGTCGAGGGAAGTCGACCTCCTGTCCCATTTGCGGAGAATCTCCCATTGGAGTGGCCGCAGATGGAATTGCGCGAACGGCACTGCCTCCATCGCTGCCACCATCTTCCCCAGGAAGTGCATGAGGCGCCTCAAGGGGTATGACTGACCCCGAAGAAGAGATTGTATCCCTGCCTGCAGGGACAGCTGTTTGTCCAGCGGTAGCTTGACTACCGCTGACTGTGTATGAAACTCCATCCCGAGGTAAGTCAGTGATTGGGTCGGTGTCAACTTGGATTTTGGGAAGTTGATTATCCACCCGAACTGCTGGAGAGTCGTCAGAGCGACTGTAAGGCTGTGTTGACACGCCGCCCGGGAAGGTGCCCTGACTAGGAGATCGTCTAAGTAGGGAATCACCGAGTGGCCCTGAGAGTGTAGGACCGCCACTACGGATGCCATGACTTTGGTGAACACCCGTGGGGCTGTCGCCAGGCCGAAAGGCAATGCCACGAACTGAAGGTGCTCGTTCCTGATGGTGAAACGCAAGAAGCGTTGATGTTCGGGTGCGATCGGCACATGGAGATAAGCATCCTTGATGTCGATCGATGCTAGGAAGTCTCCTTGTGACATCGCGTTGCTGAGGTCTCTTAGGTTTGGACTGGGGTAAGGAGGAGTCCTTTCCCTTGGATTCCTTAATAATCTCATCCAATCGTTCGCCAAACAATCGGTCACCAGAAAACGGCAAACCGGTTAAGAACCTCTTGGAGGCCGAGTCTGCCTTCCATTCGCGCAGCCACATGGCCCTGCGGACTGCCACAGAATTAGCGGATGCCACCGCTGTACGGCTAGCAGAGTCTAGGACTGCGTTCATGGCGTAGGAAGAAAAAGCTGTCGCTTGAGAAGTCAGAGACGCAACCTGCGGAGCAGAATTACGTGTGACTGCATTAATCTCAGCCAGACAAGCTGAGATAGCTTGTAGTGCCCACACGGCTGCAAAGGCCGGGGCAAAAGACACGCCCGTGGCTTCATAGATGGATTTCACCAGGAGCTCTATCTGCCTGTCAGTGGCATCCTTTAGCGATGAACCATCTGCAACAGATACCACAGATCTAGCCGCCAATCTAGAGACTGGAGGATCCACCTTGGGACACTGAGCCCAACCCTTAACTACGTCAGAGGGGAAGGGGTAACGTGTGTCAGTAAGGCGCTTAGTAAAGCGCTTGTCCGGAACCGCTCTGGGCTTCTGGACAGCATCTCTGAAGTTAGAGTGATCGAAAAAAGCACTCCGTGTACGTTTGGGGAACCGAAACTAGTGTTTCTCCTGCTGAGAAGCCGACTCCTCTACAGGTGGAGGCGGGGGAGACAGATCTAACACCTGGTTAATGGACGAGATAAGATCATTAACTAAGGCGTCCCCTTCAGGTGTATCAAGATTGAGAGCAACGTCAGGTTCAGAGCCCTGAGCTGCGACGTCCGCCTCGTCCTCCAGAGAGTCCTCGGGCTGGGAACCCGAACAGCGTGAAGAAGTCGGGGAAGATTCCCAGCGAGCCCGCTTAGTTGGTCTGGGACTGAGATCCGGGCAGGAATCCTCCGCGTGGGACCTAGGGCCCAACCTGGGAGCGCGCTGCAGCGCGGACCGAGAGGGGCCTGGAGGCGACGAGCTAATGGGGACCGGGGCCTGTGTAAGGACCGGTCTCGACTGCAAAGCTTCTAGCAGCTTGGCAGACCATTTGTCCATAGACTGAGCCATGGATTGTGAAAGTGACTCAGAGAGTTTCTCAGCAAACGCAGCAAAACTCTGTCCCTGCCGCCTGGACAGGGGGAGCAGGGGGGTCTACATGAGCCGAGGGGCCCACTAGTGACCGAGGCTCCGGCTGAGCAAGCGAAACAGGGGTTGAGCATTGCTCACAGTGAGGGTAGGTGGAACCCGCAGGCAACATAGCCGCACAAGAGGTACAGGTCGCAAAAAAACCCTGTGCCTTAGCACCTTTGCTCCTTGTGGACGACATGCTGTTGTCTCCAAGGAGAGAGATCACTGAGGGTATATGGGAAGGGGTAAACAGCCCGACCGACCAGAATATGTATATAATACGTATCTATTCCGGCACCCTGGGGGGGGACCAGCACCGGGTGACCGGTGTGGCTTACCGACCGCTAAAAAGTGAGTGTGTGTCCTCCAGATTCCCTGCCTTAGGTCTCCCAGAGCTGCAGAGCTCTTCTCTGATAATCCTCCACCGGCAGAATGCCAAAAACATGGCTGCCGGAGCTCTCAGGGGAGGAGTGGAGCCATGGGCGGTGCTAGAAAAGTGCGGGAATCTGGGGTCCCCACAGTGATCAGTGAGGGGGGAGGAAACATACAGGATGCTCCGGCCCTCACAGCCGACGTCAGGCCGGCCGTCCCGCCCTTACCCCTGACAGGCAGGCCCGGGGGCGGGATTTTTACTACTAGGCCGCGATGAAGCCGGGGACTAAATTTAAGACCGCGGCCGACAAGCAGGCTCGGTCGGCGCGGAAGTCCGCCGGTCTTCAGAAATCAGCAGCTGCTGCAGCGTCCGGGAATAAGGCGCTCCATGCACAGTCCCCATGGGGACACAGAGTACCTTATAGTTGCAGGGCCCGATCCCTGAGGAAGAATAGACTCCTGTCCAGCAGATTCCCACAGGGGCTGCGGAGGGAGTCCGGTCCCAGTGAATGGATGACCGGTCAGGATCCCACTTCTCCCAGAGCCACTAAGGGATGGTGAAGGAAAACGGCATGAGGCTCCGGCCTTTGTACCCGCAATGGGTACCTCAACCTTAACAGCACCGCCGACTTTAGTGGGGTGAGAAGGGAACATGCCGGGGACCCCGTGGGGGCCCTCCTTTCTTCCAACCGACATAACTAATATGAGAATGCATGAGTGGATGTGTGCCTCCTTCCACACAAAGCATAAAACTGAGGAGCCCGTGATGCACGGGAGGATGTATAGGCAGAGGGGAGGGGTTACACTTTTTAAAGTGTAATACTTTGTGTGGCCTCCGGAGGCAGAAGCTATACACCCCAATTGTCTGGGTCTCCCAATGGAGCGACAAAGAAAACACTGCATAATGGATGCAGTTTTTTTGTTCAAAAAAAGTCGATTTCATGCGCTATGGCTGCTACCGCCACCATAGACAGAGTGGGAGCTGCATCCATAGCGCACGGAATAATTCACATGCTCATTTTATAAACGCACCGATTTGGGTCAAAATTTTAGCACCGAAATGACTGCGTTCATAAAAGCAACGTGCGCACGTCTCATGCACAATCTTCATAGATTGTGCTGGGTTCACAGGACGCATGCATTTACACTGCAGGGCTATACGCAGCGTAAATGCATGCAAGTACGCAACGTGCACATGAGCCCTTAGGGCGGGAGATTTTCCTCCAGGAACCCTGGGGCCAGAACACTATAGGCCATTTTAGGTGTTTGCTATGCAATTGTGGCCGATAATCTGCAGAATATCCATACGGAGGAGTTTTGATGTGAGCCCAGCATGGACAGGTGAGATCGTTCCATTATATCTTATTGTCCGTTGAAGATTAATGTCTAATTAACCTGGATCACTCACCAGCTCTATCTTTCTGTTGACAATGAAAACACAATGTCACCATTGTGATGTGTTACTTTTGATAACTAGACCACTGTCTGGTTATACATAATCTCTGTGTGCTGCAATAAGCTTTGGGACTGGTTTTTACTAGGTGTCATGTGTCTGGTTAGCCCTTGTTGGGTATTTTTATGGATTTATATATTATTAAAAGTTAAGCTGTATAATAAATATTTTTTCTTTTTGAACTCACTATTTTGCTTATCCCTAATTGATCTAGTGAGCTGGACCCTTACTTATAGAGGATTAAATTTACCTTCCTTATAATTGCTTCTTTCTTGTGCAGAGAGTGCATATTTTTTCAAAATCTAAAACGGTTATATAATATTTTTTTCTTGTACATCGAGCAGTCGTGAAAAGACATGGCTCAGTACTCTCTAAATCTACTTCTTCGGGAGCACAAGTCAGCATTACCTGTCACATTGCCTTCTTGGTGACGGCTGCCTCTGCTTGTTTTGTATTAAGCTCAAAGATTCAGGTCGTTTCAGTTCTTCTTGGGTTCTGTAAGATGAGACATGAATGAAAGTAGTACACATTTTCTGCAGCATTGGACTGGCCCATCAACATATCAGAGGGCCCAAGATCTGACACAATTAAAACCCCAAAGTTTCAGCAGAAGCCAATCACTTGGCACCTAGTTCTTATGAACGGATTCACAAATAGCCAAATTTTTTAACGCTCAATCCCAAACATTCAACTTGTAGCAAAAATAGACCAAGGAGATTGCCGTGACCATAACATGATGGTCTCACTCAGAAAAAGATGGAAGTTACTACTATTGGCGCTGGGGACCATTTGTGTTGTGATGTCACTGATACATATATATGCCCATAGGAAGGCTTTAATGGATGCCGCAGTTTCCTAACTTGAAGGTCTGAATTGGTGCATATATACTATCACAATAACAGTTGCACTCAAGCAAGAGGGAAAAAAGCTGAAGGATGCAAAAAGTGGACACAGGAATATGAACATGTATTACTGCTTAGAAAAAAACATGAAACAAGATACTTAGCAGATAAAAATGGCCAATTTTATATGAGCCTAGTTACCACATCACGGTAAATGAGCTCAAATAATATTGGCCATTTTTATCTGATAAGTATTTTTTATTTCATGTTTTTTCTAAGCAGTGATGCATGTTCATATTCCTGTGTCCACTATTTGCATCGGTCAGCTTTTTTTGCCCTCTTGCTTGAGTGCAACTGTTATTGTGAGAACATAGGAAGCCTTTAGGCTCAGAGTCTATATAGGCAATTCTAGTACATTGAATACTTAATGAAGACAGGTTAAAAAGGGACCAGAGTGGCTCGTATTTTATTACTGCTACTCTGAGTATTCCAGTTTGAACACTTTTTTGTGCTTGGTGGAGCAATAAACAAAAAGAGCAAAAACTAAACACATTTGATCTCTATTTTCCAAGGACCGGAGCCTTGGAAAATAGAGAAGATTATAAAGTTAAAAAAAATGCCATCATAATGGATAAGTCAGAGAAGACAACTATTGTGTTAATCAGATGGTTGAATGCAATTAGGGAAGTATGAATATGATCGCATGTATATGACCGAGCGTGTGCATGCAAGCATATTTGCGTACATTTGCAAATGAATTTCCATTTTCGATAATCTTGTACCCAAGTATTCTCAAGAATACTGGAGTATTGCAATTTTACTGTAGAAATTAATGGACAATTGATATTGAAGATCTCTAACCTGCTGTGGTATAATTGTCCTCTTGCCTCCTCAGACTTTTGCTGCTCTCTTGCTTGTGCTTGTCTGAATGGTGAGTTCTGGGGAAAGAAAAAAAAAAAAAAAAAAAGAACATTGTGGGAGGACGATACTAACGGACTAAACTTTCAGATAAGGAATAGTGGCTATTTCAGTACTCCTTTGCCTAATCTGACATTCAAAAGGGATAAAATAATGAAAACGATCCATGTCACAAATCTGAGAAGATGATTTATTGATAAAGCCTGATTTCTAGAATATTTAAATGTTATCATTCTATACCTTAACTGTTTTCCTTACCTCATGAGACACTCGTCTCTCTTCTATATATGCCATGAATTGTGAGCTTAGACTGTCTCCTCTTGAGTGCCTCACTTCTTCGTCCTCTTCTTCTGTGGCAGAGCTATCTATGTAGTCTATCTGTTCCAAGTCGTTTTCCACTATTAAAAAAAGAAACCTTTATGAACACTATGGACCCCCCCAAAAAAAGCCTGAACCTACAAAACACTGGCTGTATGATTCCACTCATGTGTGTGTGACTCTGAAACGTTGCAGTGGGCCTAGTTGAAAAGGCTGGTTGCCTATGACTTACAGTTCTCTCCGTATGTACACATACGGTGAGAAATCAGTCAGTCAATGGTTCGGGCAGGGAGAAGCTGCCGAGAACACGCCTTTCTGACTAGTCACCTGTGCAGATTAGTTTCCGAATCAGCTACAAACAAGGCAGAAATCTTACAGCCGGTGTCTGACACATGTTGCCTTTTAAAAGTGAGAAATATGCAGCAGGGATATCAGAATTGCTTGTAACTAGAATTACTTTTGCGGATCAAACTTGACATTGCCACTTTCTGAGCACTTACCACCTCCGTTTGCAATTAATGAACTGCCCCGGGAATCTTGGTTTTGGTGATCTCGTCGTAACCTCTGCTCTTTATTTGCATCAGCTGTCCGAAAAGAAACGTCTGTAAAATCATCTGTAGGCTAGAATGATAAAGCATAATAAAAAAAAAAAAAGTTTAAAACTAAAAAAAAAATAAAAAAAAAATCAACAATTAAGCAATAGATATCTATTGCTTGAAATAAATCAATAAAACCTGTTCTGCTCCCTATCAGACAATGTAATTACACACAATATCCAGGAAGGTTATAGGATTGGCAATATCAGCAGTAGAAACATGAATTATATGCTAATGTCTAAGAAGCAGCCTTTTACTTTCACTTATAAATCTGAAGTTGTAAAGCTTACCTCATTGCCAGACCATCTCTTGTCACCGCTGTCAACACTGTTAAATCCGGAGTCCAGTGCCCCATACGAACGGATAGGATACACATCATCATGACTGTAGGAAGAACAGACTTTAGTATTTACTACATGGGATGTAATTTTTTGGGAGCCAAACTTAGATGATCTGCCACCAGGTGACTAGGTGCAGACATACAGTATATATATATATTTGTCTAATCCTTTTCCAGATGCCTTAGTACCCCATAACAGTAAAACAATTATTGCACTTGCTCCACAGCTAGGGTTCCTTCACTCATGCATATACTTGTCCTCCCCTCTGCCCTGTTCTACACTAAAGCGCATTATAGCCATCAGAAAATGCACGACACCAAAATCAGCCCATAGGATTAAGATTCACCAATTTCTGTATAAATTAAGCATTTCACTAGAATGAGAGAATTACTTTAAAGGTCCAGTCACACATAACGAGATCGTTACTACGTCACAGTTTCCAGATCGTTGTTAAATCGTTGGTGAGATGTCACACAGTCATTTTCCCAAATACTTTAGTAACGATGCAGCGACCTGTATAACTATCTTGTTGGTCGTTGGGACCCTGTCACACAGGAGCTATGTAACGATTCAGACTTCGAATAGGGGAGTAGTGTTTGACGCTATAAGCCACGTAGGCGTGCATATGCGTCGCCTTTTACACATCCCTCAGCTCCGATGGATGGCCAATACTGCGTTCTGATTAGGCGGCTGGGCTAGAAGGCAACTTTGTATCTGTTCATCCTTTGTACCTTTTTGAGCCTTGCGTTCAGGATAGAACCTGCGACTCCACCCGGATTCATTCGTACTTTGTTCCCGGTTGCTTGCTTGCTTTTTAGATCGAAGCTGCATCTGCACCCGGATTCATCCCTCCTTTGTTCCCGAGTGTTTGCTTACTGTTCTCAGCGCCAACCAATCGGTGCAGAGGGGGCGCGGAAAAGGTGACGCAACTACACGCCTACGTGTCACACTTTAAGTTCTCATCTAGGTCGTTAACGAGATCGTTGGTAGGTCTCAAACATACAGATCCATCCTGCCCAGCAGGACTCCAACGAGCAAAAAATGGCCCAGGACATTCAGCAATGACCAACAATCTCACAGCAGGAGGCGGATCGTTGGTATGTGTCAAACATAACGAGATCGCTGGTGAAGCCCTTGTTTCGTCACAGAAACTGTGACGTAGCAATGATGTAATTAGCGATCTCGATATGTGTGAAGCGGCCTTTAGTCTCACAGACATGTAGAAGAGACAAAGGAAAGATGGCACCTACGAAAACAATATTTGCCTACAGAAATAGGGTTAATCTGGAGGTAAATAGTGTTAGATTACAGTATTACAATTAACTTAAGGCCCAGTCACACACAACGACTTACCAGCGATCCCGAAAACGATGCGACCTGATAGGGATCGCTGGTAAGTTGCTTGGAGGTTGCTGGTGAGATGTCACACAGTCAGATCTTACCAGCGATGCAGGAACAATACAGGTCACAGTAGCGACCTGTATAACGATCTCAGCAGTCACTGTGACCCTGTCACACAGTGTCAAACACAGCGATGTGTCCTGCCCAGCAGGACATCGCCTTTGAAGAAAATGGCCTGGACCATTCTGCAACGACTAGAGATTTCACAGCAGGGGCCTGATCGCTGGTAGATGTCACACATAATAAGATCGCCAACGGGATTGCTACTGCATCACAGAAACCGTGACTTAGCAGCGATCTCGCTAGCGATCTCGTTATGTGTGACGGTACCTTTACTGAAAGTACAGCTACAAGTAGAATATAAGTTTATTTTCTCTTGAGAGCTGTTGGCTTTCAATGTCATAGTGAAATAATTAAATCCATTAAGATATCTTGTTTGGTCTCTAGAGTGGGGACACAGCCACCCCCACTTTTAAAATATGGGATTAATTAAAAAGAGGGGAAGTAGAGAGAGAGGAGAATTCCATCTTCAGTAAAGTAGGGCCTCCTGGTGTGGACAGATAATTAAAACTGGTATATTTGCTGTATGCAGATGAAAAGCCTGGGATTGGAATACCCTGAGCTTGAGAGACGTCAAATATATGTCTCATCTGAAGTCAGCTCTGCTGAATTTCAAAAGGAACCAACCACACTTTTTGGGGCTGGTAGTCAGTTGTGATTATTGGGGGTTTGTATTGGTCCAATATTTATGCCAGATATATTTTCAGCATTGTGATCCCGAGGGGAAGAAAATGCATATTTTTATATAATTGTATGATCACTGCATCAGCCCCAAATTAATATCTGTTGGATGATGCTATCCATGCCATATTTCATTTCTATAGAAAGGTAAAATTATGAGCGGACACATGATCACAATATCTTTCGCCAGGAACCTCCAGGGACTAAGATATCCTAAAAGTCAAGAATCTAAATTTTCTAGTGACTGAAGCTATATCCCATGAACAGCTCTGTTATGAGTCAATGAGAGGGGAGGTATGTGCGTGTATTAATAAAGGCAAATGCCAAATTAGGATTCTTGCATAATGCCAGGAAGATACATTTCTGTTTAGGGTTGTCCCAGATATATACATATATACAGTAGCGCTTCCCTCCAAAAAGACTTGTGCCACCCATGCAACAACAGGTCAAGTACTTTTCTTTTGTTAAACCTTTTTAATCTATGTAAATTGTATATAGTGTATGGTTTCTTCCCTTTTGTAACATCTTAGGCAGTGTTTATAAAAATATACATATTTTTCACATTAAATATATAAAATGTTATCGCTTTCTTCCTCTTGCTCTCGGCATCCATGAATCCATACACTAGCTTAAATGGGTGTCCAATCAGCCCATATGTACAACTGGTGGTGGCAGCTAGTAGTTTTTCTTAGTACGGTCACTACCAAGCTCCGCAATAACCCAAGGTATACATATATATTCCATGCATTGGAATCGGTTGTGTAATTTACTATAAGGTCACAGTGAGTACTTACCACGTACTAAAGCCTAAGGGTCTTCGATCATACTCTGGCAGTTCTGGAGCATTTTTGAGAGCTTCTATGTTCAGGTATTTGAATATATGGATTTTACCTTTAATACAAATCTGTTGAAATAGACGGACAATTGCCATTGGATACTATATATACCTGTCCAATACCAAGAATCTAAAGCACTCTTCTGAGGCAAATCAAGCACATACCTGTGCAGGGGGGTTTTGGAGGGGATTATTATCCAAGATTATGGACTGGAGGTGCCGAAGATTTCGGAAGCATGCTGGAATACTGGTTACTTTGTTGCAAGAAAAATCCAATCGCACCAGCGGCAAATCAGCAAGTTCTAGGAAGAAGCCAACACAAAACCATTCATTTAAAAATATTTCAAACCGAATAGTCATTGTAAAAAATATATATAAACATGCTTTTTTACCAATTTAAAAATACAGCAAAATGAAAAATCACTTACAGAAAATTCAGAATGGGTACCAAAAATTCCTCTAAAGTTCAGAGCATTAGGGGGGGGTCTCACTTCCTTTAATCCCTTAAAGGGAACATGTCACCAGATTTTTGCCACCTAATCTGAGAACAGCATAACGTAGGGGCAGAGATCCCAATTCCAGTGATGTGTCACTTACTGGGCTGCTTAGTGTAATTTTGATAAAGTCACTGTTTAATCAGCAGTAGGTTATCATTAGAGGACTACTTGGTGTCCTGCCAGGTAGTGCAGCATATTCATGAGCTCTGTATAACTGCTGGATCTGCAGCAGAGAAAACATTGATTTTATCAAAATGAGATCAAACAGCTCAGTAAGTGACACATAGTTGGAATCAGGATCTCTGTCTCTACATTATGCTGCTCTCAGATGGGCTGGCAAAAGCCTGGTGACAGATTCCCTTTAAGGACTCAGCCACTTTGTACGTTAATGACCCAAACCTCATTTTTCAGTGGCTAGCACTCCAGTCTTGCAGTGCTGGGGTCCAGGGTTCGAATCCCACCAAAGACATCATCTGCAAGGAGTTTTTATGTTCTCCCCGTATTTGTGTGGGTTTCCTCCCACACTCCAAAGACATACTGATAGGAAATTTACATTGTGAGCCCCAAATGGGAACCGTTTTGCCAACGTATGTAAAGTGCTGTGGAATTAATGGCGCCAAAAGTGAATATTATTTTTGCATTATGACAAGTGTCAATTTATGTGGTAATAACTAAATGTTTCTACACATTGCAGTGATTTGGAGGCTGTTTATTCGTGAAGAGTGTGCGCCATTGCTTGTTACTCAATCGAGCACTGGAGTCTAAAAATGCTTTGAGTTTCCCATTGACTTCCATTATACTCTGCACTCGATTCACACGCAAACAGCCCGATGCTCGATCGAGTAACAAGCAGTGGCGAGCACGCTCGCTCACCACTATTCCTGACACATTGTACTTCATGACAGTAAATTTAGGTCAATATGATTTGTATTTATGAAAGTAGCTAAAATTTGATCCAAATTTTTAAAAAAATTGCAAGTTTAAAACTTTTATTTTCTTAATTTGTTTTAAGAAAATAAAAGTTCGAAACTTGCAATTTTTTTTAAAAAAATTTCGTGTCATTAAAGTATTTTATTATACTTGAGAATCGCGCAAAATAGTTAATAAATAACATTTACCATGTCTGCTCTATGTCAGCATCATTCTTTTTTTGGGGGTAAAATGGTTAGGAAGAAGGTTAGCAATCTTTCAATATTTACTAAACCTATACTTTTAAAAGGACTGCTTTGCTTTTGAAGGGACTTTGAGGGGCCTATATGTCAGAAAACTAGCAAATATGACCACATTTAGAGCTCTGCACCCCTCAAAGTATTCAAAACCACAGTCAGAAAGTTTGGTAACACCTTAGGTGCTTCACAATTTATAAAACCTAGAGAGGGGAGGGGGGGAAGAAAAAAAAAAAAAAAAGGACTTTATTTAGCCTGACATTTTTCAATTTTCAAAGGGTAAAAGGAGAAAATGAACACCATAGTAAACAGCTACCCTATATATGGTGAAACGCTGCTGTTAGGGCACGCGGCAGGACTCAGAAGGGAAATAGTGCGGCATGATTTTTGGAGCATAAATTTAGTTGGAATAGATTGCAAACGTAGTTGCATATGCAGAACCCCCAAGTTGCCAAAGCAGCAGAAACCCCCATACAGGTGCTTTCACAGAGATTTGTAAAATATCACTACCTCGGTTTTCGTTGATAATTCGTCCAAATACAAAAATCGGTGAAATTCAAAATCCATGAAAACCGAAGCAATTATTTCCATAAGAATCAATGTAAATCCACTTCATTTGTTTTAGACACTCCAAAATACATACCAAAAACCCATTTTATAGAGAACTAGCTGTAGTACCCGGGCGTTGTCCGGGATATTAACTGTCTCTCTGTCTCTTTCCCGGTCTATTTCCTTGTCTGTCTGTGTCTCTCTCTCGCTCTCTCTGTCTGTCCCCGTGCCCCAGTCTGTCCCCCTGTGCTCCCGTCTGTCTCTTTCCAGGGCTGTCTGTTTCCAGGCCTCTCTTTGGACGTCTCCCTGTCTCTTTCCCAGTCTGTCTCTGTCTTTTTCTGTCTCTCTCTATCCGTCTTTCCACCGACATCATATTACCTCACACATAAGCTTCTTATACTAACAGTTTATTTTGTTTCTATAGCAACCACTGACAGTTGCTATTTATAGCCTGTAGCTCCCACCTCCATTCAGTTTAATAGAGACAGGATTTTTTTTAGTGTAAGTGTAAAGCACGGGATTAAATTTTCCCACCCAAACAGTCTATGACGTTCCCCGAGTCACATGGGGTGTCTGTGCAAAATTTAGTGATTGTAAATGCGATGGTGCGGATTCCTTTAGCGGACACACACACATACACACACCTTTATATATTAGATAAAAATAGTGTTTAATACTAAAAAACAATAGGAAATTAATATAAAACACTAATGTAAAGAATAAATACATTTTATCTTACATTTGTTACATACACTTTGAAACTGACGAGCGGGGTGATACATAATGCCACACAGAGCAGGGGAATACATGGATCACCCTTTGTTGTCGCAAAATTAGCAGCGTAGTCACATGGGCATGCCGACAAAAACAAAATCCGAGGCAAATTTTCAGAGGAAAAAGTCAACGAAAACCAAAACCAACGATAACCGACATCAACGAAAACAGAGGTACCACTGTATTGGGTAGTGAAAGTTAAATTTGATTTTTTCCCCATAAAAAAAAAAAATATATGTTATCTTAGTCCCAAATTTTACGTTTTCACAAGGGTAGTAGGATGCATTGCACAATAGATTTTCTCCAGACTACGATACCTCACATATGGAAACTATTGTTTTGTCACATAGAAAGACTGGGAATGACCGCCATTTGACTCTTAGGGCAGTTTCACACATCCGGCATTTCGCCCTATTGACGGCTCCAGCACACTCCAGTTCAGTGTTAATACTGTACAACGGCATCGCGGCAAGCTCCGGTCGCAAGCTCCGGTCACAAGCTCCGGTCACATGACAGCATGTGACCGGAGCTTGCCGCGATGCCATTGTACTATATACACTGTACTGGAGTGTGCCGGATCCGGCAATTCAGCGAAATGCCAGATGTGTGAAACAGCCTTTAGAGTGTAGTTTTTGCTGGAACAGATGGACGCCATGTAGCTTTTAGAATTCCTCCGAGGTGCAAAACCAGCAAACAGAGAAGGAGAAAGTGGTAAATTGGTTATAGTGATGGGTGAGCATTACCATACTTGGGCGCTCTGTGCTCGTTAAAAGCAGATGAACGCATGAAAGGGTGCAACTAGAGCACCCAAGTATAATGGAAATCCATAAGGAAAGCAAGCATATTTCCATAAAATTTCCCAGAATAATAATGCTCAAGTCCCCTATTGACTTCCACTATACACAGGTGCTAGAGTCGCGCCCATCCAAGCATCCAACAAGTACACAAGAATAATGGAAGTTAATGGGGGACTCTAGTATTGTTCTGAGAAATTTTCTGGAAAAATGCTTGAGTTCCCCATTGACTTCCACTATACTCGCTTGCTCGAGACGCGCCCATCCAAGCATATGAGTACCGAGCATGGTAGTGCTCGCTCATCACTACTGATTATATCTTATCCCCAGATGACGAAGCTCAAACATCTCCTGCTACAGTACAGGAGCGCTAATTTTAATATACAGAGCTTGGTCATGAGCATTATATACTGCTTCAAAGTATATTTACAGTATTTGATATCACGTAAAAAGAAACAAAAAAATAAACCCCACAAAAAAAACAAACCCTTTTTCGACAGTTGGTGACTGCGTGAATTTACCCACACTCACCCTCTGCTGCTCCAGTGCTGCCCCTGAGCTTTTTACACAGACTGCAGTGCTCATCACGACTACAGCAAGTGACCGTTGCAGCCAATCACAGGACACCCCATAAAAACGTTTAAAATCCTTTTTAGACATGGGTCCCGGCAATAACAATTAAAGGGCTGCGTCTAGTAAATGCCATTGGAAATAGTGTTCCATGAAACCCAAGGGTCCAAAGAATTTTGGATAATGAATACTGATACAGAGAAAGGAGGGGGCTGCTTGAACCACAGTAGGAAACCTCAATTAATTCACCATTGAAAGGGCTTGTGCCCCGGAAATGTACAGCTTTAGATACACGTTCGTGATTTGTCCGGGTGCTGTGGTAAGGCTTACTATAAAACAGAGGGGAACAATCCAGTTCACGTAAGGCAATTTAGGACAAAGCTTAATACAATGGCACACGCTTGAGTTTGTGGATTTCTCACCATGGGGCATTACCAGACTGCACACAGTGTATTGATCAAAATGTCTATTGTTCCAGAAATCTGCTTCTCATTTCCCCAATTTCAGCAATAAGTCATATATTTACTACTTAAGGGGTTAACAGCCACATATGCAATACTTTACTGGGCTGCTTTTTCCATGCCAACATAGTTTAAGCATTGCTCAGAATTTATGACAGCAAAAATATGTGCAGCGCTAAGTCTCTCCATCTTTCTGTATGTATCCATCATACAGGAAATGGGAATCTGAATTTTTATTATTATTATATATTGCTTATACAGCACTTTACCGAAATTATCAACACTGTCCCCATTGGGGCTCACAATCTAAATTCCCTATCAGTATGTGATTGGAGAGCAGTAGGAAACCGGGAACTCTGGGGAAACCCATGCAAACACGGGGAGAACATACAAACTCCTTGCAGATGTTGTCCTTGGTGGGATTTGAAGCCAGGACCCCAGCGCTGCAAAGTAACAATGCTAACCACTGAGCCACCGTGCCGCCAAACATTGGGATTGAAACCCTCTTTACAGTTCTTAGCATGAAATATTCAAACAGAAACAAGACCTTTCCACTAAGCACAAGGATATTGTTAACATGCAGTCAGGACCTTACTGTCAGCCACTAGACGTGAAAGGCACGTAATCCAGGAGCTGACAACTGGAACACAGAGGAAACCATGAAATGAAAAATGCAGTCAAATTCGTAATATGGGAGTCTAAAGCTCTGCAGACGGCAAATCCCAAGTCTTACATGTACCGGAAACTGCTAAAAAGATTCCTCTCCTATGAAACAAACATTCTTCTATTACATTGTCAGTGCTGTCCAGGTGCACACTCACACAGTAACAACCTAAGGGCCAGTGCAATTCTCCAAAAATTGCTGCATGCACTAGTATGGCCGACCAATGCATAATGCAATCATTAGGAGACCACTGACAACACACAGCCAATCCTGTCTGCATGGAGGCGAGGGTCCCCGGAGCCAGGCCTAAGGGTAGGTGTGCACGCTGCGTTCTGTCAAGTGCAGAAAAAAATGCACCCTCTGGCAGACTGGACAACTGTAAACACTGCGTTTGTCAAAAAAAATGCATCCAAACCATATGCATTTTGCAAGCATTTTTTGTCAGTGCGGTCCCACGGCAATTCAGCTCTGCTACATGCCCGCTGACAGCAGACAGTCGCGCGATGAGAATGAACTAGGATGAACTTCACCAGACTTCATTGTCATACCGCGGCTCTGTCGGTGTGTCGCGTCCTGATTAGCGGTCACCCATGAAGGACTCACCAGAGACCGCAAACCCCTGAGTGACTAAAGTGAGCAAGCGCGATCAGCGCTGCCATCACGCAGGTTACCCCCACAGCTGGAGTCCTCCACCTGAGAGCGGTGCCGCGGGTAACCTGATTGATGTCATCGCTGATCGCACAGCTCAATTTAGCCACTCGGACGATTTGCTGTCACTATTTGAGGATCCAGCTGTGGCTGCGGGTAACCTGAGTGACGTCATCGCTGATCGCACGGCTCACTTCAGTTGCTGTGTGGAGCTGACAGCGAGCGGCGGTGTTCTACGGCCGCACCTGTCAGCTTCATGTAGCAGAGCTGAAAGCGTCGGGGGACCTGGTGTGGATTACGCCGGACCTGGAGGGGTGTTTGGGGATTTTAATAAAGTGGTGAAAGAGGGTGTTTTGCTTTTTTTTTTTCTTTTATTCCAAATAAGGGATTTTTTGGAGGTGTGTGTTTATTTTTTTAACTTACAGGTTAATCATGGAAGGCATCTTGGGGAGACGCCTGCCATGTTTGAGGCTTTATCTTGGCTGGTTTTAAAATTGGGGGGGGAAACCGCACGTCGTTTTTTTGTTAATTTTACTGCACGATATAGACCCGCCCACCGGCGGCTGTGATTGGTTGCAGTGAGACAGCTGTCACTCAGCGTGCGGGCATGTCTGACTGTAATCATAGGCGCCGGTGGGCAGGGAAAGCAGTGAATACGAGATGGAATTATGAGCGTCCGGCATTTTCAAAAGAGGAAAAGCCGCCAGAGCAGTGCGACAGCCGTGCAGGGCCGCGCCGGTGATCGGTGAACGTTGAGTATGAAAGAGAGAGGGAGAGATTGACAGACATCGACAGAGAGAGACTGAAAGACCTGCATTTTGTCAAAAAAGCATGCGGAACGCAACAAAAATGCCGTCCAAGTGCATTTTGGTTGCGTTTTGACACATCAATGATTTCAATGGGTGCAGAATGCAGCTACAATGCACAAAGAAGTGACATGCTGCTTTTTTTTCAGCAGCGATTTTTGGCATCCAAAATGCTGCATTTAAAAACGCAGCTTGCGCGTTGAATTTTCGGACTTCTCAGACTTTGCTGGGGAAGGAGAATGCATGCACTTTGACACTGAAATGCTGCAGTTGAAAACGCAACGTTAACATGGAAAAAACGCAACGTGCGCATATAGCCTCAGACAGCGAGTTCTATGGCAGATAACCTGCCGGTCATTACACTTGGGACAAGCACTATGCCATCAGTGCTGAAAAACATCAATCTTTCATGCTTCATTCAGATGACTTTTTGATGTGTTCCTGCCATTTTTCCTTTGACACATTGCATCTATGTGTTGCCTGAATGGATGCACTTTTCCACAGTTTGAGTAAGAGAATCTTGAAAAAAACTTTTTGAATGATCTGCACATAAGAAAAACAGATGCCAAAGATTGTAAGATCAGACATGAACCAAAAATGCATGAAAACTTGTTCCAATACAATTATAAAAAAAGAAAAAAAAACAAAAAAACCAAGGAGGTCCGTATTTTCTTGTTTGCAAAAAAAAAACAAAAAAAAACAACAAAACACAAACATCTCAAAAACACATGAATGAGATCAAAATCAGAGGGAGTATACAGCCAAACACTGTAATATACACATTTACTTGGTTATACAAAATTAAGTCACACAAACCACTGACTATGTGCAGTTTAGTGTAAACGCAATGTATCTATAACAAAAGGTGAGACATTTCAGCCAAACCATGTATTTTTGGAGCCCTGATACCACTTTTTCAGACACACAGATGTGTTGTGAGCGTGGTTCAGAGAACAGATCATTCATTTAATTTTCTAAGGCTACTTTCACACATCCGGTTTTTGCTCTGCGGCACAATACGGCGCTCTGCAGAAAAACCGCTTTTTTTGCCGCCGGTTGCGGGTTTCTTTGCATAGACTTACATTAGTGCCGTATTGTGCTGCATGGGCTTGCGTTCGGTCCGGTTTTTGCCGCATGCGGCAGATTTAGCCGATGCCGCGGCCGGATGGAACGTTGCCTGCAACGTTTTTTGCTCCGGCAAAAAAAAACGCATCGCGCCGCATCCGGCCGCTGCAGCGCATTTTTCAATGCATGCCTACGTACGCCGGATGCGGCGCGATGCCGAAAAAACCGCATCCGGCCGCCGCATGCGGTTTCTTCCACTGCGCATGCTCAGTAGCGTGTCGCAACCGGAAAAAACCGGACCGGCCGCATGTAAAAACTTATGCAAAGGATGCGGTGTTTTCACCGCATCCGTTGCATAGGTTTCACAGCCGGATTGAGCCGCACGGCTCAAACCGGATGTGTGAAAGAAGCCTTACAGGGCATTGCCATTACCGTAGCTTGTGCTGGATTCTGGCCTCCTCAGTGCACTTCTCAATAAATATCCATCTATGTATTCATATTCAAGATCTCAAGGCATATATAACTCTTAAAAAATACCAGCAATTTGAGAGACTGACAATGGAGGGCCGTTCCTGTACCTCCTCTAGACAAAGATCAATTAGCAGCAATGATAGAGGAAATTATTATACATAACTTTTAAAATAAAAAAAAATATCTTAAAAATTGCGCAGTGATGCAATCATAAAAAATGTGAAAACATTCAAGTCCAGAAAGGACCAACCCTTTATTGTCAATTGTGTGATCGCACATTGTATTACAGCATTGATTTGAATGTATAACCAATAGGCAAAACTAAGTCATATATATTGTCATTATATTTGCTCCAAATAACACCACTGTGATTTTGGTTTGTTTCATGGGTTATGGTCAATAGAACCAGGACAATATATATTGACACATGTCTTCTTTTCTTGAAGAAACACTAACTTTATATATTGCATCAATGCGTTATAATTCGAGGTTTTGTTCTCACTAGCACGTACCTAGCTTTAAATTTATAAGACTGGGATTTTTGCCTATTATTCAGATTAATGCAAGTTATAATCCTTTGTCTGTCAATATATGACACTAACGTGACATTATTGAACTTCTGAACCTTTCTGACAAACAATGATATATACCATCTTCAACAAGAGTGGTGTCTATGACATAGGTTCATTCATGGTTGGTCCTTTCTGGACTTGAATGTGGTTTTCTGTGTTTGCACAATTTTTTATGATTGCATCACTGCGCAATTTTTAAGATTTTTTGATTAAAAGTTTTGTATAATCATTTCCTTTATCATTGCTGCTAACTGATTCATATATAACTCTTCAGTAAAGCGGACACACAAGAATAAAATCCTCTAAAATACAATGACCGCTATAACAAGGTTAGCCTTTCTAAACGTTCTCCAGCTCACCTTCTGGTAGCCGCACCAAATGATTCCTCCTAATGTTGAGGTCCCGTAGTGACTCTAGTTTACCAATCTGCCGGGGAAGTGTTTGGATCTCGTTACAGCTCACATCCTGTAGAGAACAGGGAAAATAATGAATATGGTTGGACCAAGGAAGGTTGCCTACCGTGCCCAAAAACTGCAAATCTGGCATTTTGATGTTTTTTTGGATACGCTGTTAACCAATCAAATTAGTTTATTCATATTTTGATAGATCAGACTTTTCCAAACACAGCAATACCAAATGTGCATTTTATTTGGTTTTGTCTCTTCATTTTTAATGTGATAAAAGAGGATCAATTTGAACTTATTTTTTTCATATTATTTAATACCTTATTATTTTTTTTGTTTTTTTCTGTATTTAATAGTCCCCTTAGGGAACTTGAACCTGAAATGGTCTGATGACTTGTTCTAAATACAGCAATTCCACAGCATTGATGAATATAGAAGAAATCACAGTCTCCTATGAACGCCGCCTACAAGCTGGTTTTCACAGGAATATTGTAATGACAAATACAGAGGTCTTCAGTAGACCCCTAGCTGTCATGATAACACATTGGTGTCCCAAAATCAAGTTGCAGGGGTGTCCATGAGTGGTCAGAACATGCTAAATGCCGCCGTCAGAGATCGACAGAACATTTCACAGGTTAATAGCCGCGGGCCCTAATCTGCAGGGAAAGATGCAGGCTCGGCGTGTGAGCCTGTATCAAAGGCAGGGAGAGGACTTCTGACGTGCATAGCACATCATTAGTCGTCAGGGGGTTAGATCAGGCTTTCGTGATAAAGGATTCTTTATTTTTATTGTTTGCAATAACTTTTTACATATCACAATTTGCATATTAAAAAAAAAAGAAAAAAAAAAAAAAAACACAAATCTTGCAATTTTCACATTGGAGCTTTATTATAATAACTTCTTAGGCTGTGGGCGCACGATCAGAGATCACAGCGTTTTGGGCGCAGCGTGTTTTCAGTGTGTCCAAAACGCTGTGTTGTACAGTACAAGCACAGCGGATGGGATTTATAGAAATCTCCTGCCCATTGTGCTTGCTTTTATCACAGAGTAAACTGACCTTCAGTGTGGCTTCACAAGCCGCTGCATGTCAATTTATTGCTGCAGAGCCGCAAGTCTTAGTGGGGAGGACCGAGAGAAAGTCCGCAGCTGCCCGAACCCTAATCGTGGGCATACCATCAGGACACAGGGTATCCTGATGGTGTGCACATACCCTTATTGTTTCAAAAATAACACAACACATGTACCTAGCCACAAGGGTCGGACCCAGACAATATATTTTACATTAAAAGTGTCAAATGAGCCTGTGCAAAAGTAATTGCTTATTTTGATTGGCGGCACCTATGTCATCAGCTGGGTATATAGAGGTGTCACCTGTCATTGTAATCCTGCCAGTGATAATAAGGAACCTTGCTTAACCCCTTCACAACCGGCCAATTTTTGTAAAACGGCAAAAAAAATTCCAAATGCGGAAAAATTGCAAAAAAAGTGCGATAGCACTATTCTTTTTGAGATATTTTATTCACTATATGGTAAAACTGATGTGTGGGTGTGATGCCTCAGGTCAGTGCGAGTTTGTAGACACCAAACATGTATAGTTTTAATTTTATATAAGGGGTTTAAAAAAAAAAACAAAAAAAAAAAAAAACAGAAGTTTGTCCGAAAAAAGTGGTATACATTTTACGCCATATTCCGTGATCCGTAGAGTTCTTATTTTTCGGGTTTTATAGCTCAGTGACAGCTTATTTTTTGCGTCTCATGCTGACATTTTTAATGGTACCATTTTTGCGTAGATGCTACGTGTTTGATCGCCTGTTATTGCATTTTGCGCAAAAATATATGACGACCAAAAAACGTAATTTTGCCGTTTGGAAATTTTTTGCCGCTACGTCGTTTACTGATCAGATTAATTGATTTTATATTTGGATAGATCGAGCGTTTATGAACGCGGCGATGCCAAATGTGTGTACATTTTTTATTTTTTAAACCCTTTAATTTTCAATGGGGCGAAAGGGGGGTGATTTGAACTTAGTTTTTTTTAAAAAAAAATTTTTTATTTTACTAGTCCCAATAGGGGGGCTATATGGATCAACAATCCGATTGCTCTGCCATATCTGCTGATCACAGCTTTACAGCTGTAAACAGCAGATATGCTCATTTTCTGTGAAACCAAAAGTAATTCATGTGAGCCACAGGAGTTAACACATGACCCTGTGTCACCATCACAACAACCGGAAGTCACGTCATCACGTCACGTGACTTCCGGTATCGACCGTTGAGTAAATGTTTACCGCTGATGCAATTATAATGGCGCTGTCAACATATTGACAGCACCATTTAAGGGATTAAACGGCACGAGCAGATAATGATTCTGCTCCTGACTGGCAGGCACACATCTCAGCTGTGAAAATCAGCTGAGATGTGCGCCGATCGCGGCATGCTGCCGGCGGCAGACCGCGGGCAGTAACACTATGACCGCTAGGACTTAATATAGAAATAAGAAAGTCTGAGTGGCCAGAGTGAAAACTGCAAGATTACCATTTATTTATTTTTTTTAATAAAGATCATAATATAAAAAAAAATAAAAATATAACACTAAAACCTAATTTAAACAAATCAATGATTTTGTGAATATACACTTCAGTTAAGTCACTCCTGAGGACATATATTGGCTGTGGGGGCATAAGAAGATGTAAAGTAACAGTGCTCAGATTCTGGACATATCCTTAATGTGGGGTTCATATATCTGGAATTCTGACACAGAGAGGGTTGTGTAGAGATGAGTTATTACAGCACTATAGAACTTGTAATGAAACGAGAGAAGAAAAACGACCGACAGAGCCCAATTGCTGAATGTGAAAAGGACTTTATTAAGGTAATTGGTAGTGACCAGTTTTCTCACACGTGATCCACAGTTTGCTCATATATATACACCTGTTATCTCTGGTAATTTTGATTTCTATACTATGTATACTATTATCTTCTATACTGCGTATATGATAATCTGAATATTTATATGATTCTCAAGTGATTGTTGATTTACCTACCGGGAATTTCTGACATTGGTGTTCTTCTTGTGATTGTGCCGCTCACCATTTACCTTAAGGGGAACCTGTCAGCAGAAATTTCCCCTAAAACCTAAAAGCTCCCCCTCTGCAGCTCCTGGGCTGCATTCTAGAAAGGTCCCTGTTATTATTGTGCCCCCTTTCTGACCAAAATACAGAGTTTATAAACTGGTACCTTTTTGGATTTGGATTCTGTAAATGTGACACGAGGCGGGCTGCCTGGCTTCCGTTATTCTGCCTCCTGACGCTTTAGGCCGTCCCCCATCACTCCTTTCCATAGCTGTGGACGCCGCCCAGTGCTCCACAGGTCCCCGCGCATGCCCAGTGCTCATCTCTCGTGGATGAGCACTGTGCCCAGTGTCACCGCTGGTGATGTGCGCGCAGGCTTTAGATTATGGGCGGTGCTGTGATGTTTATTACCAAGCAACCGCCCATAATAGCGGGACCGCGCTTTCCCCCTCGGCGTCCTTCGTTCTGCGCAAGCGCGGTGCTGCTGACCCCACGTCACCTCCTTCCCATCTATTTCCTGCCTCAGGGCAAGATGGGAAAGAGGTGACGTGGGGTCAGCAGCACCGCGCTTGCGCAGAACGAAGGACGCCGAGGGGGAAGCGCGGTCCCGCGATTATGGGTGGTTGCTTGGTAATAAACATCACAGCACCGCCCATAATCTAAAGGCTGCGCGCACGTCACCAGCGGTGACACTGAGCACAGTGCTCATCCACGAGAGATGGGCACTGGGCATGCGCGGGGACCTGTGGAGCACTGGGCAGCGTCCACAGCTATGGAAATCAGCGATGGGGGACGGCCTAAAGCGTCAGGAGGCAGAATAACGGACGCCAGGCAGCCTGCCCCCGTGTCACATTTACAGAATCCAAATCCAAAAAGGTACCACTTTATAAACTCTGTATTTTGGTCAGAAAGGGGGCACAATAATAACAGGGACCTTTCTAGAATGCAGCCCAGGAGCTGCAGAGGGGGAAGCTTTTAGGTTTTAGGGGAAATTTCTGCTGACAGGTTCCCTTTAATAAAGTCCTTTTCACATTCAGCAATTGGGCTCTGTCGGTCGTTTCTTTCTTCTCTAGTTTCATTATGGCTTTTCACGACTTGCCCTAGTCCTTTCCAAGTCTATATATTATGATTTCTTCTATTACATTATGTATTAAATACTGGTGATATGGATTGGTTGAGAGCTGTTCTTAATACTGTAAAACTTGTGTATAACATTGGTGTTAATAATGACACTTAGAAGGACTTTCCAGAAGAGATTGCATTTCTTTCCGTAAAAGCATTTTCCATCTTTGATTTGATCCAGATGACATAATAGCCGGTAAGGCAAATATCTGTTCCCGGCTACAGGCCTGGCCCGTATATCTGAGCACAGAAGCTAAATGTGGCTGATCACTTGTGCACCTACCAGCTCAGTCAGGAGCCGCAGATGACAGATCTCCTCTGGCAACGATTCAAGCTTGTTGTTACTTGCTATGAGCACCTTGAGCGGGAGGCTGCAGACGTGCCCTGGAAGTGTCGTCAGCTGGTTCCGACTTGGAGAAAAAGAAAGGAAAAATATTTACCGTAACTCATTAACTCATTGCTTGATTTCCTCATATTGAATGGGGAGAAGGTGATTTTTTATTTTTTAATTTATTCTAATTTTTTAAACCGCTACTTTAATTTTCAGCCCCCCAGAGATTAATTTTCAGCTCCCCCCCCCTCCGCCAGAGAACAAACCTCATATTTACTATATCCTGCAATAATGCAGTCTTGCAGTATATAGTGTAACTGATATTATACTATGAAGACCAATCAGCAACTGAGCTTCATAGGAGTACCAAGATGGAAGTCATGGAGGTCCTCTGCAGGCACCTGGTTGCCGTGGTAACCCATCAACCACCTCACCCACAACTGAGCTGCAGGGGGAGGGGCAAAGAAGCCAGCAGGCCATATAAATGTCACTGATCAGGATCCACACCAGCATTTAAAATGGTTAAATAGCAGCTGACATCTTCTTGGGATGAATCATGCTCAGCTCCTGAACCCTCTCCATAAACCCTGAGGGTGATCTGTGACAAAACTGTCACAGGTTGTTAAGGCGTCAAAAAGGAGCTGTCACTTTGTTGACGTCTGCTTTAGAAAATACTATACATAAAAGTAGACGAAAAATAATTGTGGATAATGTCACTTAAAGGGAACAAATCACCAGGATTTTCTTATAAAACCTAAAGCCAGTTCTATTCTGGCACTATCAGGCCGATTCTAAACATACCTTTAGTGGTCAGCTAGGTTGTATACGTTTTGCAAACACAAACAAGTAAATCTTGTAAAATGAATAGGGGTTTTTTTTGAGTGACAGCAGCTGCCGATCAGCTGAGATAGCTGTGGTGGGTATTCATAGTGATTCCTGCCCCTGCCTGTCCATCCTCCCACTATTATTTATGATAATTCCATTATAAAAGATAGTTGTAGCTATATATCATAGTGGCTAAAAGGACCGATGCTGATGTCATACCCATGTGACCAGAAGGGGAGGGGCCTCAGCCAACAGAAAAATAATTTTGCTTCCTGGTATCAGCAAGTTGGCTGAGGCCCCGCCCCTTCTGGTCACATGGCTATGACATCAGCAAAGGTCCTTTTAGCCACAACCATTAGTAAAACGCTTTTATAATGGAATTAGCATACATAATAGTGGGAGGACAACACTGGCAGGGAGGGCGAGAATCACTATCAAACCCCACCCCAGGTATCAGCAGCTGCTGTCATTCAAAAAACTGTTCATTTTACAAACTTTACTTGCCTGTGCTATAAAACCTATACATCCAAACTGACCACTACAGGGATGTATAGAATCAGCCTGATCGTGCCAGTATAGCACTGACTTTAGATTATATAAAGAAAATAATGGTGATTGGTGCGCTTTAAAAGGACTATCAGCACATGATGACCGTTCAAAACAAAAGTACAGGCACTCGGTGCATCATGGTGGTGGGGGGGGGGTGTCAAACATTTAAACCAGGAGGGAAGATGCACTTAAAGCGTATGTCCCCTATTTGGGCAACCTCTTCTCAATCCCCTTGTTCGCTCCCGTAAAAATAAATAAGACTATACTCACCTCCGATGTGGCTGAGGTTCCAGCGATGTCGGAAGTCGCGTTCCTGGGCCCACGTGATACTGTTGTGACATGCGAGCCCTGCGACCAATCAGCGCCCGGTGTATGTTTCCCCACCTTCGGACATTTGGGCAGGATGTGAGCACTGGGCTGACTTTCTGCTCAAATGTCTGAAGGTGCCATAATGTCGCGTGGACCCAGGGAAAGCTACTTCAGACATGGCTGGAACTGTGGCTGCACTGGAAGTCAGTATATGCTTATTTATTTTTACAGGAACGAACAAGGGCAATGAGAAGCGGTTGTCAAAGTAGTGGACAACCCCTTTAAAAGTGCCCAACGCTGTTGTTCACCGGCACCTAGCAGTCACAGCCTACTTCTGCTGGCAATTCAGCTGCTTCTGCTGATGTCACAACAAAGTGACTTTTTTTTCTGCTCAGCTCTGTACATGGGGTGGGACAAATAACATGACGATGATTGACAGCCGGCTCCACTAGTTAGGCAGTCGGCTGTCAATCAGCATGATGTTGACGGCCCCGCCCCATCTACACAGCAGAGAGAAAAAGAAACCTCTGCACTCTTGACAAAGCCACTGTATCGCCAGCAGGAGCGGTCTGTGACCGCTTTGTGCAGGCCAAGATCGGCGATGGGCACAATAGCAGGTAGGTAGAAACTAACTGCCCGTTAGTGCTTAAACACTTTTTTCTTTTCTTTCTAAAGTCCCAGATACACCCTTGAAATGTTTGGCCCCGCCATGATGCGCCGAGCGCCTGCTCTTGGTTTGAACATTCTGTGAGGACAGTCCCTGTAAAGCTCCGCCGTGTGCAGTTCCTCTGTTATCCTTCCTAGAAATTTATGAATAAACTGATAGCCAGGAATATTTTACAAATTTAGTATTCAAATTGTCTCTCCAGTAAAGGAGACAAACTCTAGCACAGCGCCACCTATTGGAAGTAGCGATCCTAAAAGTCACAAGTGGATTTTCAACAATCCTTTGCAATATGACTCAGGATTTATAAGCCAGATCAGAATCCCAATTTGCAGACACGGTGTTTCGGGGTGCTTGCCCCTCGTCAGTGCAAAGTATGGGGGTGTCTGATCTGGCTCATGAGAAAGCTATGTGGGGACCACGGGAGAACAAATTTAGTAAGCGGCTTCACTCGTGTTCTGCTGATTTTTCCGTTTCGCTGCCAGACGTCAGAACTAAGCTCGTTTGTAACTAACCTTCTTAACACAAAGCAAAAATGTTCTATGGAGAAGAAATCATTAATAAAAAAAAAAAAAAAAAAAGTATATAAATAAAAACCATTGCAAGATAATGAAAGCAAAAGTGTAATAAAAGCAAGAACTATTTCAGTTACTCAAAAGGGGTTTCCTGGTTTCGGAAAACCTGTGCACTCCGGCTGCAGTTTGTAATAAACCGGGCATTACGCACTTTCCCCAGGTCAAGCCTCAAGTCTTCACCATGGCTCCCAGTGTCTGTTAGGCCAGGGCCACACGGGGACTAATACAATCCTCGCATGACACTCGGCTCACACTGGCAGCACAGTGGGAGCAGAGTGTCACTGCGACTGAGATCCGATTTTGCGATCAGACCACTGCTGCGGGGGGGCCGGCACTGTGGAGGGGCGGGCCGGCATGGAGGAGAGGGAGGGATTTATCTCCCTCTCTCCTCCGTAGCCGGCTATTGCGATTCTCGCCCTCCAGTCGCGGTACACCGGTGTACCGCGAGTGCAGTGCGATCTTTCCCTCGCCCCATAGACTTGAATGGGTGTGAGAGAGTCTCGCATTACAATAGCAGCATGCTGCGTTTTCTCAGTCGGATTGGGACCGAGAAAAATAATCGCTCATGGGTGCTGACACACAGGCTAATATTGGTCCGAGTGTAATGAGATGTTTTATCGAAATTCCACTCGGTCCAATTTTCATACCATGTGGCGTATGCCATATGCCATGTCACAGACAGCTTTACAGCCAGTGAGCAGCTCCTGCTTTCAACTCAAGCAGAGCCACTGAACTCAGGGCTGCTGACATGACATAAGCATTGCAGACAGACTCTGCAATGGACCCAGGAAGGGTGAGTAAAGCACAATCTAGTTTGTTGAAAAAACAATGGACTGGGGAAAGTTTTCTTTTATATTCACCTCCAACATTAGATCAGCTGCACATATGTGAAGGATCTATAGACAAACAGCTGAAGTTCCTGGCTACCTTGAATGCAAGAAATCAGGATTTTCAAACCTTGGCTCCAGGCCAGAATATCCATTACAGAGCACAGACTAATGTCATCTCTTTTTTTCCTGACAACATAATTCAGCAGCCTTGTCCCTAAGTCGCGGTGTCAGGGTTACATGAAGTTTTATATTTCACAGCAGCAGGGAAGTACCTGAGATTGAGGAAGGTTAAGGCTTGTAGGTTGAGAGTGGCTTCCGGCACATAGCGGATACAGTTCTGGTAAAGACTTAGGCTCTCCAAAGAGACATAATTGCAGATTTCCGCTGGAATCTCAGACAATCTATTGCGAGACAGATCTGAAACAAAAGTACAATTATTACTCCACACTGTTCAGAGGCCGACCGGAGAATAACAGTGGCAGAAGTCGTTTCCGTGTCCGTGGTTTGTCTGCCTCATACAACAAGGCCACTCTTAGTGCTAAGAACTTCTAACACAACTGCATTGCAAAGCTCAGATATTACATATTTCCTTTTATTCACTAAAACTTTTTCCCCCCAAAGTTTAGTTATATATTAATTATAGAATATTGTACAGAATTATTCGGAATATATAAACTTTACACAAGTCACCTGTTTGCAGAATGTTTCAGAGTTGTAGCTTCCTGCACAGCAAGGTAACAACCAAAGACCATACACTGCAAAAACATGTGGTCACAGACTCGTTTCACAAGCGATCCTCTATGGGGATTGCCAGACCGAGCAGACTTCACACAGTTTTTGCATAGAAAAGCATGGAGTAGACAGTACATTTTTCATTGCATGTTGATTAGATGAGTAAATATCCATACAACCCATATAAATGTATATACAATGGCATACATAGTTATACAGTCATATGAAAAAGTTTGGGCACCCCTATTAATGTTAACCTTTTTTTCTTTATAACAATTTGGGTTTTTGCAGCAGCTATTTCAGTTTAATATATCTAATAACTGATGGACTGAGTAATATTTCTGGTTTGGAATTAGGTTTATTGTACTAACAGAAAATGTGCAATCTGCATTTAAACAAAATTTGACCGGTGTAAAAGTATAGGCACCTCAACATAAAAGTGACATTAATATTTTGTAGATCCTCCTTTTGCAAAAATAACAGCCTCTAGTCGCTTCCTGTAGCTTTTAATGAGTTCCTGGATCCTGGATGAAGGTATATTTGACCATTCCTGTTTACAAAACAATTCCAGTTCAGTTAAGTTTGATGGTCGTCGAGCATGGACCGCACGCTTCAAATCATCCCACAGATTTTCAATGATATTCAGGTCTCGGGACTGGGATGGCCATTCCAGAACATTGTAATTGTTCCTCTGCATGAATGCCTGAGTAGATTTGGAGCGGTGTTTTGGATCGTCTTGCTGAAATATCCATCCCCTGCGTAACTTCAACTTCGTCACTGATTCTTGCACATTATTGTCAAGAATCTGCTGATACTGAGTTGAATCCATGCGACCCTTAACTTTAACAAGATTCCCGATGCCGGCATTGGCCACACAGCCCCAAAGCATGATGGAACCTCCACCAAATTTTACTGTGGGTAGCAAGTGCTTTTCTTGGCCTGCCACTTCTGGGCTTAACAAGAACTGTACCTGTGTTCTTCCATTTCCTTACTATGTTCCTCACAGTGGAAACTGACAGTTTAACCCTAGAAGGCATACCTGGGGCCTCGCAGGCCTGCTAGATCATTTGTTTTCTATGGTACATTGAATTGCTTGCGCGTTCTAGGGTTAAATCTCTGAGACAACTTTTTGTATCCTTCCCCTGAGCAACTATGTTGAATATTCTTTGTTTTCAGATCATTTGAGAGTTGTTTTGAGGAGCCCATGATGCCACTCTTCATAGGAGATTCAAATAGGAGAACAACTTGCAAGTGGCCACCTTAAATACCTTTTCTCATGATTGGATATACCTGCCTATAAAGTTCAAAGCTCAATGAGGTTACAAAACCAATGTAGTGCTTTAGTAAGTCAGTAAAAAGTAGTTAGGAGTGTTCAAATCAAGAAATTGGTAAGGGCGCCCATACTTTTGCACCGGTCAAATTTTGTTTAAATGCGGATTGCACATTTTCTGTTAGTACAATAAACCTCATTTCAATCCAGAATTATTACTCAGTTCATCAGTTATTAGATATATGAAACTGAAATAGCTGTTGCAAAAACCCAAATTGTTATAAAGAAAAAAGGTTAACATTAATAGGGGTGCCCAAACTTTTTCATATGACTGTATAATCCATATAAATTGGCCTTTTACAAGGGATTGGAAAAAACTTTTTTCAATGTTATTATGGTGTTTACAAAAATGAATGATTTATTAATAATAATAATAATAATAATAATAATAATAATAATAATAATAATAATAAAGTAGCTGCAGCAGTCACATGACATGAAAAATGTCACAAGATTGCAGGAGACAGTGTTCTGCGCAGAGCCAGGTTGTATTGATGCTTTTTTAATTTTACTGTGCATATTAGGGACATTGAAAACAAGCTGTCCAGCAGGAGACAAGTCCAGTTATAAAATGTCAAGATCTATGGGCCAGACCCAGATCTCCCTGAGAATCTGCCTCCAGAGCTCATTATAAATGAAAGGTGGCATTACCAGTGTGAGACATGTATATCAGGAGAGAAGACTGTCAGTCATTACATGTCTCACACTGGTAATGCCCACTTTCCTGTAAAATAAGCTCCGGAGGCAGATTCTCAGGGAGATCTGTATCCAGCCCAAAGATCTTAACAGCTCCATTATATATTAAGAAAAGTTTGATGTCTGTGTAATAAGACATGGGATCACAGATATCAAGGTGTCATTTTGATCCACTTCCTATAACCTGCATGCCCATATAGACACCGATCGCAAAAAAAAAAAAAAAAAGTATATAGCCGACCGTGATAAAATATATAAATTTTATTAGGGATTTAAATTTGCAAGGTAACAGGGAGCAAAAATTATGGGGGAAAGGAGAGGTCACAACACGGCGGGGGAAGGGCAAAGTTGTAAGGTCCGAAATGGTGAAAGGCACTGAAATCAAGTATCAAATATGATTATAAATAGAGAATTAAATGTCGAGTGTGTGAGCAGCACTTAGGGTGTAATTTAAATAAAGTGCTGATAAAGTGCAGTTATAAACCACTTATTTAAGTTACACTTTAAATGCTCCTCACACACTATCAATTTGGTGACATTTAATACACTTTATAATCATATTTGATACTTTATTTCAGTGACCTTTCACCATTTTGTTCCCTGCATCCCCCCTTCCTTGCTGTATTGTGCTCCTTTCTCTCCCCCCTATTTTTGTTGTTTTAAATAGTTGATAAACTTTATATAATTTATTACAGTTTGCTATATTTTATACTTTTTTGGATGTGTGTGTTACTTTATTGTGTATAGCTACAGCCATTTGTCCTATCTTGAGTTTGCCATGCCAGGGTTATTTATTGCCATTTACTACCTGAATGACCCACTTCCCCTCCCTATGGCACATAATTAGTTTTGTATGCCCATATAGATAGCTTGGGAGAGTGGCTCCTACTGACAGATTTAAAAATCCTCATCAAAAAAGAAGACATTTTGAAAACTGACCAAGTACTGCTTGCTGCCTATATTACCGGTCATTCTCCGGTGGCCGGTCTTGTAGGCATCAATCACAGCCCCATACAAATGCTTCTGCTGTGGAGCTTGTAAACGCCGTCCTGAAGCTGGCCAGATCGCTGTATACTGACCAGTGCGCTTATGCTCCTCCGATCTGGAATAGGTAAGGCTGCCTGTTCTTTCAACACCTGAGCGCACAGTTTAGGCAAGCAGTGCAACCACCGGTCCGAACTGTCCATCATTAGGAACCCACTGTCCCCGGAAGGCAGAGGAGTATTGAGAACTCCTGAAAATTGCACATTGGAGAACCCCCTTTACAGTGGAACTAAACTTTCACATCCTTTTATTTTTTTTCCCAAATGTTGTAGCCCCTTAGACATGTAGATTGGTGGTGTTGGTCTTGACACTCATCAATGGTTCAAAAAGGTTCTGCAGCAGCACTGGGCTCCTGTATGAGACGGCATGCACAGAGGTGTATTGGCCTATAGACTTTCTATACTTGCACGCATGCAGGAGCTGCTTAGTAATTCAATTGTTGCAATTAGGCACCGGGAAAACCCTCTAAGGTTATATTAACTTGATGCCTCTTTCAAAATGTTCAAGCTGAAGCTGCTTCAGGAGGCGCCAGCGATTGCCCCTGCAGCATCTTTCATGGTTTACTTTGGTCATTTCCTGAGCACGTGTTAGACAGTTTTCAAGCATTTTAGGGCGTCTCTTCCTTTGGCATATTCCAGACTTTTTTTTTTTTTTTTTTAAAAACACAACTGAATTATTAAGTCACCACTGATGATCGTCTAAGCAAAAACACTGACAGCCTGCTCAAAATGACACCCAGGCGTTGGGTGAGCCCTCTCATTGATTTGTAAGTATGAAGCTTCTTCCAAGCAGAAAACGCCTGAATAATGGCAGTTCTCAAAACTTGAAAAGGTTAAGAGACGCTTAGGCTACTTTCACATTTGCGTTGAACGGTATCCGTTGCATTGCGTTGTGTGACGGATGCAACGGATGTGTTGCATATAGTGGTACAACGGATGCTGCAAAACAACGCAATACAGTTTTACAAGAGAGAGAGAGAGAGAGAGAGAGAGTACACGGAGTGTGGGAGGGGGCGGAGCCGAGCGGGGAAGTGTCGGGCTTCCGGCACATGTAACCAGGGTTCCTTGGTTACCCGATGTGTACCCTGGTTATGGGTGCAGGGAGCCAGAGAGAGCATGCGCAGTGAAATCCAAAAGGATTCCGCTGCTCAAAAAAACATTACATGCTGTGTTCCTTCCGCCCGACGCAGCGTCAAAACAACGACGCTGCGTCGTCCGGCGGATGCAACGCTGACACTTGCGTTACAGTGCGTCATCCATACAAGTGTATGGAGACTAGCGCAGTGCGTTAACGGACTGCGCTATTCTCCATAGTGACGGACTCCGCTGAACGCAAGTGTGAAAGTACCCTTAAAAGGGAACATGTCACCACTTTTTCGGCCTGTAAGCTGCGGCCACCACCACCGGGCTCTTGTATACAGTATTCTAACATCCTGTATATAAGAGCCCAGGCCGCTGTGTAGAACATAAAAATCACTTTATAATACTTACTTAACGGTCGTGCTGTGGTGCAGTTGGGCCATATGGGCGTCTCAGTTGTCCAATGCCTCCTCTTTCGGCCATCTTCGCCCTCCTTCTGAAGCCTGTGTGCATGACGCGTCCTACATACTCGCCGGTCCCACACTACAATACTGCACAGGACCTCAATGCCAGCAAGTGTGTATGACGTAGACGCATCACGCACCCAGGCTACAGAAGGAGGAAGATGAAGATGGCCGAAAGAGGTGGCGCCGGTACCGGACAATGGAGACGCTCATCAGACCCAACTCCACCGCAGTGCGACTGTTAGGTAAGTATTATAAAGTGTTTTTTATGTTCTACACAGCGGCCTGGGCTCTTATATACAGGATGTTAAAATGCTGTATATAAGAACCCGGTGGTGGTGGCCGCAGCTTATAGGCTGAAAAAATGGTGACAGGTTCCCTTTAACACTAGAACTACTGAGGTAGTCATTTTGACTACTTTGCACCACGTATTTCTATATAGGTGTCACGAGTCCAGTAGTTCTAGTGTTTAAAGAATGATCATTAAAAGTATTTTTTTTTTTCTTTACATGGAACTAAATCGGTTCATCTTTATTCGCTTTTGTATAAACTATTACAACCTGTAAATAGGTGTCTTGATAAAGCAGCGTTAACCAAGTGTGGTGTATTTTACCTTTCTTGTATGTTACTATAAGGCTCTGTGCCCACGTGTGCGTATTTGCATGCAGTTACGCTGCGTTCTGCACTGCAGCGTAACTGCATGCGTCCTGCGTCCCCTGCACAATCTATGCGCACTTTGCGTTCTAAAAAGCAACATGTCACTTTTGTGCGCTTTACATGCTGTCTCCATGCTGTCTATAGGGAGAGGCAGCATCCAGAGCGCACGAATTCTGCAGTCGGCAAAGTTTCAGAACGGAGATTTTCAGCTGCGCTCTGAAGCGGACATGCAGTAACGTTACGCTGCGGTGCAGAGCGCACACGTGGGCACATAGCCTAACATTTCTGGTGCTGTCACAGTCATCGGTGACTTGGGTTCTATACTCATGTCCGGTTTCATCTAAAACCAAGTGACTATATGAGCAGCCTGTTCTACCTATAAATAGCACTGTGTTATAGTCCTACTTTGACTCAACAAGTAACAATCCTTTCTGACACCTTGAACAGGTTTGTGGCTCTTCCGCCGCACCTCATATTACACAGTTACATTTGAATATTTACAAACCCTAAATTAAGGCAATAAAACTAACAGAAAATGTAGTGATGTCCGGGATATGGGAATCCAGGGAGCAATACTTAAGCTATGTGCGCACGTGTGCGCTCTGCACCGCACCGAAAAGGTGCGCTTCAGAGCACAGCTGAAAAGCTCCGTTCTGAAGCGCATGGTGCCGGCGAGAACGTGCGCTCTGCCTGCAGCTCCTCCCAGAGACAGAGCAGGGGCTGCCGGCAAACCGCACGGAAGAAGTGACATGTCACTTCTTAGAACGCAGCGATTCGGGCAGCAGCCGAAGCGCTGCGCTCTAATATGCCACGTGCGCACGGCCCCTGCACAATCTCCATAGATTGTGCAGGGGACGCAGGACGCATGCAGTTACGCTGCGCTACAAAGCGCAGCGTAACTGCATGAATTACGCACACGTGCGCACATAGCCTTACTGCTCGCTGTCTGGTGACTGCATTCTGTGACCTGGTGGCCCATACAGCGTCTTGTCTGGACCGGAGGTCACTTTATATTAGGCCTCATTCACATATCTGTGTGACAAGTATGTGCTGTATCAGTTTTTTCACGGATACAACACGTACACACAATCTATAGCGCTAGTCACAGGTCTTTGTCCGGCAGCACAAATGAAAAGGCCAAAACAAGGTTATAGGTTTGTGAAAAGCACGTACAGCACACTGCTGGCATCCGCTAGTCATTACTCTATACATGCATAGCGTTATTTCATTACTTTGTTTCCACGTTCCTCTCCAGTTATACTATGCATTCATTCCTTGCCTAGGAGTTTGCATTGTTATCTGGGCTCTATGGGTGTACATTTTCTCTGTGCATGCATTGCTATAACATCTTCATTTCTCATGCCTTTTATGCATGCGCCGTTGTATGCGATTCACGCATGCGCTATATTCTTTCCAAACTAACTTTATTGTCCCAGTACACTTGCTCATCTGCTGTATGATTGTTAAACTATTATTCCATCACATTCGCACATCTACGAATCTACACTTTACGTTTTGAAAACACTATGTATATTTCCTGTTTTCATTAGCACATTGCTTCAACCTTATAATTTTTGTCTGCACAAGCGCATGGTAACCATAGCGACGCTGACACCATCTTCAGCCATACACCGCTGCCTTCCACAGCTGGTAATAGTTTTTACTTATTTACTTATACATGAATAAATAAGTCATATGAATTATTTCACACCTGAGGAAGCCACATAGTGGCGAAACACATAAGGTCTCTGACCTCATTTCATTGTTACCCATGTACACACATTCCAGTCTCTATATTACATTTTGCTTCCCACCACATTTATTAGTTAATGCTCATTGATGATTACCCTGTGCTGGTTGTATACCATGCTCTTATTTCCATCTGTGCCACTTATTTTTCTTATACCTTGTGATTTTTATGCTCGTGTCCACCATAGCATACATTTATTTTTTGGCTGGTCTCCAGTGTGCTATTATCTCACAGGCACAGAGGCTGGGCATTTGCTGTATTATGGGCACATCTTGGATTGTACATACAGCCTATTGGCTATTTTCTAGCGCCGCTCCAGCGTTCTGTTTTGCTGTGCACTAGAGTGATTCTTTTAATCCAAGGTCCCTCCATTGTCTTCACCTTTTATCGAACCTGCTCTGATCGCACAGCGACCTCTTGGGACTGTAACTTCTGAGTGGCCGGTGGTCAAATGTTACGCCATAAGTTCCCAATGCTAGCCCGTCTGTCACTCTGCGGGAACATACCAGCGGTGTGCTTTATGATTTCTGCTCCGGAAATTTCTGGACACTCGTTACTTTGTAACTACTGCTCTCCTATATACTCTATCCGGTTTTCTAATTAATGCCATGTTCTTTATCTTTCGACATCTGAGATATATAAAAAAAACCTCTATTCGGATGTGAATATATTTACTATATATAGCAAATCCATTTACGTCAGTGTTTTCTCTGCTGATTTGGATGACTCAGTATATCTTTTTGGAGAACCCGTTTCTGTGTTGGGTATAACCGTATATGTGCCAATTCATTTTGATGAATCTTAATTTTACAAAGTTTTCTGAATATATTACGGTATATACTTAAGAATGTATCTGTATATTTGCCATGAACAAAGTCTATTGACAGAAACATTAGCCCATATGCACAGACTCAATGACTTTGTTTATTGGAGGTGCCATGGTATTTTCTCTTTGGATTGGATCCATTGAGCACCCACACATCTCACCATATCTACCTTACTTAACCCTATATATCAGACATGACATATCCTAGGGATATCCCTTTAGTCTGACAAGCAGAAAACAAACTGTTCTGTGCCTGTAGGAAATATGACCTTCGATGGTCTTCCCTTTCTCATGCCCAAGGGTACAAAGTTCTGCCCTATGAAACACGAGCCATTCACCATTCATTGCCTGCTTTAATGGCAGCGATATTTTGTGAAAAATACACTCATAGTAATGAATGTTGCAGGCAGCTCCATAGACAGCTGCCCGGTTATTTCTCTGCTATTCTCACACAGACGACCTGGCAACGGCCCAAATCATTTCAGCACTAATGTACAAGAGTGGCCTCTTCATGCTAAAAATGTGGCTGTTCCGGTCTGCTCTGCGCAGCACAATGATCCGTTTCAGATGATGTCATGGTGTGGAGGAAGGCCCGGAGGAGTTGTTACAAGAACATAGGACTTTTTAATGGACACCACATCACCACCCCCCACGCACACCCCCGCAGTAAATGTGTCCTGTTCCATATGAGACAATGCACGGACAATGTTTGAGGGGCTCGGATATAGGAGAATAGCTAAAGGCAACATGTCATGCTCCTACAGAGAGAAATACAGAATCTGAGCACACACTTTAGTCTTGGGGAGCATCACTTATAAGTAAGTGTCCATGGGGGGTGTTTAAAGGGAATTTACAGATTTACATAAAGTTTAAATGAGTTATTCAGAAACAGGAAAACAAATGCTTTCTTCCACAAACAGTGCCCCACCAACCCACTGGCAATGTGTGGTATTACAGGTCAGTCCTTTTCACTTCAGTGAAGCCAATCTGTAATGCTATAGGCAGCCATAGACAGGTGTGGTGCCATTTATCAGGTTGTTCTGATCCTGTACAAGTCACTTTGTCCAGTCTAGGCAATGATCGCAGAGTAGACTCCAGACGGATATGGAAGAAAAGTCATTAGCCCCAATTATGACCCAAACCAGCCGCATCATTAGGCTAAGTTCACACAGGGCATCTTTTGGTGCGTTTTTGATGTCACAAAGATGCACCTAAATACATGACTTTCCTTCTCCCAGCAAAGTCTATGAGATTTCGATTTTTCTATCCGCACTGGGCATCTTTTGTTGGCTGCGTTTTTCAAGATGCAGCCGGTCAATTCTGTGTTTTTACCGCGTTTTTTGAACCCTGGAAAGTCATTAGGTTTGACTTAAAAATGTGTAAAAAATGCGGGAAAAAAACGCATTGCATTTTTGGTGCATTTTAATATGCACTCAAGACCCGCAGCAAAACACAAAAAAACCACATACATTTGAAGCGTTTTTACCGCATTTTGCCCATTGCTTTTTAACACTAGAAGTCCCAGAGAGGGGTCATTTAACATTTCTACCATTGGAACCCTATGGAGATCGAAATTCCTGGGACTTCTAGTGTTAAGTCAAATCTAATGACTGCAAGGGCTCAAAAACGCTGGAAAACGCAAAAAGAATTGACATACTGCATCTTGAAAAACGCAGCCAAGAAGCAGCCAAAAACAGATGCCCGGTGTGCACAGCAACATAGAATTCTCAGACTTTGCTGGGGAAGGAAATGCATGGATTTATGTGTATCTTTGTGACCTCAAAAACGCACCAAAACCGCAGCAAAAGATGCCCTGTGTGAACATAGCCTTATGTTCTTAGTTTGGGTCAGGAGATACATGGCCACCATGTGCAGTCGCTATACAGACAAATACAGAAACTAAGTGAATTAGCCCATATATTGCAGCAGATTTGTGCAGCGGATGATGGATTTAGCTCACAGAGCATTGCCCAGACTAGCATCAGCAGACGACTACTAGCCATGTACTAGTGAGTGTGAATGGAAACAAGCGTCCTCATTCAAAACACACTATGCACTATAAAATGGTAGGGGACTGGAAAGTAAATTATATGGGAAATTATGTCATTTATTTTGCAATTAAAAATTCTCAATGAAAGCCCTCATTCAGACATCTGTCCTGCACGCAATGTTTTTTTTCCATGGATATCACACGTACCCATTATAATCTATGGTGCTAGTCACATGTCCAATGCCTTTTCATGGGTCGTGGGTCCATGCAAAACACATAGGAATATGTCCTATTTTTCCCGTCAGCACAGATGACAAGGGCATAAGTCTATGGGTCCATGAAAAACATACAGCACATGGACGGCAGATGGTGTTTATGACTGCTTTCACATTTCCGTCTTTTTCCCTCAGTCACAATCCGTTGCTTTGAGAAAAAACTGAATCCTGCAAAATAATTTGCAGGATTCAGTTTTTTTCCCATAGACTTGTATTAACAACGGATTGCGACTGATGGCCTTGCGTTGCATCCATTTTGCGACACATTAGTCAAGGAATTGAACTGAACTGTCAAGGAAACTGAACTAATCTCTCGCTACACTCCAAAACGTAATCTCCGGTCCTCCCAAGATCTCCTTCTCTCCTCCTCTCTCATTCGCTCCTCATGCAACCGCCTCCAAGACTTCTCCCGAGCATCCCCAGTCTCCTGGAACTCGCTGCCTCAACACGTCAGACTATCTACTACACTTGTAAGCTTCAAACCGAACCTGAAAACTCATCTGTTCAGAAATGCCTATAATCTCAAATAACCTTGCTGCCGCCCGACCACCGTGTGGAGCAGCCGCCCGACCCCCACCCCACCTACTGTCTCCTCCCCAAAATCCTTTAGAATGTAAGCCCGCAAGGGCAGGGCCCTCTTCTCGCAGTACTAATCTGTCTACTGTAACTTGTGTATGTGTTCTGTATGTAACCCCCTTCTCATGTACAGCACCATGGAATCAATGGTGCTCTATAAATAATAATAATAATAATAATAATAAATAATAAATAAAAGGAATGTCGGGCGGGAGCAACGCACAATGTAACTTTTTTTATGTGCAGCAAAAAAACGGACAGTGACGGATCCGTCGGCGTCTGTTGTGTGTTATAATGGAAACCTATGGGTGTCAGAATCCGTGAAATGACAGATTCCAGTGACGGATCCATCTTTTAGCAATCGAGCATGCTCAGATGTTTAAATTCCTTTCTGGTTACAAAAAAAAAAAATTCTTTCTCTGGGATGGGTTCATATACGTTTTCAATACCAAATACCTTTGCTGGCTAAAATAGAAAAAAAAAAAAGTTTTTTCACAGTATCTGTCGCAACAGTTTTAGGCTATGTGCGCACGTGAGCGTATTGCATGCAGTTATGATGCGTTCTGCACCGCAGCGTAACTGCATGCGTCCTCAGCAAGCTATGGAGATTGTGCATGAGACGTGCGCACGTGGCGTATTAGAACGCAGCGATTCGGCTGCAGCCCGAAGCGTGCGTTCTAAGAAGCAGGGCTGTGGAGTCGGTAAGCCAAACCTTCGACTCCGACTCCGACTCCGACTCCTCAAATTCTCTTGCACCGACTCCGACTCCGACTCCGACTCCGGCTCCGACATATATTGCTTATAGTTAGGTGAAAAATTTATTGTAGTACATGAATATGTGTATGTGAACATCAGACATTTAATAATTTTTATGATACAATAATCAAGATATTTGGATAGAACATAAAATATATTTATTGGAATACAACTTTAGAACACAAAAAACTGTAATAAATTGTAAATATGTAATACACTATGTAATATACAGTAGATTACATATATATCTTGTGTGTGTGTATATACACTGTATATATATATATATATATATTATATATATTACATATTTACAATTTATTAGTTTTTTTGTGTTCTAAAGTTGTATTCCAATAAATATTTTATGTTCTATCCAAATATCTTGATTATTGTATCATAAAAACAATTAAATGTCTGATGTTCACATTGTACTACAATAAATTTTTCACTTAAATATAAGCATTATACTAAATGTTGTTATTTAGTAAAATATTCAGCACATTCTGCATTGCACTCCTGTCCCCAATTTATTATATATTTTAGGAGTCGGAGTCGGTGCATTTTATACCGACTCAGACTCCACCAAAATGAGCTCCGACTCAGACTCCGACTCCACGACTCCGACTCCGACTCCACAGCCCTGCTAAGAAGTGACATGTCACTACTTCCGTGCGCTTTGCATGCTGTCTATTGGGAGAGGCAGCATGCAGAGCGCACGAATTCTGCAGGCACCATGCGCTTCAGAACGCAGCTTTTCAGCTGCGCTCTGAAGCGGACCTTTTGTGTGCGGTGCAGAGCACACACGTGCGCACATAGCCTTACCACTATCTGCTACGAAGCAGTCGCATCAGTCACAAACCGGATTGTGACTGATGGAAAGAGACGGAAGTGTGAAAGCAGCCTATCATTGAAAAGTATAGAAGCGGTGATCGATTTCTTGATCGACCCATGAACAACTAGTGATGACATGGATGAGAAAAACCGGAGACAGACAGGACAATCATCCAAACACTGATCACGCCAGTGACACGAATAATAATCATTTTTAAATTGATGATCTATTATACTTGGGTCATGATCTATTATATATGGGTCATCAATATCAAATCAGTGGAGCTCAGACAACCAGTATTCTCGGTGCCGGTTGCTGGACGTTAGTTGCAGAAGGGAACAGTACAGCTGTCGGTGTGGCGGCTGCTGCCAGGTACCGCAGGTCGGCCTTTATTAGAATTAATGGGAGTGATGTAACGGTTCTAAAGGGGCTTAAAGCACAGTTGCTACATGTGATGATACCGGATCCTAAAGAAGAGAGACATACACCTATTCAGTCCTCCCATTGAATGCCATGTACAAAATTACCTGAGCATAAACACCCCAACGGGAGGTATGGTACACCACTACAAAGCATGAAATGTCAAGCCTGAAACTACTGCATACCAGAAAAAAATATATCTATTTTACCCTTCTCAACATGTTCCAGCTAGAGAAACTATTTCACCAAATAACTCAAGGGGAAATTCCAGTTTCCTCCACAAAATAAGAAGCTGATGATTGAGTCACGGAGGAATCCTGAGCGGCACAAGTTACAGAGCTCTGCAGGAGCGAGCGTCTTACATAACATTCATGTCACTTCTATCAATGTCATGAATTTCACTGTGCCAATAACATGCTACTTGATGGACGCAGGCTTATGGAGAAATTGGATTTCATACCCATTTTGTAGTCAAGTATCTTGCAGCAGTTTAGAATAATGGAAAAATGGAATCTGTTTTTCCTCCCAAACCAGTATTTTTGCAAGATTATGGTAACGCAGAGCACAATGGTAGAAAGAAAATGGATCCTCTCGACCATATTTGCTCCCTGCCGTTCATGCAGTCAGGAGAAGCGACCACAAACCGCTCATGTGAATATGGCCTTAGGCTGCATTCACTGATGTCTTAAGATAATGATACTGTATATAAAATGCTATACTTAATTGCATGAAAACTGTTAGAAATGTATCATTTTATAATATTTCAATAGCAGTCATCAGGCACCGTGCTTTTCATCTATACGAGTATCTTGGATCCCACCCTTATCCCCTCAAGTAGCAGAGATAACAAGGAGAGCAGTGTTATGTATTCCAGCACAATGAGATAGCCAATGCTCAATACAGTGTGGCCTCAGTTCAAAGCATGACATCAACACACAGCGAGCCAGGATGTTCCTGGCAAACCGCCCGCCGGCCTTCTCCGAGTACAGCTGCACACCGACTGTTCAAGGGACAAATACACCACCTCCATTACCGTGTATAACACTAACCTAAACGTGGAAGGCCTCGTGCACACACTGAGTATTTGATTAACTTTTTACCTCAGCATAAGCCCAAACCAGGAGTGGAACAATCAGAGGAGAAGTCTAATTGAAGGACGGGCACCACTTCTAGATTCATTACCCACTCCTGGTTTTGGCTTATAAATAAATACTGAGGTAAAAATTTACCAAATACTCAATGTGTGCACGTGACCTTACATATACTGAGGTAAAAACTTACCAAATACTCTATATGTAAGGTCACGTGCACACATTGAGTATTTGGTAAGTTTTTACCTCAGTGTATGTAAGGTCATGTGCACACATTCTGAGGTAAAAACTTACCAAATACTCAATGTGTGCACAAGACCTTACATATACTGGAGGAAAAAAAAAAAAAAAAATACTCACGGTGTTCAAATGGCCTAAATGGGTCCACAACGTAGCTATAAAATTACAGAGAGCACATGTACGAAAAAAACCTAATGTGTGAAATCAGAAGACTCATGTTCACATGTTGAGTATTTGGTGAGGTTTGGGTAATAAATGCAGAAGTGGTGACGTGTTTCTATTGTACTTTTCCTCTGATTGTTCCACTATTGGTTTGGTCACAAATACAGAGGTAAAAACCTCACCAAATACTCAACGTGTAGACATGACCTTCCAGGACAATCCAACTCTCAATCAATAAATTAGTTATTAATATTTGCCTGGAAATTAGCACGTCAATCAAACAATCTCTCTACTTGAAGGTGTCATACAAGTGATGGCATGTCACTGGCAGTTTCATCTTGGACACCCAGCAGATGGTGAGAATGAAGTGGTCACAGCTCTGTGCGTCCATTACAGGGGAGTTTCAGGTCACCTGTAGTGGTGTGGCATGTCAGCTTTCCACACACTGCTAAAATAACTGTCAGACTTGCTTTTCAGGAAGTAAATCTTTGTGGATCACTCCTGATAAGGTGAAACAGTGGCCATATCAGAAGGAGGTCAAACTGGTTTTGTTTTCCACACAATTTACAGGCAACACTGAACTTTCACAACTCAACTTTAGATTAGGGCCAGGCGATATAGTTGTACGCATGTGGGCGAAACTTCATCCATCGTGATGGCCAATTTCTGTATCATTTTGCTTCAGATTCTTGCAATCAAAGGCCCATAAAGTGTGGCAGCTTCCCTGTCCGGCAATACCCTTTAGAGACAAGGTGCACACATTGGTTTCTGCAGCAGAAAAATCTGCTGTAAATAATCACAGAGTCAGCAGACAAAGTGCTGCATAAGGCTGTGCGCACACTGCAGTTTTATTTTTCCAGCGAAAAACACACCCTCTTGCAGAAAAACGCACCTCTGGCCGAAAAAAAAAAAAAAAAACGTATCAAAAAAAATGCTTGTGGTTATTTTGTTAACATTGTCATTGGCAAGGCCCGGGTGCAAGGGGGAGGGGGGAAAGAACCCCCCCCCCACCAGAAAACAAGTGAAACGCTGCCTCTTTTTTCTGCAACCAGAACTGCAGGCAAAAAAAAAGAAAGAAGCAATGTGCGCAGTCTTTCAGATATCTCAGACTTTTCTGGTGAAGGTCACACATGCACTTTATGACCACAACCTGCACAAAAAAAAAAAAAAAAAAACCCCGCACCAAAAAAGCTGCAAAAAATGCAGCAAAAAAATAAAATAAAATTGCGCGCACAAGGCCTTAAACAGGTCTGTTTTTACCACAATTTTTAAAAGTAAATCTGTCAGGTGCAATATCCACCCAGAACCATGAGCAGTTCTGGGGGCATATTGCTAATCCCTGCCTAACTGTCCATTTATACACACCCCTGTGGGTATGCGAACATGCTAGTGAATTCTGTGCATTCATTAGCATGTTAGCACACCCACAGGGGCGCACCTTCATGCTAAGGGGGCCGACTAGCCAAGGGAAGTAAAGCCCTTGCGACTAGTCGCTGGCTTCATTATCATATTATAAAGGATTTTTAGAAATACTATTTCCAAAGATCTCCATGTATGCTACTAGATGCTGGGACGGTTAGGCACAGATGAGCAATATGCACGCAGAACTGCTCTTGGTTCTGGGTGCATATTGCACCAGACAGGTTCCCTTTAAGTGCATTTTTACTTTTTTTTCCACTCCATTCATTTGAATGGTTCAAAAACACTGTAAAAACATTTAAAAAGAGAATCTGTCACCAGGTTTTTGCCACTTAATCTGACAGCAGGATACTGTAGTGGCAGAGACCCTGATTCCAGCGATGTGTCACTTACTGGGCTGCTGAGTGTAGTTTTGATAAAATCACTATTAAGCAGATCATCATTAGAGGACTACTTGACGTGCTGCCAGATATACAGAGCTCATGAATATGCTGGACTAACTGCTAGATCTGCAGCAGAAAAAAAACAAACGTGATTTTATCAAAATGACAGCAACCAACTCAAGTCTGCAATCTATTTTACGAAAATCTGTGCTCCAAAAGTCAAATAACACTCCTTCCTCCCACCCACCCCCCTGAGCTCTACCACGCGCAGCCAAAAAGTACTGTACAATCACATGTGGGGTATTGCCACATTCAGGAGACATTGTGTAGCAATTGTTGTCATTTTTATCGATTTCCCCTTGTAAAAATGTCAAATTTGGGGCTAAAAGAACATTTTAGTGATTAAAATGTAATTATTTTTTCTTCACCAACTAATGGTATAACATTTTGTGACACACCTGTGGTGTGGATATGCTCACTGCACCCCGAGATGAATTCATTGAGGCTTGCAGTTTGTATAATGGGGTCAGTTATGACAGGCTTTGCTTTCCTTCCACCTCAGGTGCTCTGGCAACGTGACAAAGCACAAACCACAACGGCAAAATCTGCACTATAAGGCTATGTCCGCACGTTGCTTTTTACCTGCTTTTTTGCTGCTTTTTCAACTGCAGCGTTTAAATGGCAAAATGGTTGTGTTCTGCTTTTCAAGCAAAGTCTATGGGAATTTGGGTTTCTTGTCCGCACTATGCAGTTCAAACTGCAGCCTTTGTTGCAGAACTTTGGTCAAAAACTCAGCTTTGCACTGCAAAACCCAAATGGCAAAAACAAAAACATGACAATTGTTTTTGCCATTTGGGTTTTGCACTGCAAAGCTGAGTTTTTGACCAAAGTTCTGCAACAAAAAGGCAGCATTTTGAACTGCATAGTGCGGACAAGAAACCCAAATTCCCATAGACTTTGCTTGAAAAGCAGAACACAACCATTGTGCCATTTAAACGCTGCAGTTGAAAAAGCAGCAAAAAAGCAGGTAAAAAGCAGGTAAAAAGCAACGTGCGGACATAGCCTTAGGCTATGTACCGGCAGAATTTGCTGCATAACTCCTGCGGATTTATCTGGATTTTCTAGATAAATTTGCAGGTTTGAGCAAGTACAGACACTCCCCATGTTATCCAATGGGACATGGGGAGTGCTGTGTCCATGCTGCGATATGTGCGGCTGCTGAATATGCTGCGGATGTCCCGCAGCCGCAGATAACTGCATGTCAATTATTCCTGCGGAAATACCTACGGAGATCCCGGCCCTCCACTATGGAGATAGAGGCCGGGACTTCCGCAGGCAAGTCGCATGAATGTCCGCAGGTTTACTGCAGATATTTCACTAGAATCCCGCAGCTAAGGATAGCTGCGGATTCCGGAGGATCAGCTGAGGGAAACCTGCGGACGTACCTGCTGATATATCCGCGGGTACATAGCCTAATGGTGCGCCTTCCCCTCTTCACTTTGTACTGTCTCAAAAGTAGTTTCCAATCGTATATACGGTATCTGTGTACTCAGGAGAAATTGAGTAACAAATTGTGCGGACCATTTTCTCATGTTACCGTTGTGAAAATGTAAAATTTGGGCCTTCAGAATCATTTTTCTTGAGAGAAAAAAAAAAAAAAAAATATGGAATTTCATTTTCACAACCCAATATTATAAAACTCCATGAAGCACCAATGGGTTCAATATGCTCACCAAACCACTACATAAATTCTTTAAAGCACACCAATCACCAGGATTTACGTATATAACCTAAAGCCAGTGCTATACTGGCACTATAGGCGGATTCTATACATACCTGTAATGGTCAGCTCAGATGTTTAGGTTTTGAAATCCAAGAAAGTAAAGTTTATAAAATTAGCAGCTTCTTGAGTGACAGTTGCACTGGAGCAGATATTCATAGTTATCCCCTCCCACTGTTAGAATTAGCATAAGTATTATGCAAACGACTCACTTTGTCTAGCAGGACCTGTGGTGAGGTCATACCCATGTGACCAGAAGGGGCGGGGCCTCAGCCAACAAAGCTAGAAACCAGGTCACATGGGTATGACCTCACCACAGGTCCTGCTAGAGACAAAGTGAATAGTTTGTATAATACTTATGCTAATTCTAACAGGGGGAGGGCATAACTATGAACCAACACCCCCAGATATTATCTGATCCTTTGCTGCTGTCACTTAAAAGGGAACCAATCATCAGGATTGTTGTGTATAAGCTGCAGCCAGTGCAGTACGGGCACTATCATGCACGTTGTGTACATACCATCAGGGGGCAGCTCAGGTGTTTAGGCAGTGAAATTCATCTTTATAAAGTTTGAAATTTCGTGCACTTTTTGATTGACGTGTGCACCTCTGCAGATAATGTCCGGGCGTGTTATGCAGGAGTTCCCCGCCCCCCCTCCAGCCTGTTCCTCCCTCTCTCATGATGCCCGGGCGGGTTATGCACGTGTTCCCCGCCCCCCCCGCGCTGCCTGTTCCTCCCTCCCTCCCTCTGGCTGTATGTAAATATCTAATCTTCAGAAACATGGCGCCGGAGTGGGCCTCTGCGCACAGCGCTTATCCGCGGCCCCGTGTTTCTGAAGCCCGCATCACACAGCTTGGTGTTAGAGGGCGGCGCATGCGCCCTCGCTCCTTCAGATCCCGTTGTGACCGCAGGAGCGAGCGCGATCACAACAGGACTGCAGAACAGGTGATCGGAGGACGCGATCACCTGCTGCTCCTGTATCGTGCCGCCCCAGGACACCGGGCCAACACACCAGCCGGTGACATCGCTGTGGCGCCGCCCTCTCAGACACCAAGTTGTGTAATGTGGGGGCTTCAGAAACATGGCGCCTGAGATAAGCGCTATGCGCCATGTTTCTGAAGATTAGATATTTACATACAGCCAGAGGGAGGGAGGGAGGAACAGGCAGCGCGGGGGGGCGGGGAACACGTGCATAACCCGCCCGGGCATCATGAGAGAGGGAGGAACAGGCTGGAGGGGGGGCGGGGAACTCCTGCATAACACGCCCGGACATTATCTGCAGAGGTGCACACGTCAATCAAAAAGTGCACGAAATTTCAAACTTTATAAAGATGAATTTCACTGACTAAACACCCGAGCTGCCCCCTGATGGTATGTACACAACGTGCCTGATAGTGCCAGTACTGCACTGGCTGCAGCTTATACACAAAAATCCTGATGATTGGTTCCCTTTAACAAGCAGCTTATTTTATAAACTTTACCTTCTTGGATTTCAAAACCTATACATCCGAGCTGACCACTACAGGTATGTATAGAATCAGCCTGATAGTGCCAGTATAGCACTGACTTTTGGTTATGTAGGAAAATCCTTGTGATTGGTTCCCTTTAAGGGGTGTAGTTTCCAAACTGGGGTCATTTTTGGGGTGATTTTCTGCTATTTTGGAATCTCGATTCTCCAAATGGGGTCCACAATTTATTTCAGACCATTTTGCATGCCAATCACCAAATAGTGCTCCTTCACTTCTGTAACATTTTTGTGGGGTAAAGGTAAAATTGTTCATTTTTTTTGTCCTTCCACATTCCTTTAGTTCCTGTGAAGCACTGAAGGGTTAATAAACTTCTTGGATGTGGTTTTGAGCAGTTGGTGGGGGTACAGTGTTTAGAATGGTGTCACTTTGGGGTATTTTATGTCACCTAGGCCTCTTAAAGGGAACCTGTCAGGTCCAATAAGCACCCAGAACCACGAGCAGTTCTGGGTGCATATTGCTAATCCCTGCCTAACTGTCCCTGTATCTGGTAGCAAATATAGAGATATTTAGAATGTATTTCTAAAGATCTTTTACCGCATGCTAATGAGCGAAGGGACTAGTCCCCTGGGCGTTATTTCCCCCGACTAGTCCGCCCTCTAATCCTGTTAGTACGCCCAGAGGAGTGTACTAACATACTACTCAATGCAGCGTCACCAGCATACTTGTGTTTGATGTGATCATGCTTCTGAATGGACCGGAAGTGTTGGGACATGCAACTTTGCATTCACTGCCCACAGAGGTATGCACGTCACAGCTGGAGACAATGCATTGACTAGCATGTTAGTACGCCCATGTGGGTGTACTAACATGATTAGATGGCGGACTAGTCGGGGAATATAACGCCAAGGGGACTAGTCCATTCGCTCACTAGCATATGATATAAGATCTTTAGTAAAAACTCTAAATATCTCTTTATGTTAGTGTACGTAGGAATTAGCAGTATGCACCCAGAACTGCTCGTGGTTCTGGCTGCATATTGGACCTGACAGGTTCCCTTTAAGTCACTTCAAATGTTATGTGGTCGTTAAACAAAATGGTTTTGTAAATTTTGTTGGAAAAATGAGAAGCTGCTGATCATGTTTAAATACTTCTAACTCCCCCCAAAAAAAAGTTTCAAAAATTGCACTGATGTAAAGTAGACATGTGGGAAATGTTATTTAGTGACTATTTTGTGGTATAACTATATGGATTCAAAGGATAAAAAAAAAATTAAAAAGTTTGAAAATTGCGAATTTTAAAAAAAATTTGGGTCAAATTTTCAATATTTTCATAATAAATGCAAATACTATGGAGGTAAATTTACAGCTAACGTGTGAAGTACAACTTGTCACAAAAAGCAATCTCAGGATCACCGGGATCCGCTGAAGTGTTCAATAGAGATTACATCAAAAAGTGACACTGGTCAGAACTGAGAAATGAGGCTTGGTCCTTTATGTACAAAGTGGCTCTGCGCTTAAGGGGTTAAACATGGAAGTGTGAATTAGGTTTTAGAGGATTAGCCATCAACATCACTTTTTATAAAGAAAGGTGTAAAAGTCCTGACAAAATGTACCATAGGTTTATGGAAGGAAAGGATGGAGTGTGCTGGTAGCCTCTAATCCCGGAAAAACGCTCGCGTTTCCCACTGACTGCCATTATACTTGGGATACGACTTGTGCCCGATAGACTGCTTGTTACGGGCTTGGTAGTGCTCGTTTATCACTACGAGCGAATACAGTCATCTGTAGCCGGGCTGAAATATGCAGCCAGCCGGTGTACAGTTACACAACATGTTATATTTAAACTCCAGAGTAATTTGTAGCATGTGGAAAACCAGCCGCAGAGCCTACCGAGCAAACTGCTGGAAACACCAGTATGGACTGCAAGTAAAAGGGACAACTGATTTAAAGTGGACTTGCCACTAGCAACAGACCCCTAGAACAAAATACACCGCTCCAAAGATCAGAACTCATCGTTCACTACAAGTCTTGTTCTGCCAAGATGGAGATAAAGAAAAGCCAAACCAGAAGAGATGAGGATCAGTGAACAGATCAAAAAGTACACAGTGCAACCTTATTTTACGAGAACAACCCATTGTGGGACTGTGCTTGTAAACCAAGTTACTTGTCTAGCAAAGCAAAATTTCCCATAGGAAACAATGCAAGCTCAGACAATTCGTTCCACAACTTGTTCAATGTCCCATCCTGGTCCCCTATTGTGCCATTCCACACACACCCTTACACACACACACCCTTACCTTCCGTTCCCTCGCCGGCCTCCTGGTTCTTGTAGTTTGTCAGTAGAGGATGTGCATCGGGTAACCATCGCGACCGATGAAAGAGCTTCTGCTGCCAGAGAGCTGACGTCAAAGGCAGGAGCCACTTGCCTCTGATTGGTCAACGCGCTACCTTTGAGAAGCGGATGTGTATTGGGTAACCATCGAGACGATGGAGGAACTTCCGCTGTCAGCCGCTTCTACAAGGCAGTGCGCTGACCAATCAGAGGCAAGCGGCTTCTGCCTTTGACGTCAGCTCTCTGGCAGCAGAAGCTCCGACATCTGTCGCAATGGTTACCCGATACACATCCTGTACCTGCGAACTACAAGAACAGGGAGGCCGGCGATGGAATGGAAGGTAAGGTGAGCATAGTATGTGTGTGTGCGCGTGCGTTTGTGCGGATTGCAAGAGCGGGTCAGAGCACGGTGAAAGTACGGAACCGGAAGAGTGTGCGGTGAGTATTTGCTCGTACAGCAAAGATTGTTCGTAAACTGAGTTACAAATTTACGGTAAGCTTTGCTCGTATAGCGAAATACTCGCAGACCAAGTTACTCGTAAACCGAGGTTCCACTGTACTTTATTCCTGGTGCTCCCCTGAATATCATTTTAAAAGATATTTTGCTTATTATTTAGTGTTAATTGATATGGCCTTTACAAAGGGGGTGGTGCGAATCCAGATCGGCCCATAGAGAATGTGACCAATGACACCCTAGTAAAGACCAGAAAAATGACCACTAAATAAAAAAGCTGTAGACATATAGTAGATTAAAAAAAAGCTTAGGGGAGGAGTAGGGGAAAAAAATAAGATCAAACCTTGGCCACCTGTTGGGGTCCTCCTTAAAAGCAAAAATCTACCTTTGAGGTGTCATCTAGAATGTAAATTAGCAAGTGTAGCCATTGTGCCGTACACTGTAGGGATGGTCCGGTGCGCAGGGTTTTATTGCTATGGCTGGCCTGGTTACATCTAACAACTTTGTAATTATATAGAATTTATTTTTTGTTACCTCTTAAAGTAAGACATGGTTATATTTAGCATTTTCAAAACAATCAGTTGGTGTTTTTATAGGGTAAATGGCAAGAAAATACTGTCCTATCAGTTTTATCAAAATGCCCCAAAAGAAAACACAGCAAATACATAGCAAAAAATTGCCACATGACGCAGTTGTTAAAGCCTCTAAGGCTAAGTTCACACATCCTGTGTTTTGCATCAGTCACAATCCGTCGCCTTGAGGAATTACGGAATCCTGCAAAATATTTTGCAGGAATCCTGTATTTCCCCATAGACTTCTATTAGTGACGGATTGCGACTGATGACCCTGCGTTGCATCCGCTGCGTCGCGGTCCGTCGTTTTTGACTGACCGCCGAGCGGGGAGCAACGCAGAATGTAACGTTTTTCGGGCCGTCAAAATTAACGCGCCGCACAGGAATCCGTCGCCATCCGTCAAGCTTGTAATGCATGTCTATGGTGCTGGATTCCGTCGTAATCCGTCTTACAACGGAATCCAGCGCAGGATTCCGTCATGCTCTACTGAGCATGCCCAGCATGCTTGGCACGCCCACTGGGCTGTCCCAAACACAGACGGATCATGACTGATCCGTCAAAAAACGGACGCACAGCGGATGTAACGGACGCAACTGATCCGTTTTTTCACAGGATTCCTGTGAAAGGAATCCTGTGAAAAACACATCAGTTGCATCAGTTGACATCTTGAAAATGACTGATCCGTTGCTGACGGACCTGACGGATTGAAAACACAGGATGTGTGAACTTAGCCTAACATGGCTGTTTGTGGATTAAAAAAAAATAAAATAAAAAGTCAGACAACGCCTTTCAGTTATTCATGTGGTTTTCTCCGCTCTTACTCATAGAGGTTTTCACACTTGTAGCTTTTGACTCCGTTCCGGGTTTTGTTTGCGAATGTGAGGAATGGATCTGAACGGCCACTTTGGGGAACTACCACCTTGGACACCAAGCATGTAAAAGACTCATATCTGACATTTGGTAAAAAACTGGAATTTATTTTTTGCTGTAGGACATATAATCAAGAATGTAATCTGTACGGCAACATTAGGTTACCCCATACCCCAGTATCTCATATCCGGAACTACCAGCGCATATCCTAATTAATGTGCTCTTTGATGGAAACCTCTCCTGATTACCTACAGTACTAGACCCAAACATTTCACAGAGGCTGTCAAGCTACCCGTATACATAATAGGCTACATTCCCATCAATATATGCATAGTGTGTACCGGTGGGGTAATTAAGTGTGTGAGCCCCTTCGCAGAATGTTTAACAGGGCTCCAGGGTTCTTGTGCAACTGCAACCCCTGCACCTACAGCATGTAAACGTTTGGGCCCCCCCAGTCAAAATTACTGCTGTTGTGAACAGTTAAGCAAGTTGAAGATGAAATGAACTCCAAAAGGCATAAACGTAAGGAAAAAAAAAAGGTAAATGGGCTGATACAAACATTTGTGCACCCTGCATGGGGGGGGTTAGTACCTAGTAGCACCCTTTTGGTAAGTATCACGGCTTGTAAACGCTTTTTGTAGCCAGCCAAGAGTCTCTTAATTCTTGTTTCAGGGATTTGCATCCATTCTTCCTTGGAAAAGTCTTCCAGTTCTGAGATTCCTGGGTCATCTTCCAATCATGCATGGTTTTTGAGGTCTAGCCACAGATTTTCAACGATATTCAGACCAGAAGACTGCGAGGGTCATTGTAAACCTTAAGCTTGTGCCTTTTGAGGTAGTCTATGGTGGATTTTGATGTGTTTAGGATCATTATGCATTTGTAGAATCCATCCTCTTGTCAACTTCAGCTTTTCTACAGATGGTGTTATGTTTGCATCAAGAATTTGTTGAAATTTCATTGAATCCATTCTTCACTCTACCCATGAAATAGCTGCAATACAACCCCAAAGCATCACTGATCCAACCCCATGCTTAATGGTTTGCGAAATGTTCTTTTCCTGTGCTGTGCCCTATTTTCTCCATACATACCTTTGATCAATACTGTTCCACTCCTGGTTTTGGCTTACAAATACTGATGTAAAAAAGAAAAAAAAAAAAAAAACACTCACCGAATACTCAGCGTGTGGACAGAGCCTTATGGGTATGCCCCTGGCATGTAATAGAGAGGATTAGGTCCTTGAGCTATATCAGCTCAACAATAGACTGTCCAAACATCTGTGCATTAATTCTTTAATCACAGTTCAATAGATTATGTAGCGTATGGCTGCAGAGGACACATACAAGCAAAAACACAATTCTATAGAATGTCCCCTAAAGCTCCAAATGAAAATAATTGAACAGTGGCTATTTTATAGCTGTTATCCCTTTAATCTAAAGTAAGGATTAACCAAAGAAGGGGGGGTAAAGCCTCCCAGAAATACCTTTGGATGCTGGCATTTCACTATGTAAATACAGGTCTAGCAGCCTAATAAAGGATCTGAAACAAAAAATAGCCTATAAAGAATACAACTACACGGTAACTGTTAGATCTTACCACTCGGAATCGTATAATATAGGCGTTACCTGCACAACATCTAAAAAACGCCGTAATCTATACTTATGTGGCATCTGGACAGTAACCGCGGACCAGAACAAACTGCTTCTCTGGAAAAGGAAGTGACAGCATTTAATGTTGTACATTTCTATGACAAAAAGGATGCCTGTCTGCATGAAGGAGCAACGCCTGGGAGGCAGGTGGAAGGATGTCATTATGCTCAAAACTATTTTTTCTTTCCCTCAAACACTCACATGCCAAAACATAGTGCAAACGATGGTGGCGCGGTGCCAGGCTGTGCCGCCAGTGTAGCTGGCACTGAGCGGACGTCACACAACAGCTGCACATCTGTACACCACTAGGGCCGATTCACGGGATTCTTACTGTGGACGATGGCCAAGCTTGAGTGAAAGGAAGTAACAATATATTTTCAAGATTGAGCTACAATAGGCAGAGCACAGGCCAATAATGTAATCTCAGGCTCCGGCCACAGTTGGCTTTTGAGTTCGGGAACATAAAAGCAGAACGTATGTGAAAAATAGATCCATTACAAAACAGATGCAAGCGACCCAAACTGAAGCCAGGCCGAGCCCATCATAGTCAGTAGGGCCCCGCTGCTCTCAGTCTACCCTTTGTAGTAGATCCGTTTTCCATATGCATCCCGTTTTTGTGTTCCCAAAATTGAACTGAGAAATGGATGCAGGTATGAGGATAGCTTTAAAGGGCTATTCCCAAAATTGTAAGTTACCCCTACTTATGGGTTAGAGGACACCTTACTGATTTTTTGGATCCGACCGCTAGAAACCGATGCAATCCCAACAATGAGCTCTAGATCATAGGGACGTGATGCTGCAAAGCCCTCGAGGGCTACGGAGCCTCTGCTTCAGCCATTTCAACGGGACTGGCTGCAAAAAGCCGAGCCCTGTATGTTACTTTGTCAAGCCATGTCACAGACAATAAATGGTACGAAGGTCATGCATGGCATATGGTCTCCTTTCAAGAGGGGGCTCTGCAGTGCCTGGTTGTTGGGAAACAAAATCCCAATCTCAGGATTGATAGGTCTCTTACCAGGTTTCCTCAAAAATAAGGCCTACCTCAAAAATAAGCCCTGGAATAATTTTTTCAGCCTTTGGAGTATGCTAAAATATAAGCCATACTCAAGAAATAATCCCTAGTTGCGGATCATCATATGAATAGTATCATGAAATATGGCTTGGGCAGCCCTTTCAGGTTACGTAACTTATTGTTGTGCATTGCACCGTTGTGGTGCTGTTAGCCTCGGAAGTTTATAGTCAACATGCCGGCTAGTTAACGGGTTGAATATTCACCTCTCTTCCTGCCCACCCCGCTGCTGGCGTCAGGGATTGGAACTGGTCTTAATAAAATAATGAATATTCAGTCCCTTCCCCCACCCACCTCTCTGTGCCGAGAAATACATACTGACATGCTCGGGTCAGTAGAGCCGTCGGTTAGTGCGAGCATTGCGCTGCGATCCTTGGTCAGTAATACGACAGTCTGAGAGAATCACTGCCGGGCACAGGGGTGGGCGAGGAAGGGAGAGAATATTCAGGATTTTATTAGCACAAGTTCCAATCAAGGACGCCGGGCGAAGGGGTGGGAGGGGGTGAATAGATATTTTTAATTAAAAGTTAATGTCACCCTTTTGCGTTTATTTAGTTATTAATATAGATATACAGGTGGCATAGAGGTGAAATTCTGCCATACCTGTATGCCTCCTGGATGATGGGTGGTTTGGCAAAAATCCTCTTTTACATCATCTATCTTCCATCTATCTGTGCTGCCTGGAAGATAAGCCAGCGTCCGGTCTTCATTATACAGGATTCTTCCTCCCCTTCTCTTCAGTTCCTGTGATGTCAGGTGTGTGGCTGATACTCTCTACCTGCGCGTTATGTCTGCCATCCCTCCCTGCAATGTTCCACACTTCTGTGCGCACAGATTTCAATGTTGCTGAGCGCAGGTGCCGGGAAGTCATTGCTGCTTCACAATGCAGGGGAGAGATGGCAGACAGCATGCACAGAAGCGGGATACACGGCCATGCACCTGACATCACAGGGACTCAGCAGAGAAGGGAGGAAGACTCCTGTACATTGAAGACTGGAGGAAGGCTTATCTTTGGGGCAGTACAGATAGAAAAGAGGATTTTTGCCAAACAACCCATCATCCAGGAGGCATACAGGTATGGCTAATTTCACCCCATATTAACAAAAAAAAAAAAAAAAATATGAAAAATGGCGACAGATTCCCTTTAATGGGCGACCCATTCACTGACACCAATTCAAAATGTAAGACATCCCCCGGAACTAAGGCTATGTGCACATGTTGCTATTTTTCATGCATTTTTCCTTGCAGATTTTAATCACTACTGAAAGGAAAACCGCATCCCAATAAAGTCTACGAGAATCCTGACTTTATGTGCAGATGAAGCTTCTTTTTCCCTGCAGATAAAAGGAGCAGCATGTCAATGGTTTCTGCGTTTCTATAATCCACTAAAATGCTTTAGCACTACAGTGGATTGTATCTGTACAGATCGCCTCACACATTATGCATCCAACATGGTCTGTGAGGCGATCTGTAGCTCCCTAACTCGGGGTCGTCATGGTGATGACCCAGGGATGCCATGGCAGCGATCACGTCCCTGTGATCGTATTACAGGGACCCGATTGCCAGGGAGAGGCAAGCGATTCCTTTCCCTGCCTTCTGAATGCTGCGATCATCGCATTGATGGTAGCACTCATGGTGTAAAGGGGGCTTTACACGCTATGACATCGCTAATGCGAACTCGTTGGGGTCACGGAATTGGTGACGCACATCCGGCCGCATTAGCGATGCCGTTGCGTGTGACACCGATGAGTGATTTTGCATCGTTGCAAAAACGTTCAAAATCACTCATCGGTGACATGGGGGTCCATTCTCAAAAATCGTTACTGCAGCAGTAACGAGGTTGTTCCTCGTACCTGCGGCAGCACACATCGCTACGTGTGACACCGCAGGAACAAGGAACCTCTCCTTACCTGCCTCCCGGCCGCTATGCGGAAGGAAGGAGGTGGGCGGGATGTTACGTCCTGCTCAGCTCCACCCCTCCGCTGCTATTGGATGGCCGCTCAGCGACGTCGCTGTGACACCGCACGGACCGCCCCCTTAGAAAGGAGGCGGTTCGCCGGTCACAGCGACGTCGCCGGGCAGGTAAGTAGTGTGACAGGTCTGGGCGATGTTGTGCGGCACGAGCAGCGATTTGCCCGTGTCGCGCAACAGATGGGGGCGGGTACCCACACTAGCGACATCCGATATCGCAGTGTGTAAAGCTCACTTTAAACTGCCAGGAGCACCCCAGGCACCGATTTGAGCAGTGAGAGAGGGGTACAGGCTGTAACATCAGCCGGAGACCCAATGGCGATGGCAGGGGGTCTGTACCTTTCAATCCACAAATAGTGGATTCAAAAAGTACAGACCTATTTGGATTTAAAGGCACAGACACATCATAGGTGAAATATGTACACAGGGCCAGCCCTTATCTGTCTCCCAAGCCTGTTTAGCAACTGTATTTAATGAACTATTTGAAATAACATTTAGGCCCAATACTTTTATAGTTATTGTATTATGCAGTATGTGCACGTTCATGGCCCTACATACATTGCTGAAAGGTTACTATGGTCTAGGACCCTGATTAAAGGTAATTCAGTTCAGAGGACTGGTTTTTCACATGGACCGAGTGTGATGATGCAGCATGCACTATTCTCTTATGTATTTCTCATGAGATTTGGCCATTTAAGTCTCTGGATTTAAAAAAATAAATGAAAATAAAACAAACGTGATCTCATACTTGTAAGCTGTATAGCATCCGATTTGTATGGATACAATGCCATTATTAAAATAGGAAACTAGCGATGTAGATTTGGAAGGCTGTGGGATTTCTTCAGAGCTGTCAATGGGAACGTGAGCTTTTCTCACACACCCCCACCCAGACGCTGTCAATCACAGCTCAGCAGCGACAGACTGACAGACTGCTAGATCAGCTGCACAGCTGGAAGACAGGGGTGAAAGTGCAGGCCCCCAGAGACAGCGCAGGTGAAAAAAAGCTTGTACGCACTGGTCATGTTCGGCCACTGCTGCTACCCAGCAGAGATCGGTCTCCTGGGCATCGAGCTCTATACCAAAGAAGAAATATGGTAATATCTCAAGAACAGCTAATGTTTTAGCAAACAGCATGTTTTTATAAGCATTATTTCACAATACTCATCTATGAAGATAGAATAATTTAATGGAATTGTCCACCTCAAGGGACTAGGGGAACCTGACGGCTCATACATGCTGCCCAGCACACAGGCAGCATGTACAGACCAAGGCTGTATGATTTGGGCCATTTTATAGAAACATAGTTTAACAGCCAACAAGGACTGAGCCGCACTGGAGACTAGTCAGACCGGTGCGTCTCTCCCTATACAGCCATCACGTAAGGGGGGCAGGCGGAAAGAAGCCGCTGGGACCCGCCTGTCTGACTAGTCCCCTGCAGTAATTAAAAATGTTGTTTTTCTTTGAATTGAGGTAACGTTTCGGAGTTACGTGTAAAAACACTATAAACCTGTAGATATGGGATTAATCTGCAGGATAATAGAGTATGAATCCTGCCTATAGAACCACAAATCAATTTCTCCAATTGCGTCTCTCTAGCATATCAGAACCAGGCAGATATTGGGCATTGCTAAAAGAGAACTTTAAAATTATGACATTAAAACTGATCAAAAATACAAAAGTGAAGAGATAAAAAGACATCCCTATCGAAGGATAGTTTTATTTCAGTAATCTTTAGGAGATCACCTACTAGCTGAGCTGTATGGTAAAAATAAATCCCTGGCAATGATCAGGCACACAAAATACAGTATATTGAATCTACTATGTGTGAGATTATCGGAGTTAAAGGCCCCGTTACACGCAACGACGTACCTAATGACATATCGCCGGGGTCACGGATTCCATGACGCACATCCGGCATCTTTAGCGACGTCGTTGCATGTGACAGCAAGGAACGACCGTTAACGATGGAAAATACTCACCAGATCGTCCATCGTTGACACGTCGTTCATTTTCAAAAAAATCGTTGATGTCGCAGGTTGTTCGTCGTTCCTGAGGCAGCACACATCGCTACGTGTGACACCTCGGGAACGATGAACTGCAGCTTACCTGCAGCCGCCGGCAATGAGGAAGGAAAGAGGTGGGCAGGATGTTACATCCCGCTCATCTCCGCCCTTCCGCTTCTATTGGGCGGCCGCTTAGTGACGCCGCTGTGACGCCGCACAAACCGCCCCCTTAGAAAGAAGGCAGTTAGCTGGCCACAGCGACATCGCTAGGCAGGTAAGTCCGTGTGACTGCTCCTAACGATATTGTGCGCCATGGGCAGCGATTTGCCCGTGACGCACAAACGACGAGGGCGGGTGCGCTCGCTAGCGATATCACTGCGTGTAAAGCCCCCTTAACAATCAATCGTATCCACTCAGAAGTCCAGGGACTGGAGATCTGGGATACAAGGACAAGACACACTCTGTAGACGGCAGTCTTACAGGGGTGCATCTATACAACAAAGGGAGGCCTGTGGAAACTAACCGGCCCTAAACCAATATAATGGCACCAGATCCTCCAAGACTCCTGCCCTGACAAGAGCAGTCCCCATCTAGCCCTATGTGCAGCTGTCCCTACATTCATAGCGCACACCCACTGCATCCGTGCTTGTCGGTTTGCAGTCCAGGGCACATATGCCCCATAGTCATTAATACATCACGAATAGTGCCGCCCGCATACACCACCTGCATACGGGGGATCATTCCCAGACGCAAACTTAACTTTAATCCTCCCGGCAGCGTTCAGGTTTCAGTCATGTGTAAGGCACTGGCGCAGCTTCAGTCACCGCTCTGTGCATGGAGAGTGGTGGCTGTGACCGCACACCCGCACCGACTGACACTGGTTTTAATGCTGAGCGGCTGTCAGTCAGTGCAGAGAGTAGTTACGGCTGCCGCTCTCCATACACAGAGTGGGGACTGAACCCATTACAGTGCCTCCTCCGTGACTGAAACCCGCTAAAGAAAAGACAAGTGCAATAGAGTAATATCTGCGACTGAATTCACTGTGCTTAACTGGAGGGGGGTGCTGTACCCACAAACTAGGAATACACTCAAAGATGTGGCTGCTGCATCCCCTCGGTATAATCCAAGTGGTTTATTAGGTCTATGCGTTTCGAAGTATACATTTCTTCTTCAGGACAGGCACTACTATAACTACTATTACTGACACCCAAACGCTGTCGGGAGGATTAAAGTTCATTTCCTCCCAGCAGCGGGGTTTAATGTGCAGGCTCGGGGCAGGTTCCACACTATTAGCCTGCAGATTAACCCCATACCTGCAGATTAATAGCGTTTAAAAACGTGACAGGTTCCCTTTAAACATATATGAAATCATAAAGCCAGTGCCTAATATAAGCTGCCCGTGGATCAGGCAGCATCTATCAGCTGTCAAGAACCCTTTAAGTCTTTTATTTGGGAATAAAAAACATTTTACAACTAATTCATTACATTTTTTCCTTGGACCCTTTTTCAACTTTGATGTGGTCTGTAGTCATAAATAAGGTGAGCTTAGAAAAAGATTTCTTACAAGCGCCCCATCGGGCTGTCATAGTGGGCTGATTGATGGATTTTTAGTTAACTCTGCAGCCAATAAAAGAGGCTAGAGAAGGCAAATTTTCTTAATTAAATCCAATTCCCCCAATTAAATACATTAATATGGTAACAAAAAGGAAATATTTTGTCCCAAAAGGTGGATGACCCTTTAATTTAACCATTCACATGAGAGCTGGCAGCAAAACTTCACCGCTGTACACTGAACTCTCTCTCACCTCCTGAGCACAGTATTCGGCTGGCCTGTGTGTGCCTGAGTGTTCAGTGAGCGGATAAAGCTGATCCCTCTTTCTCCTGACATCATCTGTCACTCAGGAGGCTCCGCACATCAGATGGTCGGGGGTGGGGGGCTCAGCTGACAGTTATATGGAAGCTCATGAGCACCAATCCTCATGTGTGGCTGTACCAGGGGTCTTTGCTCATCAGTGGCACTTTCTATTCCAGCTCTGTCGGTCACCATCAGTAGTGATGCGGTCTATTGCAGATCATCTCTCTGCTCAAACAGAAGGAATCGGACTTCAAGGAACAACAAAACTCCGCTAAACAAGTAATCAGCAGAGATTCATTCTGAGCCATATGTATATGGACGGCAGATGACCCAGCCCATCACAGGCAGCATTTGTAGATACAAACAGTGCTCTAAATACCAACCATACACAGTAACAAAAGGAGAAACAAGCAGAAGAAACGCAGCCCCAGAGTCACCCGAGCATCAGAGACGCAGCCTCCTGCAGGGACCTGGTGCGTCCTATGGTCCCACTGAAGAGACGACTACAGCTGTACACAATCATTGCACACCTCTGGACAAGAACTGGGACGTAGCCCTACTACTGGTTACTATAGGTCCGTCACATGGACACCTGACCTCACCAGGTGATAACTGTCACCCTGCCAGCACACTGCGTACATGGACACAACCTGTCACCGGGTGATAGCTCTCACCCTGCGTACATGGATATAACCTGTCCCCAGGTGATAGCTCTCACCCTGCCTGCACACTGCGTACATGGATATAACCTGTCACCAGGTGATTGCTGTCACCCTGCCAGCACACTGCGTACATGGATATAACCTGTCACCAGGTGATTGCTGTCACCCTGCCAGCACACTGCGTACATGGATATAACCTGTCACCAGGTGATTGCTGTCACCCTGCCAGCACACTGCGTACATGGATATAACCTGTCACCAGGTGATTGCTGTCACCCTGCCAGCACCCTGCGTACATGGATATAACCTGTCACCAGGTGATTGCTGTCACCCTGCCAGCACACTGCGTACATGGATATAACCTGTCACCAGGTGATTGCTGTCACCCTGCCAGCACACTGCGTACATGGACACAACCTGTCACCAGGTGATTGCTGTCACCCTACCAGCACACTGTGTACATGGATATAACCTGTCACTAGGTGATAGCTCTCATCCTGCCAGCACACTGCGTACATGGACACAACCTGTCACCAGGTGATAGCTCTCACCCTGCCAGCACACTGCATACATGGACATAACCTGTCACCAGGTGATAGCTCTCACCCTGCCAGCACACTGCGTACATGGATATAACCTGTCACCAGGTGATAGCTCTCACCCTGCCAGCACACTGCGTACATGGATATAACCTGTTACCAAGTGATAGCTCTCATCCTGCCAGCACACTGCGTACATCGATATAACCTGTCACCAGGTGATAGCTCTCATCCTGCCAGCACACTGTGTACATGGATATAACCTGTCACCAGGCGATAGCTCGCACCCTGTGTACATGGATATAACCTGTCACCAGGCGATAGCTCTCATCCTGCCAGCACACTGCGTACATGGATATAACCTGTCACCAGGTGATTGCTGTCACCCTGCCAGCACACTGCGTACATGGATATAACCTGTCACCAGGTGATAGCTCTCATCCTGCCTGCACACTGTGTACATGGATATAACCTGTCACCGGGTGATAGCTCTCATCCTGCCTGCACACTGTGTACATGGATATAACCTGTCACCAGGTGATTGCTGTCACCCTGCCAGCACACTGCGTACATGGATATAACCTGTCACCAGGTGATAGCTCTCATCCTGCCTGCACACTGTGTACATGGATATAACCTGTCACCGGGTGATAGCTCTCATCCTGTCTGCACACTGTGTACATGGATATAACCTGTCACCAGGTGATTGCTGTCACCCTGCCAGCACACTGTGTACATGGATATAACCTGTCACCAGGTGATAGCTCTCATCCTGCCAGCACACTGTGTACATGGATATAACCTGTCACCAGGTGATAGCTCTCACCCTGCCAGCACACTGCGTACATGGATATAACCTGTCACCAGGTGATAGCTCTCACCCTGCCAGCACACTGCGTACATGGATATAACCTGTTACCAAGTGATAGCTCTCATCCTGCCTGCACACTGCGTACATGGATATAACCTGTCACCAGGTGATAGCTCTCATCCTGCCAGCACACTGTGTACATGGATATAACCTGTCACCAGGTGATAGCTCTCATCCTGCCTGCACACTGTGTACATGGATATAACCTGTCACCGGGTGATAGCTCTCATCCTGCCTGCACACTGTGTACATGGATATAACCTGTCACCAGGTGATTGCTGTCACCCTGCCAGCACACTGTGTACATGGATATAACCTGTCACCAGGTGATAGCTCTCATCCTGCCAGCACACTGTGTACATGGATATAACCTGTCACCAGGTGATAGCTCTCATCCTGCCAGCACACTGTGTACATGGATATAACCTGTCACCAGGTGATGGCTCTCATCCTGCCTGCACACTGTGTACATGGATATAACCTGTCACCAGGTGATTGCTGTCACCCTGCCAGCACACTGCGTACATGGATATAACCTGTCACCAGGTGATAGCTCTCATCCTGCCAGCACACTGTGTACATGGATATAACCTGTCACCAGGTGATAGCTCTCATCCTGCCAGCACACTGCGTACATGGATATAACCTGTCACCAGGTGATAGCTCTCATCCTGCCAGCACACTGCGTACATGGATATAACCTGTCACCAGGTGATAGCTCTCATCCTGCCTGCACACTGCACAAATGGATATAACCTGTCACCAGGTGATTGCTGTCACCCTGCCAGCACACTGCGTACATGGATATAACCTGTCACCAGGCGATAGCTCGCACCCTGTGTACATGGATATAACCTGTCACCAGGCGATAGCTCTCATCCTGCCAGCACACTGCGTACATGGATATAACCTGTCACCAGGTGATTGCTGTCACCCTGCCAGCACACTGCGTACATGGATATAACCTGTCACCAGGTGATAGCTCTCATCCTGCCAGCACACTGCGTACATGGACACAACCTGTCAGCAGGTGTTAGCTCTCACCATTCCAGCACACTGCGTACATGGATATAACCTGTCGCCAGGCGATAGCTCTCACCCCGCCAGCACCCTGTGTACATGGATATAACCTGTCACCAGGCGATAGCTCTCACCATTCCAGCACACTGCGTACATGGATATAACCTGTCGCCAGGCGATTGCTCTCAACCCGCCAGCACCCTGTGTACATGGATATAACCTGTCACCAGGCGATAGCTCTCACCATTCCAGCACACTGCGTACATGGATATAACCTGTCGCCAGGCGATTGCTGTCACCCTGCCAGCACACTGCGTACATGGATATAACCTGTCGCCAGGCGATTGCTGTCACCCTGCCAGCACACTGCATACATGGATATAACCTGTCACCAGGCGATAGCTCTCACCCTGCCAGCACACTGCGTACATGGATATAACCTGTCACCAGGTGATTGCTGTCACCCTGCCAGCACACTGCGTACATGGATATAACCTGTCACCAGGTGATTGCTGTCACCCTGCCAGCACACTGTGTACATGGATATAACCTGTCACCAGGCGATAGCTCTCACCCCGCCAGCACCCTGTGTACATGGATATAACCTGTCACCAGGCGATAGCTCTCACCATTCCAGCACACTGCGTACATGGATATAACCTGTCGCCAGGCGATTGCTGTCACCCTGCCAGCACACTGCGTACATGGATATAACCTGTCACCAGGTGATTGCTGTCACCCTGCCAGCACACTGTGTACATGGATATAACCTGTCACCAGGTGATAGCTGTCACCCTGCCAGCACACTGCGTACATGGATATAACCTGTCACCAGGTGATTGCTGTCATCCTGCCAGCACACTGCGTACATGGATATAACCTGTCGCCAGGTGATAGCTCTCACCCCGCCAGCACACTGCATACATGGATATAACCTGTCACCGGGTGATAGCTCTCACCCTGCCAGCACACTGCGTACATGGATATAACCTGTCACCAGGTGATAGCTCTCACCCTGCCAGCACACTGCGTACATGGATATAACCTGTTACCAAGTGATAGCTCTCATCCTGCCTGCACACTGCGTACATGGATATAACCTGTCACCAGGTGATTGCTGTCACCCTGCCAGCACACTGCGTACATGGATATAACCTGTCACCAGGTGATTGCTGTCATCCTGCCAGCACACTGCGTACATGGATATAACCTGTCGCCAGGTGATAGCTCTCACCCCGCCAGCACACTGCATACATGGATATAACCTGTCACCGGGTGATAGCTCTCACCCTGCCAGCACACTGCGTACATGGATATAACCTGTCACCAGGTGATTGCTGTCACCCTGCCAGCACACTGCGTACATGGATATAACCTGTCATCAGGTGATAGCCCTCACCCTGCCTGCACACTGCGTACATGGATATAACCTGTCACCAGGTGATTGCTCTCACCCTGCCAGCACACTGCGTACATGGATATAACCTGTCACCAGGTGATTGCTCTCACCCTGCCAGCACACTGCGTACATGGATATAACCTGTCACCAGGTGATTGCTCTCACCCTGCCAGCACACTGCGTACATGGATATAACCTGTCACCAGGTGATAGCTGTCACCCTGCCAGCACACTGCGTACATGGATATAACCTGTCACCAGGTGATTGCTCTCACCCTGCCTGCACACTGCGTACATGGATATAACCTGTCACCAGGTGATTGCTGTCACCCTGCCAGCACACTGCGTACATGGATATAACCTGTCACCAGGTGATTGCTGTCACCCTGCCAGCACACTGCGTACATGGATATAACCTGTCACCAGGTGATTGCTGTCACCCTGCCAGCACACTGCGTACATGGATATAACCTGTCATCAGGTGATTGCTGTCACCCTGCCAGCACACTGCGTACATGGATATAACCTGTCACCAGGTGATTGCTGTCATCCTGCCAGCACACTGCGTACATGGATATAACCTGTCACCAGGTGATTGCTGTCACCCTGCCAGCACACTGCGTACATGGATATAACCTGTCACCAGGTGATAGCTGTCACCCTGCCAGCACACTGCGTACATGGATATAACCTGTCACCAGGTGATTGCTGTCACCCTGCCAGCACACTGCGTACATGGATATAACCTGTCACCAGGTGATTGCTGTCACCCTGCCAGCACACTGCGTACATGGATATAACCTGTCACCAGGTGATTGCTGTCACCCTGCCAGCACACTGCGTACATGGATATAACCTGTCACCAGGTGATTGCTGTCATCCTGCCAGCACACTGCGTACATGGACACAACCTGTCACCAGGTGATAGCTCTCACCCTGCCTGCACACTGCGTACATGGATATAACCTGTCACCAGGTGATAGCTCTCACCCTGCCTGCACACTGCGTACATGGATATAACCTGTCACCAGGTGATAGCTGTCATCCTGCCAGCACACTGCGTACATGGACACCACCTGTCTCTGGCCGCCTCCCCCGCCCACTCACCAGCTTGTGTTGTGTCACTGAGATCCTGTCGCGCTGCGCTCCGCGGAAACTCTCTCAATTTCCTGCCGCTCAGATTCAGGGACCCGGTGACCGCAGCTTCCTCCAGAGCCCTTTCTAGTGAACGGTTCCAAGCTGCAGGCCCCACACCAGTCCCGGAGGCAGAGGGCACCCCGTGTCCGTTATGGATAATGCCAGTGTAACCGGGCACCGCCGAGCCTTCGGCCAACACCGCGGCCGCCATCACACCGACTCCTCAGTGAGCCTGCGCAACCAAGCAGACGGGAAACGCGAGCCAGGGGCAGGGACGGGCCGTAAAGCGCATGCCCGTGAAGAAGGCCAGAGATAGTCTACGACGCAGGCGCAATGGCCTACCGGATGTGTCTAATGCGCATGTGTCGTTCCTTGATGTGCGGCTGTAGACTTTCATGTTGATTCCATATAAATTGTAAACCGTGAAGTCCCCGGGAATCACAGGAGCGTCTACCTCGTGCGGAGAGGCGCAGGCAGCGGTGTGCGCACAGCACGGACTGCCATATGCGGCTGTTACACAATTACACTTTTCACTTCTGGATGTGTGTTGGAAACATTGTCCCGTACAGTAGCATCACGCATCTTCACTAAAAACTGCGCATCCCGTTCATTTGTTAGCTACGTCAGTGTGATATATATGTAGTGTTAGGGTATGTGCGCACGTTGCTTTTTACCTGCTTTTTTGCTGCTTTTTCTTCTGCGCTGTTTAATGCCAAAATGGATGTGTTCTTCTATTCAAGCAAAGTCTATGGGAATTTGGGTTTCTTGTTCACACTATTGTTGTTCAAAATGCTGCCTTTTTGTGGCAGAACTTTGGTCAAAAACTCAGCTTTGCAGTGCAAAACCCAAATGGCAAAAACAATTGACATGTTGCTTCTTTGAAAAGCTGAGTTTTTGACCAAAGTTCTGCCACAAAAAGGCAGCATTTTGAACAACATAGTGTGAACAAGAAACCCAAATTCCCATAGACTTTGCTTGAATAGAAGAACACATCCATTTTGGCATTAAACAGCGCAGAAGAAAAAGCAGGTAAAAAGCAGGTAAAAAGCAACGTGCGCACATACCCTAAGTGCGATAATATCTCACTGACTCCCAGCACCGCGCCACTCTTCCGGGTCACAAGACTTCCGGCCGCCCCCTCCGATCACACTGGGGTTCATCTGACCGCCCCCTCCGATCACACTGGGGTTCATCTGACCGCCCCCTCCGATCACACTGGGGTTCATCTGACCGCCCCCTCCGATCACACTGGGGTTCATCCGGCCGCCCCCTCCAATCACACTGGCGTTCATCTGACCGCCCCCTCCGATCACACTGGGGTTCATCTGACCGCCCCCTCCGATCACACTGGCGTTCATCTGACCGCCCCCTCCGATCACACTGGCGTTCATCTGACCGCCCCCTCCGATCACACTGGGCTTCATCTGACCACTCCCTCCGATCACACTGGGGTTCATCTGACCACTCCTTCCGATCACACTGGGGTTCATCTGACCGCCCCCTCCGATCACACTGGCGTTCATCTGACCGCCCCCTCCGATCACACTGGCGTTCATCTGACCGCCCCCTCCGATCACACTGGGGTTCATCTGACCACTCCCTCCGATCACACTGGGGTTCATCTGACCACTCCCTCCGATCACACTGGGGTTCATCTGACCGCCCCCTCCGATCACACTGGGGTTCATCTGACCGCCCCCTCCGATCACACTGGCGTTCATCTGACCGCCCCCTCCGATCACACTGGGGTTCATCTGACCGCCCCCTCCGATCACACTGGGGTTCATCTGACCACTCCCTCCGATCACACTGGGGTTCATCTGACCACTCCCTCCGATCACACTGGGCTTCATCTGACCACTCCCTTCGATCACACTGGGGTTCATCCGACCGCCCTTTCCGATCACACTGGGCTTCATCTGACCGCCCCCTCCGAGCACACTGGGGTTCAGCTGACCACTCCCTCCGATCACACTGGGGTTCATCCGACCACTCCCTCCGAGCACACTGGGGTTCATCTGACCGCCCCCTCCGAGCACACTGGGGTTCATCCGACCGCCCTTTCCGATCACACTGGGCTTCATCTGACCACTCCCTCCGATCACACTGGGCTTCATCTGACCACTCCCTCCGATCACACTGGGGTTCATCCGACCACTCCCTCCGAGCACACTGGGGTTCATCTGACCGCCCCCTCCGAGCACACTGGGGTTCATCCGACCGGCCTTTCCGATCACGCTGGGCTTCATCTGACCGCCCCCTCCGAGCACACTGGGGTTCATCCGACCGCCCTTTCCGATCACGCTGGGCTTCATCTGACCGCCCCCTCCGAGCACACTGGGGTTCATCCGACCGCCCCCTCCAGTCACTCTGGGGTTCATCTGACCACTCCCTCCGATCACTCTGGGGTTCATCTGACCATCCTGTCCCATCACAAGTGGGGTTCATCCGACCGCCCCTTCTGATCACACTGTGGTTCATCTGAACACCCCCTCCAATCACACTGGGGTTCATCCGACCGCCCCCTCCAATCACACTGGGGTTCATCCGACCGCCCCCTCCAATCACTCTGGGGTTCATTCGACCGCACCCTCTGAACACATTGGGGTTCATCTGATCGACTCCTTTGATCATACTGGGGTTCATCCTACCGCCCCATCCAATCACACAGGGATTTATCCGACCGCTCCTGCCAATCACACAGGTTCATCTGACAGCTCCTTCCGATCACTCTGGGGTTCATCCGACCACACCCTCCAATCAAACTAGGGTTCATCCGACCGCCCCCTTCGAGGACGATATCTGCAAGGAGTTTGTATGGTCTCCCCTTGTTTGCGTGGGTTTCCTCCAGTAAAGTCGGTGGTGTAGCCACAGCATTTGGACAGACGTAAAGCACACTGCAAATTTACTGCAGAATTTCCACTGTCCTAATTGTGTACGCCTTAATGATGGACACCCAATTACCATATGAGCCTTATTTATAACAATCCCTTGTAACATTTGCTGAACTGGCTCTATTTATTCAGACGCAAACAAAAAGACACGTCATATGAGGCTGTTGTAGTGTTAATGTACAAAGCTGTATAAGACTTTCAGTATATCACATTAATACTGTCCAGACTGGAGTCCGCTAAGATAATTATTTAAGTAAAAAAAATAAAGTAGTTTCTGCATGTACAGTACATATCACTTCCTTCATGTGATTGTATTACTGGCTCTACAGCTCTCCTGACCTGTTTCACTAAATAATTCTAGTCCTATAAAATATCAATTTTCTTATTACTTTGTGTTACTGTTTCCCTGTCCTGTTAGAAATTTGTGAATAAATTGACAACTGGGCGTTGCCAGTTGTGGGTGGGACCCTAGAACTTTGATGTCAACCGGACCATCAGGAGGTAACTTCACTGCACACTCTGAAGATGATGCCAATAAGATTTATTTTGTGATTCCCAAAAATGTGTGATAAATAATTCAATGCTGTAGGCAACATACTACCGGCGTTCTGACTCCTCCTGAGCATTCCTTCGTTTTTCTACTATTTTCTTTGCTAAATTTTGCATTTCATTGTCCTCTACATCTTATGCGGGCGTCACACGAGATGATCTATTGTGCGATGCATCGTCGGGGTCACGGTTTTCGTGGCGCACATCCGTCATCGCTTGCGACGTCGTTTCGTGTGACACCTCTGAGCGACGCAGAATCGCTCACAAATCGTGAGTCGTGTACTCGTCGCTTATTTTTAAAAAATTGTTTATTTTTAATGGCGCTGGTTGTTCATCGTACCCGGGGCAGCACACATCGCTCCATGTGACACCCCGGGAACGATGAACACAGCTTACCTGCGTCCCGCGGCTCCCGCCGGCTATGCGGAAGGAAGGAGGTGGGCGGGATGTTTACGTCCCACTCATCTCTGCCCCTTCGCTTCTATTGGCCGGCCGCTGTGTGACGTCGCTGTGACGCCGAACGTCCCTCCCCGTTCAGGAAGTGGATGTTCGCCGCCCACAGCGACGTCGCTCTGCAGGTAAGTACGTGTAACGGGGGTTAACGACTTTGTGCGCCACGGGCAACTAATTGCCCATGACGCACAAACGACGGGGGCGGGTATGATCGCTCGTGCAATCGCACGATAGATCGTACCGTGTGACGCCCGCATTACTGTATGCAGTTCATTTGTTGACTGGATCTTATTAAACAATATTTGTTACTGTACTGTTGACATGTATATATGTAATCTAAGTCATGTCTGTATGTTTACCCCTGACCCGTCTCCACAATCGAGTACTTACTATTTTCATTTTACTCGTACTCAGTAATCAGACTCACTAGGCGTTCATAGGTCGGTATATTCTGTCACCTACAGCATTGACTTATTTTTCATTTACTTTGTGGACTCACAAAATATAGATCTGCTTTGTATCACACTGAGTGTGTGCAGTGACATTACCCATATGCATGGATGGACCCTCCCTGATCTACTTGCTCCTCCATTCTATCAATACGGAGTGTACTCCAAATGATCTTAATTTCAAGACTGTGCACAGACACACCCCAATAATTAATGAAAACAGTCAATCAATACCAAAGGAAAGTCACAACATCCAGAACTGAGCAAAAGTTTTAGGCAGATGTGTAAAAAATATTGCAATTAGTGAGAATACAATATATTTTATTAGTGAGGATACAATATATTTTTCTATATGCTTTGCTACTGTGAGAATACAATATATTTTTCTATATGCTTTTCTATAACTAAGCTTTCTTTTGTATATGAGGAACAGATAGAATCTGTCTCCTGATTATTGCTGCATATCAGGAAAGCAAGGATGTGTACACTGAAGTCTACCACTGGGAACAGAATTAAAATGTTGATAATGATGCTTGCCTGCATCTGTGTAAGTTCGGATCTGTCCCTGGTGGGCTACGTGATAAGGACTTTGCAAGCTCTGGCTGAAGAGGAAATCCCAAAAATGGACATTATCATTGTATGCTGTTTGCTTTGTGCTTCTAAATAACCAATGACATGCTGCTAGGAGTTTTGCTGAGAGATTAACCCATTATTGCTCTATAAAAAGGCTTGTAACAATAAAGCATGTGATATGTGCACCTACTTTTCACCGAGAAAGGAAATTATATCAGCGGTCTTTATGTGGTCTGAATTTCTCTGCCGGCGCTCAGTGACCTTCAATTTGAGTTTCAGCAGATTCACTAGAAGGAGATTTCCCGAAACTGTGTATCCTAATCAGTTGGTGCTGTGACTCAGATCGCTCCAGGAAGGAACAGAAACCTAGGAGACCGAAACTGGACGTTCCGGTGGTGACTGCGGGCTGCCCAATTTGGAATTTGATTAACTCCAATGGACTACGGTAAGAGTTTTGATTTATAATCATTCTCTTATCTGTGTCCTTGGGTGACCCCCATTAGCCTGGAGTAGTCTAGTCGGTCTCTTGGGTCTATCCCTACAACTGGATCCCCTTCCTCCTGGGCGACCTTAACGGAACCACGCCCGCCGGAAACAGTGGTCACCCACAAAACAACTATGGCAACCATCCACAACAAATATCCTGTCCATAGGAAATCAACAAGCCTGTGTCAAATGCTTTTACAAATATTATTGTCACCAATCAGGCCACATATCGACAGTATCTCTTGATGTTAAAGGGCAAACCTTGCCTTTCCTGGTCAATACAGGCGCAGCCAGATCAGTTATATGCCTCCAGGACTTAGAAGACTTAGCTTTGATATCCCCAGATTACTTGACCTGTGTAGGGATTGACGATAGGCACGTCTCTTCCCCACTAACTTACCCCATTCCTGCACAAAGGACAAAAGATCATTTCACAGCTAATTGTCTCACCTACTTGTTCACTTAAGGGGTGCTTCACACATAGCGAGATCGCTACCGAAATCGCTGGTACGGCACGGTTTTGGTGACGTAACAGTGACCTCATTAGCGATCTCGCTGTGTGTAACACTGAGCAGCGATCTGGCCCCTGCTGCGAGATCGCTGCTCGTTACACACAGCCCTGGTTCGTTTTCTTCAAAGGCGCTCTCCCGCTGTGACACACAGATCGCTGTGTGTGACAGCGAGAGAGCGACAAAATGAAGCGAGCAGGGAGCAGGAGCCGGCATCTGGCAGCTGCGGTAAGCTGTAACCAGGGTAAACATCGGGTAACCAAGGTGGTTACCCGATAATTACCTTAGTTACCAGCCTCCGCAGCTCTCACGCTGCCTGTGCTGCCGGCTCCGGCTCTCTGCACATGTAGCTGCAGTACACATCGGGTTAATTAACCCGATGTGTACTGTAGCTGGGAGAGCAAGGAGCCAGCGCTAAGCAGTGTGCGCGGCTCCCTGCTCTCTGCACATGTAGCGATGTTATGATCGCTGCTGCGTCGCTGTGTTTGACAGCTAAGCAGCGATCATAACAGCGACATACCAGGTCGCTGTTACGTCACAGAAAATGGTGACGTAACAGCGACGTCGCTGTCGCTATGTGTGAAGCACCCCTAAGTTACTTCGAGCAGATATCCTACAAAAACTCAGAGCTTCATTTGTATATAATGAAGATGGGATGCACCTATCTATGCCCAATTCTCTGATGCCAGAAGATGCCTTCTTTCTCAAAGCTGCCCCATTCCTCTTCATTGCAACGACACCGCCTCCAATACCGGAATACTATTTCAATCAAATCCTTTCAGATTTCTGGTCAAAAAGCCCAGATGACATTGGACACCTTCCGGTTTCACCTGTACGGGTTTTCCTAAAACCAGTGACCACCATACTTCGAATACCTCAAAATCCCCTGAAGGCCAACGAAGAAAAATGCCTTGAGGAACAAATCCAATCTCTCCTTGCAAACGGTGCCCTGATCCGATACGTCTCTCCTGCCAATAACCCCCTATCTATTTCCGGTAAAAAAAGAAGATTGCCAAGGGAGAACCAGAGAAATTCCGGATGGTACAGGATCTTTGAGTAGTCAGTTGTATTCCTTGGTCATTGTATCTCATTGTATCTCTCATGGACGCCGCCACCTCACAGAAAGAACGTAAATGAGCTATCTCTGAAATCTCATTTCCCAAAGGAATTAAGCAACTATAAGGTTTTTTCGGTATGGTCACCTACTACAGGCAATGGATTCCCTCTGCCTCAGCTCTGATGCAACCACTCTATGATCTCATTCCTTACTTCAACACCAAGGTACAACTTCCTATCGAAGCCATTGACTGTTTCGAGAAACTGAAGTACGTACCTCATTACTTGGCACCCACTCTTGGCATTCCAGATTACTCCCGTCCCTTCTTTTTGTTTGTGTCTGAATCTGCAGGACACGAATCTGGTGTCTTAGCACAAAAACATGGTGACAACACCAGACCTATTGATTACTACTCCTGTTGCTTGGACCCAGTGGCTCAGACGTCTCTTCTCTGCCTTTGATCTGTCATTGGAGCCAATGCCCTCTTATCCTAGGTCACTCCGTCACTATCCTTGCCCCACATGATCTCAAAACTATCCTTGAACAAAGTCAACAGAAGAATATCTCCTCACAAAGGCATACAAGACTCCAGTGCGCCTTGCTTCTAACCTCCAATGTTTTGCTCCAGCGCTGTACTACTCTTAATCCTTCGACGCTGCTTCCTCTTTCAATGGGGGATTACTCCTCTACATGGGATATCATCTCCAGGCCTAGGAACATTGACTATGAAGACCCGAACACCCAGGAACATGATTGCTTTGAACGTATGCGATCTGAGTGCTCCCACCTGCCCACAGTTACAGAGACACCATTGCCAGATGCTGATCTGATTTTATTTATGGAGGGCTCACGCTACGCGGATGAGACAGGATGGTTTCACACAAGTTACTCTGTTGTGGCACCTTCGGATATCATTATTGTGGAACCATTGCCTCCACACAAGTCAGCACAGGAAGCCGAACTGAAAGCACTGACTAAGGCCTGCGAACTGGCGGAAGGAAAAACAGCCAATATCTACACGGACTCCGGACTCACCGAGAAAGGAATTTATACCAGCGGACTGTGTGTGGTCTGAATTTCGGTGCCAGCACTTAATGACCTTCAATTTGAGTTTCAGTAGACACACCTTAGGAGGAAATTTCCCCAAACTGTGGAAATATACTTATCAGTGATGAGTAGGTGTGTTTGATCGATACTTGATTATCAAGGTGCTGGAGACACTAGCTACTCAATCGAATATCATGCGAATGCTCAACTCTCCGGTCTCTCTCGCTCTCTTCCTCCCTTCGTCTTCTGGAAAAATGCACACGTTTCTCATTGACTTCTATTATGCTCAGTACTTGAGTCGAGCTTGTCAGAATGTCCGACCTACTTGAATCGAGTACCAAGCCAGGGCTGGCTCCAGGTTTTCGTGGGCCCCATACACAAACACAGATGCATTCAGATGGAGGCATACGTACAGATTTGAAGACAAATTCACAAAACATACATATGAACAGACATAAATATACACAGTCACATACATAGACACACATCATACATGCACACACAGGCACATTAGAGATATTTTTAATATGGGGAAGCCAGCAGCAAGCCTCTCTCACCTCCCCCTAGATTGACTCTCATCCAGTTCCTACCGAGCATGTGGCTGTGCAGGCTGCGCTGCTTGAGGAATGTCACTGTAATTGACATGGCCGCGTATAGTGCACTGTGATGCGGTGCTAGTAGTAGGGCTGCCTGGCCAGCCCTGTGGCTCTGTTTGAGTACCGCTGTATATACATCACAGAAACCATAGGGGCTACAGTAAATACAACACAATGGCTGGGGACATAGGGTTGGGAGCAAAGACATCACTCAGTAGACTGGTGGGAATAGACATTACTGGGGGCATAGACATCACTCAAGGCACATAGAGATAGATCACCGAGGGGCATAGACCACACTAGGGGGCATACAACACTGGGGATGCTGCTCCTCTTTTCATCTGTGGGACTGGAGAGCATTGCACGCTAACTCCACTCACAAATGAACTCCATCCTACAATGCATGTGTGTGCTCGCAGTACAAGTGCGAGTTTAAAGGGTTTAATGCGGCTGCTGACCTGAGCAATACCCGGAGGCCGCAGAAAAGGTCACCGCCCTTGCCAAGGGCGAGAGCCCCGCCCATTTGTCCCTGGCCGGGTACCGATCATGCAAGCATTTTTAATGCTCGCACATCACTAGTTGCAATGTAATAACGCTTAAAAAAAAGAAGTATTAATAACTTATTTGTATCAGGTAAAGCACCACTCAAGTGTTTCTTTTATATATATATATATATATATATATATATTTATATATATATATATATATATATATATATAGAATTCTTTAACTAGACAACGATTGCTTGTACAACAGGAAATCACAATTCAAGAAAAAATTACAAAATGCAAATCATCACAGGAAAGTCAAGTAATGGTAAACAAGGTTGTCAACAGCTTTTACAAGAGAAAGGAAACCCCTGCCCAATATTAGACAGAGGAGAGGAGAAGTCAAAAGACGTAGAAGAGAGAAAGACAGAAAAAAAGGGGAAAGTAGATAGGGGGAAGAGAAAAAAAAAAGTGTGTGTGGGTGGGTCCAGTAGGGGTGTAGAAGGGGCGTCAATTCACCCAGATGTCAACGGGCCAACACTTCTCCCGAATTATCTTAGTGCCTCCTTATACTCATCTGTCTGCTAAAAGGCCATCCAGTAATACCAGGTTGCCCAGAACTTTTCATAGGTGTCATGGATCGAAGAAGTCAAGCTCTCCATGTGCATAAGGTCATTGACGCTCGAGATCCACAGAGCTACCGATGGACAGGTGACACTCCTCCAGTTTAGGGGGACACATTAACTCGCCGCCATAATCAAAAATCTTAAGAGAGCGTTTGTACGTGGACAATGGCATCTCACTGTGCTGTAGTAAGTATAAAGCTGGTCCCATTTCTCCCGTAAACCCCGTCACTGTGCGGATAATTTGACTTACCCCATTCCAGAAGGGTGCAACACGTTACAGGCCTAGAAAATATGTAGGAAAGTGCCCTCTGCCCCGCTTCACCACCAACATATCGGATCAACTGAGGAAAACATAGTGTGCAAACGAGAGGGGACTCTGTACCAGCGTGCAAGGATTTTGTATTTAGCCTCTTGCAGTCTTGAACTAAAAGGGAGTTATGATCACCTGACTATATAAACAAAACGTCATCAATGAAGCGACGCCATAGGACCAGGTTCTCCCGGAGCTCGCCACCAGGGTATATGGTACACTCCTCCCATCTATCCATATATAGGTTTGCGTAGCTCGGAGCGAACCTGGTCCCCATGGCAGTCCCCCATCGTTACAAGAAATATTGGCGCCCATCTCGAAAATAATTATGACTTAGAATTAATTGGATGCACTCCCCTAAGAAGTCAATTTGGGATTGAGGAAATAAACCTGATTTAGTAAAAAAAATATTTCGATGCTTCACACCCCTTTTGGTGTTTAATAACAGTGTACAAAGATATCATGTTGATTGAACCCAAGATAAAATTCTTCTCCCATTTGACTCCCTGTAAAAGCTGCAATACCTGGGTACTGTCTTTCAAGTAAGCAGGTAATAGAGGGACGCATTTCTGGAGGTGGATATCTATATATTTTGATAGGTTGGCTGTTAGACAGCCAATCCCAGAAATAATGGGACGCCCAGGGGGGTTCAGTAACGTTTTGTGGATTTTGGGGACATGATAGAAAACAGCCATCCTGGGGGTTTGATTCTGTATATATAGCGCCTCATCTTTATTTAATATGCCTGTATTAAGGCCTCTCTTGATAAGTGCATTTAATTCTTCCTTATAAGTGTTTGTAGGATCAGAGGCTAGGACTTCATATGTAGTTTTATCCCTCAAAAGACGAGCTGACTCCTTCTCATAGTCCTCCAGATCCATGAGGACAATGCCCCCACTTTTTTCTGCTGGGCGTATAATAAGTTCTTTATTTTCTTGTAATTTTTTAATTGCAAGTTTCTCTTTTTTCGTTAAATTATTCCAAGTTCCACCTTTTTTGGTTTCTTTCACCGTCTAAGGCTATGTGCCCACGGTGCTTTTTTTTTCAGCACAATAAGTGACATTAGTGACTCCATCTTTATTGAACTAAAGAATACCCTCCGCCGTAGTCCTGGGTCGAGGGTCCCGCGATGTCCAATCCGGATCCAATATCATCTGATCAGAAGGCAAACTGATCAGATGATGACACATCATCTGATCGGTTTGCCTTCTGATCAGTTGATATTGGATTCAGGTCTTTGAACCTGACACAGGTTCAAGGACCTGAATCAGATTACACATCAGCTGATTGTTTAAAAGTCCCATGGGTTCCAGGACCCGCTGGTAAGCAGCTGATGCTGTCACCTGATAGCATCATCCGATGGTTTATGTCCAGCGAAGATCAGCTGATTCATCATCTGCTTGTTAAAAAGCCAGCAGGCTTTTCACCGCTGGACGTAAACAATCAGCTGCTTACCGGCAGGTCCTGGAGCCCATCAGACGTGACCCAGGAGACTGCAGAGAGGTGAGTAAGGTGAAGAGTTCATCCCAGCGGCGGATCTCCAGGAAACCCCGGTGATCCTCCTACATGAACTGTATTCGCCGCTCTCAGCTGTCAGTGCCGGCTCCCTGCACACGTAGCAGAGTACACATCGGGTAATTAACCCGATGTGTACTGTGGCTAGGAGTGCAGGGAACAGGGAGCCGGCACTGGCGGTGTGAGAGCGGCGGACGCTGGTAACGAAGGTAAATATCGGGTAACCAAGGGAAGGGCTTCTTGGTTACCCGATGTTTACCGTGGTTACCAGCGTCCGCAGAAGCCGGCTCCCTGCTTCCTGCACACGTAGCAGAGTACACATCGGGTAATTAACCCGATGTGTACTATGGCTAGGTGTGCAGGGAGCCAGCGTTAAGCGGTGTGTGCTGGTAACCAAGGTAAATATCGGGTTGGTGACCCGATATTTACCTTAGTTACCAAGCGCAGCATTGCTTCCAAGCGGCGCTGGGGGCTGGTCACTGGTTGCTGGTGAGATCTGCCTGTGTGACAACTCACCAGCAACCCGTGTAGCGACGCTCCAGCGATTCCCTGCCAGGTCAGGTTGCTGGTGGGATCGCTGGAGCGTCGCTTTACTGTGGGATTTCCTGGAGATCCCCCGCAGGGATGAACTTGTGACGTCAACGGGTGTCCCTGCAGAGGTGTCCCGGTAAACAATGGGAGATAATGAAATAGCTGCAGACACTGGCTATGTGGCTTTCTTCTATGAAGGAATCTACATAGCCATAGCTTTCTTTTCTGCCTAAAAACGCCCAAACGCATAAAATATACAGCAACGTGGGCATTACACATGCGTTTTTTCCTGCTTTTTTCCCTTCTCCATTGAAGTCAATTGGGGAAAAAAGCAGGGAAAAATGCTAAAACAATTGACATGTTGCTTCTTTTTTCAGCAAGAAAAAAAACAAACTGAAAAAGAAGCAACGTGGGCACAGCAAGTCCCGATTCTCATAGACTTTGCTGGGATGCTTTTACCTTGCTTTTATTGATTAAAAAAAGCAATGAAAAACGCTAGAAAAAACAATATAAAAACGCCCTGTGGGCACAAGGCCTAATATCATTCACCACACATTTTTGAAAGGTGAAAAAGGAGTCCGAATATTCATTCAAGGGATGAAATTTAGACTGACGCTTAAGGTCAGTAGTCTGTACCAGTCTAGGGGCTGAGACATTGGTGCTCATCCCTTGCTGTCTTTGTAAGGGGTTTTTCAGAAAATATTTTTTCAGGGCTAATTTTCTCATAAATTGTTTGACCCCAATAAAGGCCTGAAATTTGTTAAAACCTTTAGATGGCGCAAACTTCAACCCTTTCTGTAGTAAGGAGGTTTCGTCAGTAGTCAATTGATGGTGGCTGAGGTTAAACATTTTTTGTTGTTGGTCTTCTACTGGTAGCCCATTTATTTTCTTTTTGGTGAGTGACCCTCCTCTGCACCCCCTCTGCTGTTTATTTTTCCTACCCTGAAAAAATCCAAAGTGGTGGTGCTACTATTCTATTAGCACGATTGTGTCTGCCGCCGGCCGGGGTATTTTGACACTATAGATTAGCCTCTCGCTGCTGCGTAGTTTGTGCCACTTTTTATTTTATGTTCACTTAGTGTGTTATATGTGCAAGCTTGTATAAAATTTTTATTAGTGATTTTCCTACCTCTAGAACAAGATAATAAAATTTAACTTAGAACCCTTTTTCAGTGCTGCCTTATTAGATTTTAGCTCTAAAATCTTTTAAATAACTTGAACTAAAAGACGTCTTATGAGCCAAACTAAATATCCTAGTTCGTTGCTCTGAGGAGAAACTTATACCTAAGTCACTTTCCCATTGCAGGATGAAAGGTGGAGGCATCTGGTCCAGAGGTGAGATCAACAAAGCGTAGGATATAGAAAGTGAATGCCGCATAGGTCCTGATGCCAGAAACATAGATTCAAAAAGGGTCCTATCCGACATAAACTGTGTCCTAGGGGGGAGAGTGTTTAGGAAATATTTCAGCTGTGCGCACCTCCACTTCCCCGATGGGACTGGATCTATAACAGTGTTCAGCTTGGCTAGTGAAGGCCAGTCCGTGTCTCCATCCCAACCAGCTACCCTATCAAGACCCGCCCTGCTTCAGAACCTTAAAATGGGGTCAGTAGAGCCAGGGCTAAAACTCAAGTGGCTAATAATCGGGGTAAGGTTAGAAAGCGGGGGCATTGTCACCCTACACACTAAAGGGTCTAGGCACATTTTTAGTGTAGGCCCAATAGTAGAATGTGTTTTCAGAGTATTAGGGGCGTCTGAGGCGGCCCAAGGGAGGGTGTACAATACGGAATCTGTAAAGCTCTGTTCTATCTGGACCCAGGCCTTATTGCATTTGTTTCTACACCAAAGATCCGTGACAAGTGACACGCAATGTAGTAAAGCTTAAGGTTTGGGAGACCAATACAAAGATGCCGAATTCTTTATTCCCAGATAGTTAAATGTCTGTGTTGCCCATTTGAAACTAAAGGCTTCCTTAAGGTGATTCACCAGCGGGGGAGGAAGACCAATATCCAGTGCCTCCGATTTGGAAAAATTAATCTTAAAATTAAAAAGCTGGGAGTAAATCCGAAATTCTACCATCACATTGGGTAGAGAGATTCTGGGATTAGTAATTAAAAAAAAGCAGATCATCTGCATAAGCTGCTATTTTGTGTTTGGCGGAGAGAATCTTTACTCCTTTAGGCTATGTGCGCACTAGAAATGTGAACTTTCTCAAGAAAATTTCTTGAGAAACTTCTGGGAGTGAAAGATTTCCGGAAGATTGCCGCGATTTTCCCGCGGGTGGTTCCCTGCGTATTTTTGCAGGCTGTACTGCCGAAATCCGCAGGGTACCTGCGGAAATAATGGACATGTTCATTTTCTCAAGAAAGTTTCTCGAGAAATTCTTCTCAAGGAAATTTCTTGAGAAAAATCCGCACCAGTGCGCACAGCTATTTTTTTTTTACCATAGAATTTGCTGGGAAATGTCTGCACAAAGATTGCAGACATTTCTCAAGAAATTTCCGCGGCAAATCCGCGGGTAAATCCACGGGTAAAAAGCTCTAGTGCGCACAAAGCCTTAATGTCACCATTATGTCGAAGGAAAGGCTCAATGGTTAACACAAAGATCAGGGGGGACAGAGGACAGCTCTGGCGGGTCCCGTTCGACATGTTAAAGGACTCTGACAGAATACCGTCAACCCGCACTCTGGCCGAAGGAGACGAATACAGTGACAAAACCCAGTCTAGTATTTTATCTCCCAATCCAATGTGTGTTAGGGTTTCTTCCATAAAGATCCAATTTACGACAGCCTTTTTGGCATCGATAGAGAGAAGCATTAACGGTGTGTGGGTGAGCTTGGCTCCATGGATTAAATTTATCGTCTTCGTGGTGTCACGTGCCTCCCTCCCCATCATAAAACCTGTCTGGTCCGAGTGAACGATACCCTGGAGTAAGGGTGCTAGACGAGAGGAAAGAATCTTTGCAAAAAGCTTAGTATTGACATTTAGGAGGGAAATAGGGCGGTAACTGGAACATTGTGCTGGGTACTTACTCGGTTTGTGAATCACCAAAACGTGTGACCATAGAACATCTGCTGGGGGTAGATTTACACGAGACAGCATTAAATGAGGACAATAGATGTGGGGTCAGGCAGTCTTGAAATTTGTTGTAATATAATACGGGGAACCCATCCGAGCCCGGGGCTTTACCAGACTGGGAGGAAGAGATAGTAGCAGTCAGCTCCTGTTCCTCCAGTCTCTCTGTGTTCGCTGTTTGCAGGGATGGAAGGTCAGAGGCTCTGATATAGTCCCAGATCCGAGATCAGAAATCAGGGGCGGCAGAAAGAGGGTTTGTGCCATTTAGATTATATAATGAGGCATAATAACTCTTAAAAGCCAGTGCAATCTCCGAGGACAGGTGGATTTTCGAATTCTGCGGGTCGTAAGTCAACTCCTGAACATAAGTGGTCATTCTGTGTGTCCGTAGTGCTGTTGCTAATGATCTGCTACACTTGTTACCATACTCATAAAAATGGCGTCTGGCTCTAGCCAGAACCCCCTTCGCTTTCTGATTTAGGCCTAAGCCACACGGCGAGAAAATCGGTGCGAGTGGAGTGCGATAGAAAAAAATCGCATTCCACTCGGACCAATTCTAGCCTGTGTGTCAGCGCACATGAGCGATTATTTTCTCATCCCTAGTCGGACCGAGAAAACAATCGCAGCATGCTGCGATTGTAATGCGAGACTCTTTTCTCTTGTACCCATTCAAGTGAATGGGGCGAGAGAAAAATCGCGCTGCACTCGCGGTACACCGCGAGAATCGCAATAGCCGGCAACGGAGGAGAGAGGGAGAGAAATCCCTCCCTCCCCTTCGCAACACCGGCCCACCCCTCCTCAGAGCCGGCCCGCCCCCCGCAGCTGAGGTCCACTCGCACAGTCGGACCGCAGTCGCAGGGATACTAGCATGACACTCGGCTCCTGCTGTGCTGTCAGCACGAGCCGAGTGTCATGCGAGCATCGCAGTAGTGCCCCGTGTGGCCCCGGCCTTAAAAGAACTCTCATCGCCTCCCTTGCCTTGAGAACTGCATCTATCAGGTCAACTGCTGGCATTCACTTACGTCTGGTTTCTAGATCCCGCAATTCGGATAGAAGGCCCGCTATCTCCACTTCCCTCTCCCACTTTAACCTTGAACCATGTTTTATGAGTAGTCCCCTGATAACACACTTGTGTGCCTCCCAAACCACTATCGGGGAAGAGTTTGTCTGGTAATGTAAGGTAGTTAGTTAAGGCCTGCCCGACTTCCTCTCTTGTCACCGTGTCATCTAACAGGGATGCGTTGAGTTTCCACTGCCATTGTCTTAGTATAGGGGATGAGAACAGTATAGACACCGTTACCAATTCATGATCAGAAAAGGTAATTGCATCTATCCCTGCCAGCTGTATTTTGTTTAAGTCTGCATGGTTTGTTTTTCTTAACGCTAGAGTGGTGCTGCAAATCCAACTTCCCTGACCCTGCTCTAACGATGCTCTTGTCGGTCTCAGGCAGTTTGTGACCTGCTGGCTGGTTTCATAGAACGAGACGGAAGTTACTTTTCAATGCAAGTCTGGGAACCTCGTTCTGGCTGTCATAGACTTGCACAGACAGCCTAAGGGCCGTTTCACACATCCGCCATTTTGTGGGATCCGGCACACTCCAGTACAGTGTTAATACTGTAAAATGGCATTGTGGCAAGCTCCGGTCACGTGACAGCCCGTGACTGGAGCTTGCCGCTATGCCATTGTACTGTATAACACTGTACTGGAGTGTGCCGGATCTGTAAATCCGGCGAAATGCCGGATGTGTGAAACGGCCCTAAGATGTAGCATCTAACTTCCGGCCAGTCAGACGTTATGGTCACAAGATGGCACCTGGGGACTGGAACCGTGTCGGTAAAAGGTGAAGACGCCAGAGGATAAGTATAAGAGAAGAGTCAGGGATCTTAGATGAAAAACAAACACTGGAGTGATGCTTTAACAAATGCAAAGTGATAAAAAAGAAATCTAAAACCCAATATTTGGTGTGACTACAGTTTGCCTTCAAAACAGCATCAGTTCTTCTAGGTCCAATAGTACACAGGCTTTGAAGGAATTCGATAGGAAGATTTTTACAGATACTGTATCTTGGAGAACTAAACATAGATTTTCTGTGGATGTAGTCTTCTGCAAATCCTTCTGACTCTTCACGTAATCAAAGACAGAATAAATGATGTTGAGATCAGAGTTCTCTGAAAATAAACTACATAAGTAACCAAAATTTGGGTTTCTGAAAATTGATTCTTATGCCCGGATTTTAAAAAACACACATATGGATTTTGTACAGAACACATGTGAAATTATGCACAAGCGACTTGAACAAGAAAAATCTTCACTGTAGCCAAAATGTACACAATATTAAATAAAATTATTGAACACCCCCTCTGCAACTTTATTGTAAATTAATTTTTGCACATTTTCCTTTTACTCTTGATACCTTTTCTCTTATAGAAGGTCTGTGGATCTTCTCTGTGAAGCATCTAGCAGTAGTTCCCCATCATGCTCATGTTCCATCTACCTTGGTATCCTTGTTCCATCTCCTTCATATCTTCATTAAATCTTTCTCCTTGCTCTTCGCTAAAAGCACTACGGTTTTCAGGAAAGCAGTCCAAATAGGAATGTAAAAATGTAAGTTCAAATTCATCAGACAACCCAAGGCTTTGAAATGTTTCAGCATGTTCTCCACAATGGACTTAAATTTAAGATCTAGAAGTTTCTTCATAACTTATATTAAAAGAATCGCAAACCCTTTCTTCAATGTGTAATTTTTGTTTTGAACATGTTGTCTTTCATGAGTTTCTGAATATCCAGACCCACAAAGATGCCTTCCTTTAGTTTTGCTTTGGAAAGTACTGAAACTTGGTACACAGGTACTTAAAGGGAACCTGTCAGCAGAAATTTGGCTTTCAACCTAAATGTTTCCCCCTCTGCAGCTCCTCGGCTGCATTCCTGTAAGGTTCCTATACTTTTTGTGCCCCCTTTTAAACTAAAATAAATACTTTATAAAGTTATACCTTTTAGTATGAAAATCTTGTAAATTCCCCATGGGGGCGGGCCGTCTGGTGTCCGTTGCTGTCCCTCCTGCAGATTGACGCCGTCCTCCATTGCTCCATTTCATATCCCAGGAGAGGTCCTGTCCACGCCAGGACACCTGGTGACGTGGTCGCAGGCACGAGAGTATGGGCGGCGCTGTGATTGCATCGCAAGTGCCCGCCCATACTTTCGTGCCCGCCCTTTCCTCTCTGCCTCCAGCGTTCTGCGCCGGCCAAATGACCAGACGTCACCTCCTTCCCATCGTACTCTGCAGCAGGAAATAGATGGGAGGAGCGGAGCAGCACAGCACAGGAGAAGCGGAGAGGATCTGAACGACGTACAGAGGGGAGAGCGCGGCCACGAGAGTATGGGCGGGCACTTGCGATGCAATCACAGCGCCGCCCATACTCTCGTGCCTGTGACCACGTCACCAGGTGTCCTGGTGTGCACGGGACCTCGGCCGCAGTGGGCGGCGTCCTGAGGGATGATTTGGAGCGTGGGGGGACGGCGTAAGGGACAGCAACGGACACCAGACGGTCCGCCCCCATGGAGAATTTACAAGATTTTCATACCAAAAGGTAGAACTTTATAAAGTATTTATTTTGGTTTAAAAGGGGGCACAAAAAGTATAGAAACCTTACTGGAATGCAGCCCAGGAGCTGCAGAGGGGGAAACATTTAGGTTGAAAGCCAAATTTCTGATGACAGGTTCCCTTTAAGTCTCCTTCTCTCGGTAGAGCTTTCACAAATGGCTTCATGAGTCCAAGCTTTATGTGGAGTGGTGGCAGGAGAACTTTAGTGGAATCAACTAGACTTTCCGCAACTATATTTTTGAGTCAAGATTGCAAAGATGCTCTCATTAACCACCTTTTTTTATTTTTTTTATTTTATTAACTCCAGTGATGAGTCCTATCCTGGCATCAAATTAACACAAAACGCATGGGTACTTAATGTATTCTTTTTGCTGCCCAAGGAGTGAAGAGAGAACTTTCAGATCACCACATATTAACCATCCATGATCCTTGTGGATATGTTTCTTGAGAAGAAAAAAGGAAGCTATGAGCATTCACTCTAAGTGCACAGAATGTCCTATAGCCACTGAAGCATACTTGCAGTAGCACAATTTTCAGCCTTTTTTTTTTTTCTTTTTTGATGAATCAATATAGTCTCCACTCAATCACATTGTACTCAATGTTAAATTTTTCCATCAGTCCAGGAACATCATTGCAATTTACTACAGCGCCGTCTTGAGAAAGTATGGAAGGAATTCCTTTTGGGACTCTAAGGAATTCTATTCTTTTGTAATATTATGGAGTTGGGGTTTGTGGAAAAAAACTGTTCGTGATGGAAGTTTTTAGATATTATTACTGCGTTCAGCAACAAAAGTAAATAGAAATCACCTTTTACTTTTCAAATAATTGTATTCTTGCAGACTTGTGCTATTAAAGAGGATGTCCAAGACTTCAACATTAATTACCTACCTTTAGGGCTCATGCGCACATTGCGTACTTTCATGCATTTACGCTGCGTATTACACTGCAGCATAAATGCATGCGTCCTGCATTCACTGCATAATCTATGTAGATTGTGCACACGTTGCTTTTATGAACGCAGCGATTTGGGTGCTAAAATTTTGACCCAAATCCGTGCGTTCATAAAAGCAGCATATCAATTATTCCGTGCGCTATGGATGCAGCTCCCACTGTCTATGGTGGGGGCAGCATCCCGAGCGCATGAAATCGGATTTTTTTTTTTTTTAACAAAAATACTGCATTCATTATGCAGTGTTTCTGCAGCGATTTGACGCGCACATGTGCTGTCAAATCGCTGCAGAATATTCAGCAGTTACGTGCGCATGAGCCCTTAGGATACTTTATCAATGTCTGATCGGTGAGGGTGTGACACACGGCAAGCCCACGGATCAGCTGTTCCCGGTGCCACTGATGCAGCAGAGCTCCATAAACTGTATAGTGGCCATGGCTGGGTGCTGCATATCCACCGCCTATTGATTCAATAAGGAGAAAATCAACAGTACCTGGCTGCGGCTATTATTCCGTTGACAAAGTAGTGCTGTGTAACTTCGCAACTAAGTAGTTCCGGCGACATCACCGGGAACAGCTGATCGGCAGGGGTGTGAGTGTTTCACCCCCTCCAATCAGACATTGATGACCTATCCTAAGGACATGTCATTAATGATAAAGTCCCGGACAACCCCTTTAATACTTCTGTTTTTCAAAGCAGTATTTTTTTGCAGACGTTTTTCCATAGCAACTTAATAACTTTTGGTAGTTCTAAGAAAAAAAAAAAGTTCCACTTTAATTTCATTGGGCATACAAGTATTTACAGAAAAACAAGTTCTTTTTAGAGACAATAGTTATGTACTTAGTCCTACTATTAGCAGGGTAGAAAAGGGTATCATCATTTATACGGGAAGTAAAACATAACATAGGCTAGTACCATGACAGATGATTGGGCTCCTCACAACTTTAAGGATATGTGCACAAATTTCTGCATCTCGACAGGAAAAATGTGTTTTTCCCACGTTTTATTTTCGGCGCCAGTTTTTCCCATTCATTAACATTGACATGATGCAGATTTCTTTCTGCACCAAATCTGCAAAGAGAAAATACTCAAGGTGTGCATGACGCTTCTAGGTTTCTCATTGACTTTGCTGGCATCAGGAAAACCTTCAGCTTGTGTGACAAATCTGCACTGGAAACACATAAAAAATGTGATACCGCAATAATGAGACCTGCTTCTAGGTACATTGTCTTTATACAAGTGTTCACATCATCGATGAGCATATCACCATTAGAGTTGTGCGAGTATCTAACTATTTATACGCACTATACTCCTAACGAATATTGTCTAATACTGGCATATTCATTCCGAATAGCATGTACAATTCAAGCCAATGATGAAAAACTCGGAATGTAATGAGTAACCCAAATGCTGCACTATTCGCTACTCGCACGAAAAGTACAGCATTCAGGTTACTCGTTACATTGCGAGTTTTACATCATTGACTTGCATTGCACATGCTATTTGGAATGAACACGCGAGTATTAGGCCTCTACCACACACGTGAAAATCATGCACGTGCCGCGAGACACGTATTTTCGTTGCGTTAGGCAAGTACGTGTCTCCGGTACATGCGGGCCACGTGTGTTCTCAGTGTGCTATTGTTAGGGCCAGGTGGACGGACAGACCCAGGAGGTGGATCCACTGGGCCGAACTCCTTGATGGTGGTAAGGGGTCCGGTAGCTGGAGCACTACAGGTAGCTGAACAGTCCGTGCACAAGAGTATAACGGAGAAGTCCCTGGGACCACGGAGTCACTGATGGTAGTCCGGGTGACGGAGCTCCGGTTCGGAAGCCGAGATGATGTCAGGCGGAGTCCGGAACCTTGGGAGCGAGATGACGGGTCACCGCAGGGATCAGAGACGGTACAGACTGTCAGGATGGCAGATAGACAGCGTTCGGGTCTCGGGATTCGGCAGGACCGGATGGCACGGCAGGATCGGCTCTAGAAGAGAGAGAGGTGAGTATCTCACAGGAACACAAGGAGACCTGACTCCTAGCTAGAGAAACACGAAGATCAGGCCCCGCCCACTTGGACATTAAACCCCTTTATACCCTGTACCTGTGTGCTTCATTTCCTGTCAATTGACGCTGGCCCTTTAAGAAAGGGTCAATGACCGCGCGCGCGCCCTAATGCGCATGCGCGCGGCCCGGGTGCCAGAAGCCAGAGCAGGAAGCTGAGGGAAGGAAGCAGCAGAGCCGGGCTGGGGCTGAGAAGCCGACGGGCGCCGGGAGCGGGGACCAGGACGCCTGAGAAGCGCAGGCGATGGACGCTGGAGAGCGGGGAGCGGCGGAGACCGGACCGAAGAACCGGGGAGCGAGGCAGGGGACCCGGAGAGCGTGACAGGTGAGCCGGGGAGAAGCGCAGGGGACCCGGGGAGCGTGACAGTACCCCCCCTCCCACGCCCCCCTCCCCGCAACCGGGACAGGAAGGCACGGATCAGCGGAGTACCCACATTCTCCCGGGGCTCCCAGGACCTATCCTCAGGACCATACCCTGCCCAGTCCACCAGGAAGAACTGGCGACCCCGTACGGTCTTCATGGCCACGATATCCCTTACCGCATAGATGTCGTCATCGGCAATAGGAGGAGGAGCCGAACTGGCAGCAGCGGAGAAGGGACCAAGGACAACCGGCTTGAGCAGGGAGACGTGGAATGAGTTGGGTATCCTCATCGTGGCCGGGAGCTGTAGCTTGTAGGAGACCTCATTGATCTTGTTGAGGACTTTAAACGGCCCGATGTAGCGAGGACCCAGCTTGTAGGATGGTATCTTCAATCGGACGTACTTGGAAGCAAGCCAGACTAGATCTCCAGGAGAGAAACACGGAGGGTCCAGACGTCTCTTGTCTGCGTATCTCTTCATCCGCAGGGAAGCACGCCCAAGGGACGCCTTGACAGAGTCCCAAATGGTTGCAAAGTCACGGGCTACAGTATCAGCAGCAGGGACATCCGAAGAAGGGGATACAGGCAATGGGACGGAGGGCTGAAGTCCGTAAACGACATGGAAGGGAGAGCTGGAGGACGACTCACTGATGTGGTGGTTATGGGAGAATTCAGCCCAAGGAAGAAGCGTGGACCAGTCATCGTGATGGGCGTTGACATAGTGACGTAAGAAGGAGGTCAAGATTTGATTGACCCTTTCCACTTGGCCATTAGACTGAGGATGGTAGGCAGAAGAAAAGTCCAGAGTCACTCCCAGATGTTTGCAGAGAGCCCTCCAGAAGCGGGAGGTGAACTGAGTTCCTCTGTCGGATACGATGTGTGATGGAAAGCCATGCAAGCGGAAGATGTGATGTATATAGGCGTCCGCGAGTTCCTGAGTAGAGGGCAGTCCAGCCATAGGGACGAAATGAGCCATTTTAGAGAACCGATCCACCACGACCCATATGACTGTGTGTCCGGAGGACAATGGCAAGTCCGTAATAAAGTCCATCGCTATGTGTTGCCACGGAACTGAGGGTATCGGCAGAGGCAGAAGACGGCCATATGGCAGGTGTTTGGGCGTCTTGTTCCTGGCACAAGAGGAGCAGGCAGAGACAAAAGCAGCGACGTCCGTGCGAAGGGATGGCCACTAGTAATGACGTACAATCGCACCCCATGTTCTCTTCTGACCAGCATGGCCGGCTGTTTTCGAGGCATGACCCCAGTGTAACACTTTTTGCCTGTCAGTCTCAGAGACATAGGTCTTCCCGGGCGGTATCTGGGCCAGGGTGACAGGGGCCACCGGAATGATTTTGCTAGGACAGATGATGGGTTGGGTAGTCTCCTCCTCCTGCTCCATGGGCATGAAAGACCTGGACAAGGCATCAGCGTGTACATTCTTGTCCGCGGGTCGGAAATGGAGCTGGAAATCAAACCTGGCAAAGAATAAGGACCACCTGGCTTGCCGTGGGTTCAGTCGCTGAGCGGACCGCAGGTATTCCAGGTTCTTGTGGTCCGTGTAAATAATCACGGGGTACACTGCTCCTTCCAGAAGGTAGCGCCATTCCTCCAGAGCCAGTTTGACTGCCAATAACTCTCGGTCACCGATGGTGTAGTTGCGTTCAGGCGCTGAGAAGCTCTTGGAGAAGAATCCGCAAGTCACCATCTTCCCGGAGGAGGACTTCTGCATGAGCACTGCTCCGGCTCCCGAGGAGGAGGCATCCACCTCCAAGGTGAACTGGCGGTTTAACTCCGGACGGTGGAGTACAGGAGAGGAGGCAAATGCCCGCTTCAGAGAGCCAAACGCGGCGTCGGCCGCAGGTGACCAGTCCTTTGGATTAGCCTCCTTCTTGGTCAAGGCGGAGAGAGGAGCAGTCAGAGCAGAGAAGTGAGGGATGAACTGACGGTAGTAGTTGGCGAACCCCAGGAAGCGTTGGATTGCCTTCAGTCCAGAAGGAGGAGGCCAGTTGAGAATGGAGGAGACCTTCTTTGGATCCATCTGCAGTCCGGTATCGGAGATGATGTAACCCAGGAAGGGGAGAGAAGACTGCTCAAAGACACACTTCTCGTACTTGGCGTACAGACGATTCTCTCTCAGTCTTTGTAGAACCAGCTGCACGTTCTCTCTGTGGGTCTGGAGGTCCGGAGAGAAGACAAGGATATCATCCAGATACACCACCACACAGACGTAGAGAAGGTCCCGGAAAACGTAGTTCACCAATTCTTGAGAGACTGCTGGTGCGTTACACAGGCCGAAGGGCATCACGCAGTATTCATAGTGCCCATCGCGAGTATTGAACGCGGTCTTCCATTCGTCCCCAGAGCGGATGTGGACCAGATTGTAGGCACCCCGAAGATCCAGCTTGGTGAACACACGAGCTCCTCTAAGCCGGTCAAACAATTCGGGGATGAGCGGCAGAGGGTACTTGTTTTTCACGGTGATTTGGTTTAATCCCCGGTAGTCTATACATGGGCGTAAGTCGCCTTCTTTCGTCTTAACGAAGAAGAAGCCTGCTCCAGCAGGAGAGGAGGATCTCCGAATGAATCCCCTTGCCAGGCTCTCTGTGATGTAGGTAGACATGGCCCTTGTTTCGGCTGGAGACAATGGATATATCCGTCCTCGAGGTGGTGTTGTTCCCGGGAGCAGGTCGATGGCACAATCGTAAGGACGATGTGGCGGAAGTACCTCAGATTCCTTTTTATCAAAGACGTCCGTGAAGGACCAATAGGCCGAGGGCAGTCCCGGTAGGTTCTCTGGAACCGGAGGTCGTCGGATGGGTTGTATGGTCTTCAGACATTTATCATGGCACGAAGAACCCCATCGGGTGATTTCACCAGTGCCCCAGCTGACTGATGGTTCGTGTGTCCGTAACCAGGGAAGTCCCAGCAGGATTTGATGGGACATGTGTGGGAGGACGTAGAGAGCGATGTTCTCGGTGTGCAGGGCACCGATACGCAGTTCGACCGGCCTGGTGATCCAGGAGATGGTGTCAGAGAGGGGTCTCCCATCCACAGAGGCAATCACTAGGGGCTTGTCGAGTGGAGTAACAGGCACCTGGTACTTGTCCACCGTGGCCTGCTGGATGAAATTGCCTGCGGCCCCAGAATCGAGGTACGCCTCAGCCGTGAACCGCGTCTCTCCCGTTGTCACTTGCACAGTCCACGTAACCGGGTCTGAGAGAGTCCCAGCACCTAGGGTGGCCTCTCCTACCAACCCTAGGCTTTGGAGTTTCCCGGCCTCTCTGGACAGGAGCGTAGAAGGTGTGTGCCCTCTCCGCAGTAAAAGCAGAGGCCCTTGGCGAGCCGCTCGGCTCGACGTTGTTCAGACTGCCGCACACGGTCGATCTGCATGGGCTCGTGGATGGAGACACCAGATGCCGTTGACTGAAGTACGACGGGCTTCTGCGGAAGAGAGGAATGCCGTACCGGACGTCTCTCACGGGACACCTCTTTGGATCGCTCCTGAAAGCGTATGTCCACTCGAGTCGCTAGAGTAATCAGGGCATCCAGGGTGGACGGTACGTCACGACCCGCCAGCTCATCTTTAATTCGCCCCGAGAGTCCTTCCCAGAAGGCGGCGGTTAGGGCCTCGTTGTTCCACCCGAGTTCCTAAGCCAAGGTGCGAAACCGGATTGCGTATTGACCCACCGTCAGAGTCCCCTGACGTAACCGGAGAAGAGATGAAGCAGACGCGGAGGCGCGTCCTGGCTCGTCAAAGGTGCCACGGAATGCCTGCAGGAACTCCTGGATGTTTGTGGTCACAGGATCCCCCTTCTCCCACAAGGGGTTCATCCATGCCAGTGCCTCACCCTCTAGATGAGACATGATGAAGGCGACCTTGGCTTGGTCGGAGGCAAACAAATGCGGCAGCTGCGTGAAATGGAGGGAGCATTGGTTTATGAATCCCCTGCAGGTCTTGGGGTCTCCGGCGTACCGGGGTGGTGAGGCCAAACGAAGTCTGGAAGCATCCGAAGAAGTCGCCACGGGAGCTGGAGCCGTGGATTGACTAGTGGAAGCCCGGGATGCTGAAGACGTAACTGACGCTTGTAGCGTGTTCAGGCGGGCGTCCACAGAAGACATGAATTGCAGCATGCGGGTCTGAGTCTCACGCTGGCGTTGGAGTTCCTCCTGTACGGCTGCTAGTGCTTCAGCGGGATCCATGGCCTGATCTTACTGTTAGGGCCAGGTGGACGGACAGACCCAGGAGGTGGATCCACTGGGCCGAACTCCTTGATGGTGGTAAGGGGTCCGGTAGCTGGAGCACTACAGGTAGCTGAACAGTCCGTGCACAAGAGTATAACGGAGAAGTCCCTGGGACCACGGAGTCGCTGATGGTAGTCCGGGTGACGGAGCTCCGGTTCGGAAGCCGAGATGATGTCAGGCGGAGTCCGGAACCTTGGGAGCGAGATGACGGGTCACCGCAGGGATCAGAGACGGTACAGACTGTCAGGATGGCAGATAGACAGCGTTCGGGTCTCGGGATTCGGCAGGACCGGATGGCACGGCAGGATCGGCTCTAGAAGAGAGAGAGGTGAGTATCTCACAGGAACACAAGGAGACCTGACTCCTAGCTAGAGAAACACGAAGATCAGGCCCCGCCCACTTGGACATTAAACCCCTTTATACCCTGTACCTGTGTGCTTCATTTCCTGTCAATTGACGCTGACCCTTTAAGAAAGGGTCAATGACCGCGCGCGCGCCCTAATGCGCATGCGCGCGGCCCGGGTGCCAGAAGCCAGAGCAGGAAGCTGAGGGAAGGAAGCAGCAGAGCCGGGCTGGGGCTGAGAAGCCGACGGGCGCCGGGAGCGGGGACCAGGACGCCTGGGAAGCGCAGGCGATGGACGCTGGAGAGCGGGGAGCGGCGGAGACCGGACCGAAGAACCGGGGAGCGAGGCAGGGGAGCCGGAGAGCGTGACAGGTGAGCCGGGGAGCAGCGCAGGGGACCCGGGGAGCGTGACAGCTATCCGCGATAACACACGGAGAACTGGTAATTTACATACTCACGTGGTCTTTGCTGCTGTCCGGGGGTACTGATCTTCGGCTCCAGCCACGCCCACTCCCCGCTGATGCTGCTTCCGGCCGAGCGGAGGGGCGGAGATCAGCGCCCGTGACAGCCCGCCCATCTCCTTTACACACTCATAATGAGCGCCGGCCGGCAGCAACTGTTTGCAGCGGAAGATTCTGCAGGGCAGAAGGAAGTATTTGGTTTTTTTTTATTTTAAAATAATGACACGTGTTTCTCCGGCGCGTGTCACACGGGACCGCATCCATACTACATCCGTGTGGTACGGGTGCGGGCCGTGTGACACCCGTGATGCCGGAAAAAAACGGACATGTCGGCGTTTTTTAAACACATAGAAACGTACAATCCACACGGACACACGTTCCGTGTGTATTTAAGTTAATGTGCCTGTTACCATAGGGTAACATTGGTGTACGTGTCTCCGGTACGTGAAAAAACTGCAAAACACATACCGGAGGCACAAACATGTAACAGAGGCCTTAGACAGTACTCGTTATGAGTGTAGTGAGTACGAATAGTTAGGTACTCACTCAACTCTAATCATCAACAAAAGCTATTCTTCTGGATGATTTCCTGACATATACTACTGTATAACCGTGCAGGTTGATAAGTCAGCCATAGGGTCTCATGATTATTACTGAAAGAAAAAAAAACAAAAAAAAAACCACACACACTTTAGCCATTCATCAGTTAAATTAAGTCTTATGGCTAAATTTGGAGCTTTCCTAGTACATAACATAGGGCAGAGACACAATGTGAACATCGCCATAGTCTGTTACAATTACAGACCTCGTTTGAAAGCAGCATTTATTATTTAGCGGACCTCAGCAGCACCAGTAAATGTTTGGTGATGTTATTTGAATGACAACATGGATACCGCAATACACTGCCACCTTGAATAATTCAGGACTATAATATCACATAGCAACTAGCGTTCGTTCCCAGCTTCCCAAAAGGAATGACTAAGTTACGTCTCACGGTCATCTCTATTTCAGTGTCATATGCCAAATAAAGGAAAACAATAGAAGCAGGTTGATTAGTAGACATCTACAGCACAGCGATCCACATAGAAAGCTATTATGCATGTTTTAACATGTATATTACACTATTCTCCTTTAAATTAACCCCGAAATGACTGCCATATAGTCTTTTACACAGCATCTATTGTAGGGACTTCTTGCACTGATTGTTTAACCCCTTGGTAAATTTTTACTGCACAACAAATCTTAAAATAGTTCTCAAAATGTGAAAAACAATTTTTTGGTCCTTAAAAGGTAAGGTGTAAAAAAAAAAAAAAAAATTCAATAAATGAAAAAATGTAAAATATTAATGTTTTCATCTTTTGTTTAAATGTTGTTTTTAATTGAATATAAAAATATATAAAAACACAACTCTTAAACACTAGGGGGAGCAGATGCTGAAAACCTACTATACAATTAGCCTGGATTACAACTGCAGTAAAAGTGGGCAGAATCTGCTCTCCTGTGTGTGATATCACAGCTCCCCCTCCCAATCTGGGTGTTTACAAAAGGATAAGGGAGGATGAAATTTAGGATCACAGTGCGGAGCCATTTTGTTGGTGACTGCAAAGTGATCCTGATATGTCTAAAGTGTCACCAAGGACAGCTGGCTTAGTGCTCCACTGTCTACTATGTCCCCATATTCATGTGCCCTCCTATACTATGCCCTGATATTTCTGTGCCCCATATACTGTGCTCTGAGGGGAGAAACAGCCGAGACACCAGGCTGACAAGAGTAGCTGCCGGTCGAGATTGGAGGTGTGAGGGAACATGCTGGTAGGAGAGGTGATCTGCAGCCTGAGCCCGACACTGCATTACAGATGACAGGGCGTGATCACCGCTCCCAGCCGCATGCACTCACCTCAGACCTCCGCCCCCAGCAGCCTCTCCTGTCAGCCTGGTTCTGTTCCTCCTGTCAGTGATCACAGCACAGGGCAGTGAGGAGCTGTTAGAAGTAGAGGCCCAAGGTGAGCACATGTGGGGGAAAAGGGGGGAGCACACAGGATCAGTTAGGGTGCAATCACCGCTGCCTGGCACCAGTACTCACCCCATCCCGAGCGGGTGACAGGGGGAACGTGCAGCACACAGCATACACTGTGGGCTCCACAAATATGGAGTTCTCCTCCAAGAGCTGTGATCTGGACAGCCAAGGGGGTGTGTCCAGCTCACAGCAGGGAGCTCTGTGTTAAATATAGGGTTGGAGCCAGTCTATCAAATCCAATGCATAGAGTGCTGCTGTATTTGAAGCGAGTAACTGTCGTTACTCAAAGATGTCAGCCCCCAGGGTTCAAGTACAAATAGAAATAAAAACTAAATAATGAATGTAATTTTGTATTAAAAATAATAGATTTCATAATCACTATTACTACAAAAAAAAATCCGACACCTTACCTTTAAAGCTATGTGCGCACTGAGTATTTGGTTGCAGACAGATTCAGCAATCAGTCCAGCCTCAGATTGGCACAAGCAGGCAGTACAGCACAGAGCCTGCTTGCACCGCGTGCTCCTCATCTAAGTAAGGCTGGTTTCACACTACGTCTTTTTAACATCCGTCCTTAACGTTATTTTAGCGGACAAGCGGATCCAGTGCAAATGCGTTTTCATTTCAATGCATTTGCAATGGACTCGCGTTAACATCCATTCACCTGCGTTTGCGTGCGTTATAGTGAGGATCCAGTGACTTGCAGTTTTTTAACATGTTTCAAAAACGCTACTTGTAGCGTTTTTGAGCTCCGTCCAAATACTGCAAATTGCTGGATCCTGACTATAACGCACGCAAACGCAGGTGAACGCTGGCGTGCTGATAGACAGGATCCTGCTTTTGTACTGAGCATGCCCAGAAAGTACTGAGCATGCCCAGAACCAGTCTCGCGTGATCTGTCTATCTCTCTACTCCCTCCCTCACCCTCTCTCTCTCTATCTCTGTCTTTCCCCCTTCCTCCCTCCCTCCCTCTCTTCCACCTGAGAGCTGCGGACACTCGTAACCAAGGTAAATATCGGGTAACCACTTCTCTTAGTTACCCGATGTTTACGTTGGTTACGCGTGCAGGCAGCCCTGCTCCTAGCAGCTGCAGACACTCGTAACCAAGATAAATATCGGGTATCCAAGGCCGATGTTTACCTTGGTTACCAGCGTCTGCAGCTGTCAGAAGCCTCCTCCCAGTCTAGTTCCCCTCACTCCCGATCACATGACTCCAATGCCCGCCCCTAAACATCCAGTGCAGGATCCTGCAAAATAACATATGCGTTTGCATACGTTATTTGCTGTAAAAGCAGGATCCGTACTTCCGCTAAAAAAACGTTTTCAGCGGATGTTAAAAAGACGTAGTGTGAAACTAGCCTAACTGGCCAAGCACAGACTGCAAGGTGCACACTTTAAATCTAAAAATCCTCTGTTCTTGCGAACAGATACCGTAAGATTTACAATCAGGAGTAAATTGCAAAGTTGTTTATTTTTACAAGTATTTTGTAATTTTACACATTTATGAACTTGACACTACCCATTTAAGGCTAAGTTCACATTTCCGCTAAAATCTATCAGTCACAATCCGCTGCTCTTGTAAACAGCGGAATCCGTTTAGCGGATTCCGCTGCTCCCATAGACTTGTATGAGCAGCGGATTGTGACTGATGATGCTGCGTTGCACCCTCCGCCCGACTGATCAGTCGTGGAACGACTGACCGCCGGGCGGGAGGAACGCAGCATGTAACGTTTTTTGAGCAGCGAGATCCGTCGGATTTCGCTGCGCATGCTCTCTGGCTCCCTGCACACGTCACCAGCTTTGGTTGGTTACCCGATATTTACCCTGGTTACGGTGCAAGGAGCCAGCGCTAAGCGGTGTAGGCCCGTAACCAAGGTAAATATCGGGTAACCAAGGTAAACATCGGGTGCTTTGCTGTTACCCGATATTTAGGCTGGTTACGTGTGCAGGGAGGCCGACACTTCCCCGCTCGGCCCCGCCCCCTCCCGCACTCCGCACATGTATGTACACACACACACACACACACCTGTCCCCAGCCATGCAGACAAGCACTGACACCCTCGTCTGGCCCCGCCCCCTGCTCGGCTCCGCCCCCTCCCGCACTTTGCATGTGCACACACACACATACATACATGCACATACACACATTCACTCACACATACACTCACCTGTCCCCAGCCATGCAGACCGCAGCACTTCTACTGACATCCTCAGCGCCTGGCCCCACCCCCCACTCGGCTCCGCCCCCTCCCGCACTTTGCATGTGCACACACATACATACATACATACATACATACATGCACATACACACACTCACTCACTCACAGATACACTCACCTGTCCCCAGCCATGCAGACCGCAGCACTTCCACTGACATCCTCAGCGCCTGGCCCCGCCCCCCGCTCGGCTCTGCCCCAGAACTCCGCCCCCCGCACACAACGGAATCCGACAAAGAATTCTGTTCTTTGTCATCCGTTGTACAGCGTTGAACAGCGCATCAGTCACATGCGTCAAGCGACGCATGTGACTGATACAAATCAACGGAAATGTGAACTTAGCCTAAGGGTTTAAAAGGAGTTGTCAGAAACTAACATTGATGACTTATTTGCAGCACTCTCATCAATCAGACTCTTTCTGCTCAGGCAGCCTCCAGATATAAGCAGAGTACAGAGTGAAGCACAGCAGTGAAACGTTGTATACTTTTTTCCATACTAACAAATTATGTGCTAAACATTTTTGCTTCCTAAACATTAAGTAACTTTGAAAAGTTACTTAACTAAAAAAAAAATTCTTACCAGACACTCATCATCAGAGTTCGCTAGCACAAGGGTGAGAATATCGTACAGGCGTTGTGTTATGGTGCAATTAGACCCATTTCACAAATTCAAAAAGATATTACTAGACAATCTGTCCTAGTTTAATCAGCCAGTTTACACAGGCCAATGAACAATGATGGGGACAGAACAGCAGCGAACAGGTTGCAATCTGCATTTCCAAAGGATCTGAAGATGAATTAAAGGGGTTTTCTGCTACTTAGGATATTCTTTGATTAGGTCATCAATATCAGATGGGTGGTCCAACAGCGACCAGCAGTTTGCAGCAGGGAGTCGGATAATGCAGCTCAATATCCAGCAGCTAGAGTCCTATTAACTTTAATGGGAGCTGTGTTGCAGCCAGGGCTGTGGAGTCGGTAAGCCACAGTTGCGACTCCGACTCCTGGATTTTATCAGGTTCCCACTCAGACTCCGGCTCCGACTCAGACTCCTTCATAAATGGCCAATTCAGAACAACAAATTTACTGTTGTAAAATATTAACATCGTGCTTATTCAGTTTCTCACCATCATATAAGTAATCAGACCACTTAGAGCAAAAACTACATTTATTAGAATACAATTAGAATATAGCAAATAACTTTTATGAACTTTTCTAAACTGTAAGTAAATATGCAATAAACACTTTTATGCAGTTAATAAGAAATCTATAAATTTGTCCTCAGAAAAAGTATTGCCTCTGTCAGATCCTCCTTCATGGATGCCCTCAATCTGATCTAATTATTTTGAGAGCAGAGAACAACCTCTCTACACTAACTTGTGTTGGTGGCAAAGCAGTAACCACTCGGGCAACATCTCTGACAATGTCAGGATACAGAGGAATCGCTTGTTGCACTGTTATTTTTGATGAACGGTCAAATTTCTAAATTTCTTTTAGTGCACATGAAAAATTCTGCTGAAATGTACTGGCTGTGTTCCTTGATGGGGATGACTCTTCTTCTATGCGGGAACGCTTTGCACGGTCCTTGTGATCCAAATATTTTTCGAAATTAAATTCTTCATCAGTTGATGATGAGGGTGAAGATGTGGCAGGACGACCAAATTCTTCTTGTTCCTCCTGACTGTTCTGCAACCCTTTCATCCCTACTGCTATTTCAAACAGAGCTTCTTTTCCTTTACTTAGCTGTTGATCATCTAGAAGAATCCGATGCATTGGGTCTACATAAACAGCTGCCAAAAGAATGTTATTTTGTAATAGTAGCTCCTCTCTCCGTTTCATTGATGTAGCAATGCCACTTGCAATTAACCCTCCTCTTTGGGACAGGCGAAACATCAGGTTCTTCCACTCCTTTAAGAAAATACCTGGAGTTAAGTCCTCTGCTTGTAATTTTTTAGTCACTGTAAATGGGTGCTCTAGCAATTTTTCCAGCTCAGTCACCTGATTCCACTGACTTTCATTTAGCGTCAGTTGAGGGTTAGCCATGTCTACAAGAAAGGTTTTCAGTTCAACCAAGCGCTGAATCATTAAGTACTGCCCCATGGTGTGGCTTGATCAATAATTGCCCCTTTTCCAGCACGTCTCTTAAAAATTGAGTCAACTTTAGGGGTTCTGGGAACAGTAGCCAATTTTCTCACCTTGCCAATCAGTGCAGCAGCATGTCCTTCTTGCAGACTGTCTTATAGCCAGCTGTAGCGTATGCATAACACAGCGCATGTGATGAATGAAAGAACATATTGACACAGTTTCAACAAGATTATCTAAACTATCATGTTGCTGTTCATCTGAAGCAACTTCAGTTTGCTCCTCAGTTACAATACTGTGTTCCTCTATTTCAAACATTTCTGTGTCTGTGGACCCAGAATGTTCTTCTAGCTGCTGGTCACCATCATTACTCTCATTCATTAGCTTAACCCCTTCAGCCCCAAGCCTATTTTGACCCTAAAGACCAGGACATTTTTTGCAATTTTGACCAGTGTCACGTTATGAGGTTATAACTCTGGAACGCTTCAACGGATCCCGGTGATTCTGAGATTGTTTTTTCGGGACATATTGGGCTTCATATTAGTGGTAAATTTAATCCGATAATTTCTGCGTTTCTTTGTGAAAAAAAACGGAAATTTCGCGAAAATTTTGTAATTTTCAAACTTTTAATTTTTATGCTCTAAAACAAACGAGACATATGACACAAAATAATTAATAAATAACATTTCCCACATGTCTACTTTAAATCAGAACAATTTTGGGAAAAAAAAAAATTTTTTAAAGGAAGTTATAGGGGTTCAAAGTTTATGAGCAATTTCTCATTTTTACAACAAAATTTACAAAGCCACTTTTTTTAGGGACCACATCACATTTGAAGCAATTTTGAAAGGTCTACATGACACAAAACACCCAAAAGTGACACCATTCCAAAAACAGCACCCCTCAGGCTACTCAAAACCACATTCAAGAAGGTTATTAACTCTTCAGGTACTTCACAGTGACTAAAGCAATGTGGAAGGAAAAAATGAACATTTTACTTTTTGCAACAAAAATGTTAATTTAGCCTCAAATATTGCATATTCACAAGGGTAGCCGGATTAAATGAACCCCCAAAATTTGTTGGGCAATTTCTACTGAGCACGCAGATACCTCACATGTGGCGAAAAACCACTGTTTGGGCGCACGGCAAGACTCGGAAGGGAAAGAGCGCCATTTGAATTTTTTGAACAGAAAATTAGCTGGAATCGTTAGCCGCACCATGTTGCGTTTGGAGAGCCCCTGAGGTGCCGAAACAGTGGAGCTCCCCCACATGTGACCCCATTTTGGAAACTAGACCCCTCATGGAATTTATCTAGATGTTTATTGAGCACTTTGAGCCTCTGGGGCTTCACAAAAGTTAATAGAGTTGAGCCGTGAAAATAAAAATTTTTTTTTTTACCACAAAATTGTTACTTCAACCAGGTAGCTTTTTTTTTCACAAGGGTATCAGGAAAAATTGCGCCATAAAATGTATTGTGCAATTTCTCCTGAGTACACAGACACCTCATATGTGGTGGAAATCAAATGTTTGGGCGCGCAGCAGGGCTCAGAATGCAAGGAGCGTCATTTGACGTTTCAAACACAAAATTGTTAGGTATAATTAGCGTATTCCATGCTGTGTTTGGAGACCCCCTGAGGTGCCGAAACAGTGGAGCTCCCCCACATGTGACCCCATTTTGGAAACTAGACCCCCATGGCATAGAAAAAAAACAAAACAGGGCGCACGCACGAATGTTCTGCAAAAAAAGGGGGGGGAGACTAGGTGGGATGGAAAAAAGAAGTCCTGTCCAAAGTCGAGTACGACTGCAGGACGATTGCTGATCAGGTACCTAATTGTTCAAGTTTTTTTTTTTTTTTTTTATTTGGGGTGCACAAAAAAGCAAAAACTAGAGCAACAATTACGTACCTGATCAGCACTTGGCGGCAAGCAGGTGGGGGAGGAGGGGGGGGGAGAGGGAGTGGGAGATGCGATTGGGGATAGTTAGAAAAGAGCCACGAACAATACTTATAGGATGGATCAGAACAGCGGCAGATGGGGGGGCGGCATATGGGGGGGGGCATGGGCATATAAAAGGAGCATCTGTGATTGTGAGACGGAGGCGGCTGGGAGAGGGTGGAGGCGGCTGGGATAGGGTGGGGGCGGATGGGAGAGGGCGCAGTGGATGCAGGAGCAGCAGAGGATGGGGGGGAAGGATGGGAAGGGGAGTGGGAGGTGAGATTGGGGATAGTTACCCTACAGGATGAATCTAGGCAGCTGGATCACAGGAGATGAAGGAGGGTGAGAGGTGGGAGAGGGAGCGCAGCGCGGATCACGGAGGAGACGGGAGAGGGAGCGCAGCGCGGATCACGGAGGAGACGGGTGAGGGAGCGCAGCGCGGATCACGGGGGAGACGGGTGAGGGAGCGCAGCGCGGATCACGGGGGAAGACGGGTGAGGGAGCGCAGCGCGGATCACGGGGGAAGACGGGTGAGGGAGCGCAGCGCGGATCACGGGGGAAGACGGGTGGGGGAGCGCAGCGCGGATCACGGGGGAAGACGGGTGGGGAGCGCAGCGCGGATCACGGGGGAAGACGGGTGAGGGAGCGCAGCGCGGATCACGGGGGAAGACGGGTGAGGGAGCGCAGCGCGGATCACGGGGGAGACGGGTGAGGGAGCGCAGCGCGGATCACGGGGGAGACGGGTGAGGGAGCGCAGCGCAGATCACGGGGGAGACGGGTGAGGGAGCGCAGCGCAGATCACGGGGGAGACGGGTGAGGGAGCGCAGCGCAGATCACGGGGGAGACGGGTGAGGGAGCGCAGCGCAGATCACGGGGGAGACGGGGGAGGGAGCGCAGCGCAGATCACGAGGGTGACGGGGGAGGGAGCGCAGATCACGAGGGTGACGGGGGAGGGAGCGCAGATCACGGGGGTGACAGGGGAGGGAGCGCAGATCACGGGGGTGACAGGGGAGGGAGCGCAGATCACGGGGGTGACAGGGGAGGGAGCGCAGATCACGGGGGTGACAGGGGAGGGAGCGCAGATCACGGGGGTGACAGGGGAGGGAGCGCAGATCACGGGGGTGACAGGGGAGGGAGCGCAGATCACGGGGGTGACAGGGGAGGGAGCGCAGATCACGGGGGTGACAGGGGAGGGAGCGCAGATCACGGGGGTGACAGGGGAGGGAGCGCAGATCACGGGGGTGACAGGGGAGGGAGCGCAGATCACGGGGGTGACAGGGGAGGGAGCGCAGATCACCGGGGTGACAGGGGAGGGAGCGCAGATCACCGGGGTGACAGGGGAGGGAGCGCAGATCACCGGGGTGACAGGGGAGGGAGCGCAGATCACGGGGGTGACAGGGGAGGGAGCGCAGATCACGGGGGTGACAGGGGAGGGAGCGCAGATCACGGGGGTGACAGGGGAGGGAGCGCAGATCACGGGGGTGACAGGGGAGGGAGCGCAGATCACGGGGGTGACAGGGGAGGGAGCGCAGATCACGGGGGTGACAGGGGAGGGAGCGCAGATCACGGGGGTGACAGGGGAGGGAGCGCAGATCACGGGGGTGACAGGGGAGGGAGCGCAGATCACGGGGGTGACAGGGGAGGGAGCGCAGATCACGGGGGTGACAGGGGAGGGAGCGCAGATCACGGGGGTGACAGGGGAGGGAGCGCAGATCACGGGGGTGACAGGGGAGGGAGCGCAGATCACGGGGGTGACAGGGGAGGGAGCGCAGATCACGGGGGTGACAGGGGAGGGAGCGCAGATCACGGGGGTGACAGGGGAGGGAGCGCAGATCACGGGGGTGACAGGGGAGGGAGCGCAGATCACGGGGGGTGACAGGGGAGGGAGCGCAGATCACGGGGGTGACAGGGGAGGGAGCGCAGATCACGGGGGTGACAGGGGAGGGAGCGCAGATCACGGGGGTGACAGGGGAGGGAGCGCAGATCACGGGGGTGACAGGGGAGGGAGCGCAGATCACGGGGGTGACAGGGGAGGGAGCGCAGATCACGGGGGTGACAGGGGAGGGAGCGCAGATCACGGGGGTGACAGGGGAGGGAGCGCAGATCACGGGGGTGACAGGGGAGGGAGCGCAGATCACGGGGGTGACAGGGGAGGGAGCGCAGATCACGGGGGTGACAGGGGAGGGAGCGCAGATCACGGGGGTGACAGGGGAGGGAGCGCAGATCACGGGGGTGACAGGGGAGGGAGCGCAGATCACGGGGGTGACAGGGGAGGGAGCGCAGATCACGGGGGTGACAGGGGAGGGAGCGCAGATCACGGGGGTGACAGGGGAGGGAGCGCAGATCACGGGGGTGACAGGGGAGGGAGCGCAGATCACGGGGGTGACAGGGGAGGGAGCGCAGATCACGGGGGTGACAGGGGAGGGAGCGCAGATCACGGGGGTGACAGGGGAGGGAGCGCAGATCACGGGGGTGACAGGGGAGGGAGCGCAGATCACGGGGGTGACAGGGGAGGGAGCGCAGATCACGGGGGTGACAGGGGAGGGAGCGCAGATCACGGGGGTGACAGGGGAGGGAGCGCAGATCACGGGGGTGACAGGGGAGGGAGCGCAGATCACGGGGGTGACAGGGGAGGGAGCGCAGATCACGGGGGTGACAGGGGAGGGAGCGCAGATCACGGGGGTGACAGGGGAGGGAGCGCAGATCACGGGGGTGACAGGGGAGGGAGCGCAGATCACGGGGGTGACAGGGGAGGGAGCGCAGATCACGGGGGTGACAGGGGAGGGAGCGCAGATCACGGGGGTGACAGGGGAGGGAGCGCAGATCACGGGGGTGATAGGGGAGGGGGCGGGTAGCCGATCACGGGGGTGAGAGGTGGGGGGAGCGGGCAGCACATCACGGAAGTGAGGGGGCGCGCAGCATATCACGGAGGGGAGGGGGCGGGCAGCACATAACGGAGAAGGGGCGGGGCAGCATATAACGGAGGAGAGGGGGCGGGGCCGGGCAGCACATAAGGGAGGAGGAAGCGAGCAGCCGATCTCGAGTGGAGGGGGCTGGCAGCACATCACAGAGGTGAGGGGACGAGCAGCCGATCACGAGGGAAAGGGGTCAGGCAGCAGATCGGGGGGAGCGGTGGCACTGTGGCAGCTGGAGGGCAGCGGCGGCGGATCGGGAGGTGTGGGGGTGAGGGTGCGGGCAGTAGATCGGGGAGACAGGTGGCAGATTGCGGAGGGCAGCGGCGGATCGGGAGGCTTTTCGCCGGTTTCATACAGTGCAATGGCAGCGCGGCAACTTCCGGGTCCCATGCTCCGGTCATATAACAGCATGGGACGGATCTTGTCGCCCTGCCATTGCACTGTATACACTCACTGTGCTGGCGTGCTGCAGGGACGACAAGTGAAGCTGATGGGGCGGTCACCGGCAACAGGTCCACTGTGATTGGAGAAATCGGTCACAAGGCCGATCTCTCCAATCAAAGCTACTGGAGCTGGGGGAGGGTGATCCAGTGAGGTCACCCAGCTCCAGCCAATGGCCAGTGCTATAGCTGCACTGGCCAGGGCTGGATTTCAATGTTTCAGTCACTTTAAATGGCTGGAACATTACAGTGGCTGTGATTGGTTGAGCGGCGTTCGTCAGCCAATCACAGCCTCCGTAGGTCCGGGGAGGAGGCACCACCCCTCCTGAGGTCAGGTACAGGTCCCCTCCTCTCCGAATCTGCGGTTTGTGTTACCGGATTGCAATCACCGGAGGCTCTGGTGCCGCGATTCCGCCATGACGGAAAGATCCGTCCTTGGTCTTTAAGGCCCAGGGCACCATGACTGATCTTTCCGTCCATGGTCGGGAAGGGGTTAATAGTACTTATCATATTTGAAGCATTGTCAGTTACGACAGAAAGAACTTGCTCTTTTTTAAGTTCATAGTCTTGCAGAACCTTTTCCACCAAGACCTGGAGAAACTCACTGGTGTGATGAGCTTTGGTGTCTTTTACTGCCAATGTCTTGGTAACTATTTCATTTTTGTCACAAACAAATCGGACATTGATGGCAAAATAGTTTACTCTGACGTGTGCAGGCATCCATTTTAAGAAACAGAAAGCGTCCCATGAGAGTTTTTTTAAGTTGTTCCTTTTGTTTAAAAGCTTCGATTACTAATTTTCTAATACTCTCTCCAGAGAAACACCAAGCTTGCGGGCCATTTCCCCATTCAGACACACAGAAGCTGGTCGTGAAAATAATGAAATAGGCACACTATCCTTTACAACAAGCTCTATGATCTGGTTTTTAAATGTATCTACTGTCATTGTCACAGACAAAATATCTTGCAACTGATGGCTGCAAAGTTCTCTGCTCCTTTGTTTGGCTGGAAGAGCTGGGCACTGGTTCATTGGTTTGGATGCAGTCTTTCTCATCCACTGCTTTCAATACTTCTGGATGAAAGCGCTATAAATGTCTCTTTAGATTAGAAGCACTGGTAGGAGCATTTTTATCTTTGCCTGAATATGCACTCATCTTGGCTTCACAGCATTTGTTTTCGTCTAGATCATTTGTCATACACTGACAGACATAATGTTTTCTATCTTGAGTGATGGTGAAATGTTCAAATACAGCTGATTTAATGTGATGCTTCTTTGACATTCTCAGGTTTTTAATTCTGCATTCACAATCCAAATGACAATTGTTTTTCCTAAAAACAATTGTACAAAATTATTGCCAGGTCGTACAACTGATATAGTGGTCAGTAATACTGTTATTATTCCTCATGTACTCACAGGTAACTGATGTAAAGTTTGTTGAAAGGATAATACTTCTTAAGCTAGGTTCGCACACTGCGTCTTTTTGACGCTGCGTTTTTGGCCGCTAAAACCGCACAAAAACGCACCTGCGTCGAAAAAACGCATCAAAAAACGCATGCGCAGGAAAGAACTGACATGTCCATTTTTTTTATCTCAAAAACGCAGGTAAAAAAACAGATGTGTGCGGACAGCAAAAATGAAAACTCAGACTTTGCTGGGGAAGCAAAGTCCTGCAGTTTTAAAGGCCAAAAACGCACCCGAAAAACGCGCAAAAACCATGCGAAAAATGCACTGTGCGCAAATAGCCTTACAGTCTTCCTCTTCTGAGTAGCAGGCAGCTGTGAGATGCTTGGAAGACGCACACCTAGTATAATCTAGTCTAGAGGAGGAGCTTTACTACTAATGGTGGTGTCACACACAGCGACAACGACGTCGCTGCTACGTCACCATTTTCTGTGACGTTGCAGCGACGTCCCGTCGCTGTCGCTGTGTGTGACATCCAGCAACGAGCTGGCCCCTGCTGTGAGGTCGCTGCTCGTTGCTGAATGTCCAGCTTCATTTTTTGGTCGTCGCTCTCCCGCTGTGACGCACACATCGCTGTGTGTGACAGCGAGAGAGCGACGAAATTAAGCGAGCAGGAGCCGGCGTCTGGCAGCTGCGGTAAGCTGTAACCAAGGTAAACATCGGGTAACCAAGGTGGTTACCCGATATTTACCTTCGTTACCAGCCTCCGCCGCTCTTGCTGCCAGCGCCGGCTCCTGCTCTGTGCACATGTAGCTGCAGTACACATCGTGTAATTAACCCGATGTGTACTGTAGCTAGGAGAGCAAGGAGTCAGCGCTAAGCAGTGTGCGCGGCTCCCTGCTCTCTGCACTGTGACATGTAGCTGCAGTACACATCGGGTTAATTAACCCGATGTGTACGGTAGCTAGGAGAGCAAGGAGCCAGCGCTCAGTGTGCGCGGCTCCCTGCTCTCTGCACATGTAGCGACGTTATGATCGCTGCTTCGGCTGCTGTGTTTGACAGCTAAGCAGCGATCATAACAGCGACTTACAAGGTCGCTGCTACGTCACAGAAAATGGTGACGTAACAGCGACGTCGTTGTCGCTGTCGTTTAGTGTGAACCCAGCTTAAGAATTTGCAACACATTTTCACTTTCAGTTTCATACATTGTAAGTAGGGGGGTTGGGGCAGCATGAAGTTAAGGCCCCGTCACACTAAGCAACATCGCTAGCAACATCGCTGCTAACGAACAACTTTTGTGACGTTGCTAGCGATGTTGCTGTGTGTGACATCCAGCAACAACCTGGCCCCTGCTGTGAGGTCGTTGGTTGTTGCTGAATGTCCTGGGCCATTTTTTAGTTGTTGCTGTCCCGCTGTGAAGCACAGATCGCTGTGTGTGACAGCGAGACAGCAACAACTAAATGTGCAGGCAGCAGGAGCCGGCTTCTGCAGAGGCTGGTAACCAATGTAAACATCGGGTAACCAAGAAGCCCTGTCCTTGGTTACCAGATATTTACCTTCGATACCAGCCTCTCACTGCCTGTGCTGCCGGCTCCTGCTCTGTGCACATGTAGCTGCAGGACACATCGGGTTAATTAACCTGATGTGTGCTGTAAGTAGGAGAGCAGGGAGCCAGCGCTAAGCATTGTGCGCTGCTCCCTGCTCTGTGCACATGTAGCTGCAGCACACATCGGGTAATTAACCCGATGTGTGCTGTACTAGGAGAGCAAGGAGCCAGCGCTCAGTGTGCGCTGCTCCCTGCTCTCTGCACGTTTAGCTCCGTGCAGTGGTAACCAAGGTAAATATCGGGTTGGTTACCGATATTTACCTTAGTTACCAAGCGCAGCATCTTCCACGCAGCACTGGGGGCTGGTCACTGGTTGCTGGTGAGCTCACCAGCAACTCGTGTAGCCACGCTCCAGCGATCCCTGCCAGGTCAGGTTGCTGGTGGGATCGCTGGAGCGTCGCAGTGTGACATCTCACCAGCAACCTCCTAGCAACTTACCAGCGATCCCTATCATTGTTGGGATCGCTGGTAAGTTGCTTAGTGTGACGGTACCTTTAACCAAGTATAAGATTAGATAAGGGCAGTGGAGAACAGTGACACACAAGAAGTAAGAAATGTCTATCTCCAGCAGAACTGCTTATCACTGTTGTTCATAGTTTGATAGAACATATATATTTGAGTAACATTTATAAAATTCTTATAAAAGTTCAATTATGAAATATTAATACATTTTTTTTTAAAGCTGGAGTTGGAGTCGGTACATTTGTACCGACTCCGACTCCAACCAAAACTGACTCAGACTCCACGACTCCGACTCCATAGCCCTGGTTGCAGCACTGGTGAACTTCTGCTATGCGGAGTATGGCGCTGTGCTGTTTCTACTTTCTCATCTAAATAATAGACAAACCCTTAAAAGAATGAAGATTAAAGTCTGAAACTAAAACCAAATGTAAAAGCTTTCCCCTTCCTGAGGTCAAAAAGGTGTCTTTAAAGAAGGCAGAACGCGCTCACCTCTGTACGTTTCTTTCCACCTGTCTAAGGCCCCTTTCACACGTCAGTGATTCTGGGACGTTTGTGCTTTTTTTTAAACGTACCAGAATCACTGACATACACAGACCCATTATAATGAATGGGTCTGCTCACACGTCAGTGATTTTTCACTGCACGTGTCTCCGTGCAGCGTACCCGCGTGTGCGTGATTGCTGCACGGAGACATGTCCATTTTTTTCTGGCATCACTGATGTTCCACGGACCATGCAGTGGTGTGGTCCGTGAAACACGTGCCAGAAAAAAACGAGAATTTAAAATAATAAACATTTTAACTCACCCGGCTTCAGCCGCGCTCTGCAGCCCGTCCTCCCTGCTGCTTTTAAGCCGGCTGATTACTGTCGCGCATCTTAATGATGCACGACACAGCCGACCCGGAAGCAGCTGCTGCAGGGGTCAGCGCCGGCCGGATGCTGCACCGCGGGAGGATTCAGCGCCACAGACAGCGGGAGCGGGCGCAGGTGAGTTGATTTCTAAGTGCAATCACGGGCCACGGAGAACGGAGCCCGGATTGCACTTAGACAACCCACGTGTTCCGTGATTCACGGCACACGCAGGGACATGTGCGTGTTTTACACGCCAGTGAAAAACGTCACTGTTTTTCACTGACGTGTGAAACGGGCCTTAGAGAAGCACTCCCATCAGTTATTATCCTCTTAATATATAGCAGTAATCATATTATATAGCACTGTGTACCTACAATTGCTCATTTTGCCTTTCTACCCAGTTAATTCTTCTGTTTTTCATTGGGTCTATGACACCACATGATTATAAACTAGCTGAATCCTTCTAATCACCATGTAGAAAAAGGATGTTTTTTCCTTACACGAGTCATCCCCCTCTTCAACCCCTGACTCAGCTGCTCCCTTCCTCCCTCTTGCTAGGGACAGTGCAGTGATGACTCATGTAGGGAAAAGAGACTTCCTGTTTCTACACTGAGCTTAGAAAGATTTAGCCATCTGTTTTTAATCATGTGATGTCATAGACCAAATGGAAAATAGAAGAATTAACTGGCTAAAAAGCAAAATGAGCAATTGTAAGTACACAGTGCTATATAATATGATGACTGCAATATACTAAGAGGATAAAACATTTGATGGGCGTGCTTCATTAAGATTTAAGCAATGTTGTCTACAGATATGTAAAAAAAAAATCAAACAGTTTGTGCACAACGGTTTATTATGAAAGAAGGTAAGATATACAATATTGTTTAATCAATATAATTTACCTGTAGCAAAAATGTAAGTTACCAAGACAAACGAGACTTATGGTCTGTATGCTTGGAAAGGTCCCAACTAAAACCTTAAGAAATATCGAATTGTTAACAAAACATTTATATTTTCTGAAATGCTACAAAGCAACACTTCACAGTGCACGTTTTGGCAAAATTCTTGCCTGCAGTCTATGGCTTTGATCACATGCAGCGTTTCTGCAGCAAAAATCTGCTTTCTTGGCAGTTAAACTCATTTTTTGCTGTGTTTATCTTTTTTTGGTGCATTTGTGTTGCTTTTTTGGGGAGAGGGGGGGTGGATTACGTGCGTTTTTGTGTAGACACGTTGTGTTCTTCACCAAAAACGCACCAAAACCTGTTTGCTGTGAGTTTTTGACCTGTCTCATTGGTTTCGACGGGTGAAAAAATTGCTACAAAAAGGTTAAAAGAATCAGAATGCTGAATATTTAAAAAAATAAAATAAAAAAATAAAATAAAATTCGGTAAGGAAAATAGAAAAAAAAAACCCAAGCGTGTGCATGATATTTCTGAAAACTCCGCTTTTCCTGGTACTGTAAGAATCATCAGCTTTTTGGCAGAAAACGATGCAGAGAAAAAAAATACTGCAAAAATGCTACATGTGAACACAGCCTATAGCTACACAGAATTAGTTTCTCATCAAACCCATAAGAGTGGTAATACTTTTGCTATAAAATCATTGTGGATAAACACTTACAAATGTTTCAGATGAAGTTCTGCTGACGAAATGCCAAAAAAGTAATGGAGTAGATATTCCATCACACATTGGCAACCCCGAGTACCAAGACTTCAGCACCGTAACATGGAAACCATATCCTCAAGCAAAATAAATGTTAACTATGCATCTGTATTTATAACAGTATTCTAGTCAATGACTGAAAGTAGTAACTGAAGAAGTCCAGGTCGTGTTTCGCTTTTCCAGGGCTTAGAAATTCTTTTTATCCATATTTCACAGTACAAACAATACGAAAGTTCTCAACTTTAGAGCTCTGAAAAAAACAAATATGAAGAGCCACAACCTTGGTGCAGGAGACGTTCATTTTTGGTCTCTGCAATTAAAGTCAGGTAAAAAACAAAAAGGAACGTAAACAGGACGGGCCGAGGCAAAGAATAGATCTCATCCCACAGTCACAAATCTGCTGCCTTTGTTCAGAGTATGAGACAGTCTTTGTTCCTTCAGAATCTTGAAGCGCTCATTCAGTGTGATCCCCGTCTAGTGAAAAGAGAAGAAACGGCAAAACTTAGCTCTGAGAAATATAAAGTAACAATATTGATAAAGCAGTATGTTATTATGGGTTGGCATAGAATAGTCTCTGCGGACAGATGGAGTTTACCTGTTTTGCAATGCTGTTTATATCAAAATCGAGTGGAACCCCCTTGGGAACCTTCGCTTCGGCACCTTCTTTTTTCAATAAAAAGGGCAATAGTGGTCTCGACGACATGGTTCCCATACTACTACTGAAAACAAGCATGACACAAGCATTAGACAAACTCACTGTCACAGAAATTATATGTTTGTTATTCTATGACCAAAACAAAGAAAAAAACAAAACATAAACACCAATTTACTGTGACTCATAATACAGTCTCTACCTACCTTGGTACAGCAGAAGGATTACCAAATGACACCGTCAGAACACCACTTCTGTTCATAGATGTCCTCCATCTGAAAATATAGCAGGAACAGAACTAATTTTTCTGCAATGACAAACAATGGACAGTAGAGGGAGACACATATCCATGAACAAACCTAGAAATGTATCTCTGAACTAAAAAGAACACAGCGGCATGTCTGAAAACTAAACAGGTTGTCCACTACCTGGGCACGCTCTTCTGATTGTCTTGTTTGCCCCCGTAAAAATTAATAAGCCTATACTCACCTCCGATGCGGCCGTGGTTCCAGCAATGTCTGAAGTCGCGTTCTCAGGGCTCACGTGACATTGTTATGACATGCGAGCCCTGCAAGAAAAATCAACGCCCGGCGTCTGCCTCGGCGCCTTTGGACATTTGAGCAGGATGTGAGCAGTGCACAGAGTTCCTCCTCAAAGGTCCAAAGGCGGACAGAAGGAAGCCAATGCTGATTGTTGTGACATACAAGCCCTCAACCAATTGTCACATGGGCCCCATGGTTTTCGACATCCCTGGAACTGCAGAGGCGTTTAGGCTTATTTATTTTTAAGGGGGCAAACAAGGCGAATGTGAAAACGGTGTCCAAGTACTTGACAACTCCTTTAAGACAAATCTTGGAACAGGTAGATTACTTTAAAGGCCACTTTACACGCAGAGATAAATCTTTGGCAGATCTGTGGTTGCAGTGAAATCATGGACATATCGTTCCATTTGTACACCGATTGTCCACAATTTCACTGCAACCACAGATCTGTCGCAGATTTATCTGTGTGTAAAGTGGCCTTTAGTCAAATGCTGTGGCAGGCCATACGCCTGACATCCCGCAGTGAGCGCATACAATTTTGTTTCATAATAATGTGGCCATTGGGCAGAGTTTAGGCCATATTCTCAGGTCCTAAAAATGCATAAATATGCATTACGGCCACTCGACTCTTAAGGCCGCTTACACAAAGCGATATCGTTAGATATTGCTAGCGTGCGTACCCACCCCCATCGGTTGTGCGACACGGGCAAATCGCTGCCCGTGGCGCACAAAATCGTGCGGACCCGTCACACATACTTACCTGCCTAGCGACGTCGCTGTGACCGGTGAACCGCCTCCTTTCTAAGGGGGCGGTTCGTTCGGCGTCACAGCGACGTCACTAAATGGCCGACCAATAGAAGCGGAGGGGAGGAGATGAGCGGCCACAACATCCCGCCCACCTCCTTCCTTCCTCATTGCAGGCGGCTGCAGGTAAGGCGAGGTTCCTCGTTCCTGCGGTGTCACACATAGCGATGTGTGCTGCCTCAGGAACGCCGAACAACAATGTACCTGCAGCAGTAATGATAATTGGGGATAGGGTGGCATGTCACCGATTTTGAACGTTTTTGCGACAATTCAAAATCGCTCATAGGTGTCACACGCAACGACGTCGCTAACGCGGCCGGATGTGGGTCACAAATTTCGTGACCCCAACGACATCGCTTTAGTGATGTCATAGCGTGTAAAGTGGCCTTTACACCCTGCACCCAGCCGGGCTGCAAACATTGGACCGGTCCTTTCTCTTATAAAGTTGTGCAGGAAAATGCAGAGTAGGCTACATTGCTGAATCACTTCTGAAGCCCCTTTAATTTCAAGTTCGGTGATCCTAGTTGGACTGCATAGTATAGCAACATAGGGGTATTTTTATATCATAAAATGATGCTAAGGGTTTGTTCACATTTGCGTAAAACTCGGACGAGTGCTATCTGATGTTTTATCGGATAGCACTTACTCCAATGTTATACTTTGGAACAGTGCCAATTGGCAGCGTATCTCAGATGGTGCACACCCAAAGTCTAGGAGTGTGTGCACAAGACTGCACTCGAATGTCATCTGAGTGCAGGACGATATACCTCAATACAGACAATGGAGAAATTAAGTTCGCCATCTTCTCCCCTGTGATCTGATTCTAGCATGCAAGAAAAACAGTTCACAGTAACATGACGCTTGGTTCATGCTCACAGCAGGGTTTCAGCTGAGCATCATTAGCATGTCCCATCCAATTCACTCGTATCAGATGCTATATGCCAGTGTGACCCCGGACTTCAGGATTATACTCACAAATCATTTCTGCTCGGGACATGAATTTCCTCGCGCTGATCACCATCCATTCTTGCCTGGACCTGAAATGTGAGAAATAATGTGGCTTAACACTTACTCTCATGTTCAGAAATGTTGTAAGCTTTGCATATTAATTTTGCAAATCCCGTATTTAAATCGGATAAAACACACTTTTCCTCCCAAAAATTTGGGAGGAAAATGGGGGGTGCGTCTTAAAATCCAATTATAGCTTTACCTGGGGGTCCTGTCTGTGCGGTGATCGGGTGGCCGGGTGCCTGTGCCTGCGGCAGCCGGGTGCCTGTGTGCGGAAGGCAGCCGGCACCGACAGGCATTCGGCTGCCGCCCGCACACAGGCACCCGGCTGCCGCCCGCACACAGGCAAGCACAGGTACCCGGCCGCTTGCACGCAGGATGGGCGGGCAGCCTGCTGGCTGCCACTCTGTGCGTGCGGCTGTGCAGCAGGTTACCCAGTTTGCCCGCGGTTCCAGTTTCAAATTATGGCACCGGGAGCGGGTGCATGCACAGATGGAGCCCTTGAATGAGAGCTCCATCTGCGCATGCGCCGCTCCAGGTGCCATCATTTGAACCGAGACTGCGGACACTGGGACACTCAATGCACCGGCCTGCTGCACGACTCACCCGCCGCCACTGCTGCCACCACCACGGACCCCGTGGCTCCTGCCACCACGGACGCCACCGCACCTGCCACCACGGACCCCGCTGCCACTGACCTCCCGCGCCTGCCAGCACAACCTCTGCCCCCTGTGACCCCGCTTCACCACCACTGCTGCCCCCTCCGGTAAGAGAACACCGGAGTATAAGACGGACCCCATTTTTCTTGTTACCTTTTTGGAAGTCTAAATTTGGGGTGCGTCGTATAAAGCGAAAAATACGGTACATATACTACTGCATTACATCTTAGGCCTCATTCACACATTAGTTATTAAAAAAAAGGAGCAAATTTTATCAGTGATTGAGTTTTATAATATTTTCTTAACAAAAGAAAGTTTGGTAACTTGTTAGCCAGTTGAAAAAAAGATTACGCTCACTGGGAGAAACAAAACAATATTCTTGTAGTTATGATCTTTTAATTAAAAAAAATAAATAAAATAAATAAATAAACAAGGATTCATTTAGTTTATTTTCGTTAGCTATTTAATGGGTATCATAACTCCAAGGTTATTACTTTGTTTCTCCCAGTGAAAGTAATCAAGAATATTTTCTCTGATGGGAAAAAAAGAGAATTTTGTTACTTACCGTAAATTCTTTTTCTTATAGTTCCGACATGGGAGACCCAGACCATGGGTGTATAGCTTCTGCCTCCGGAGGACACACAAAGTACTACATTAAAAAGTGTAGCTCCTCCCTCCGAGCATATACACCCCCTGGATGACCAAATCTAGCCAGTTTAGTGCAAAAGCTGAAGGAGGACATCCACCCACAAGTAGAGACAGAGCAAAACCCGGAACAACCGGAACCTCTGAATACAACAACAGCCGGTGAAAACACACGGAACAAGAACTGCCAACAGGCAACAGGGAGGGTGCTGGGTCTCCCATGTCGGAACTATAAGAAAAAGAATTTACGGTAAGTAAACAAAATTCTCTTTTTCTTCATCGTTCCTTATAGGAGACCCAGACCATGGGACGTCTCAAAGCAGTCCATGGGTGGGAAATAAACAGAAAACTGAGAAGTAGGCAAAACCTAACTTCACAAATGGGCGACAGCCGCCTGAAGGATGCGTCTGCCCAAGCTCGCAGCTGCCGAAGCATGAGCATGCACTTGGTAGTGCTTTGAAAAGGTGTGCAGACTAGACCAAGTGGCAGCCTGACAGACCTGCTGAGCCGTAGCCTGGTGCCTGAAAGCCCAAGAGGCACCGACAGCTCTGGTCGAGTGTGCCTTGATCCCCGGCGGGGGAGGCACCTGAGTACTCTGGTAGGCATCGGATATGGCCGACCTAATCCAACGAGCTAGGGTCGGTTTAGAAGCCGAGAGACCCTTGCGCTGACCTGTGGTCAGCACAAAAAGAGAGGTGCACCGCCTAAGAGCGGCGGTGCGTGACACATAGATCCGGAGCGCCCGCACCAGATCTAAAGTATGCAACGCTTTCTCAAAGCGATGAACAGGAGCCGGACAAAAGGAAGGCAATGAAATGTCCTGGTTAAGGTGGAAAGGAGACACCACCTTAGGAAGAAAGTCCGGAGTCGGACGGAGAACTACCTTGTCTTGGTGAAAAACCAAAAAAGGTGACTCCGAAGAGAGCGCGACCAAATCAGAGACTCTCCTGAGAGAAGTTATGGCCACCAGAAAGACGACTTGCTGTGAAAGTCGAAACAAAGAAACTTCCCTAAGAGGCTAAAAGGGGGGTTTCTGTAAGGCCGTGAGGACCAGATTAAGGTCCCAGGGATCCAAAGGCCGCCGGTAAGGTGGAATGATGTGAGATGCGCCCTGCATGAAGGTGCGCACCTGAGCCAGTCGGGCGATACGCCGCTGAAAGAACACTGACAGAGGCGAGACCTGTCCCTTAAGAGAATTGAGGGATAGTCCTAGCTGCAGGATGGTTGGCAAGGAAAAAGGCCAAGGAGCATGGCCGGAAGAACGACACCAGGACAGGAAAATTCTCCAAGTCCTGTGGTAAATTTTGCCGAGGAAGACTTCCGAGCCTGAGTCATAGTGGAGATTACTTCGGAAGGAATGCCGGAAGCCGTCAGGATCCAGGACTCAAGAGCCACGCCGTCAATCTGAGAGCCGCAGAATTCTGGCGGAAAAACGGACCTTGAGAGATAAGGTCTGGGCGGTCCGGGAGACGCCACGGCACCTCTACGGACAGACGGAGCAGGTCTGGGTACCAAGCTCGCCTGGGCCAGTCCGGAGCAATGAGGATGACCCGACGGCCCTCCATTCTGATCTTGCGCAGGACTCTGGGCAAGAGAGCTAGAGGGGGAAACACGTAAGACAGACGAAACTGGGACCAATCCTGAACCAGCGCGTCCGCTGCAAAGGCCTGAGGATCGTGGGAGCGAGCCACGTAAACCGGGACCTTGTTGTGGTGCCGGGATGCCATTAGATCCACTTCCGGAGTGCCCCACTTGCGGCAGATCGACCGGAACACTGCCTGATGCAGAGCCCACTCGCCGCTGTCCACCGTTTGACGGCTGAGATAATCTGCCTCCCAGTTTTCCACGCCTGGGATATGGACTGCGGATATGGTGGACTTGGAGTCCTCCATCCACTGCAGGATGCGTTGAACCTCCAACATTGCCAGGCGGCTGCGAGTCCCGCCCTGGTGATTGATGTAGGCAACTGCTGTCGCGTTGTCTGACTGGACTCGAATGTGCTTGCCCGCCAACAGGTGGTGAAAGGCTAAGAGAGCTAGAAGCACAGCTCTGATTTCCAGCACATTGATCGAGAGGACTGATTCGGACGGAGTCCAAATGCCCTGTGCTCGGTGGTGGAGAAATACTGCTCCCCAGCCGGAAAGACTGGCATCCGTGGTGAGGATCACCCAGGACGGGGTCAGAAAGGAGCGTCCCTGAGACAGAGAGAGAGGCCGAAGCCACCACTGAAGAGAGCTCCTGGCTTGTGGCGACAGAGCCACCAACCTGTGCAAGGAAGAAATCCGCTTGTCCCAACAGCGGAGAATGTCCAGCTGCAGAGGACGCAGATGGAACTGGGCAAAGGGAACCGCTTCCATTGACGCCACCATCTGACCCAGCACCTGCATAAGGTGCCTGATGGAGTGACGGCGGGGCCTCAACAGAGAGCGCACCGCCAGATGGAGGGACTGCTGTTTGACTAAGGGCAGCTTGACAAGTGCCGGCAGAGTTTCGAATTGCATCCCTAGGTACGTGAGTTTTTGGGTCGGGGTCAGAGTGGACTTGGGCAGATTGACAAGCCACCCGAATTGAACAAGAGTGGCGAGAGTGAGCGAGACACTCCGCTGACAGTCTGCGCTGGATTTAGCCTTGACAAGAAGGTCGTCCAGGCAAGGAATTACTGCCAACCCCTGGAGGTGCAGGACCGCAACCACTGCTGCCATGACCTTGGTGAATACTCGAGGGGCCGTGGCTAACCCGAAGGGGAGAGCCACGAATTGGAAATGTTCCTCTCCAATTGCGAAACGTAGCCAACGCTGGTGTGAAACTGCAATTGGCACATGCAGATAGGCATCTCTGATGTCGATGGATGCCAGGAAATCTCCTTGGGTCATTGAGGCAATGACTGATCGCAGAGACTCCATGCGAAAATGCCGCACCTGAACATGCTTGTTGAGAAGCTTGAGATCCAGGATGGGCCGGAAGGAACCGTCCTTTTTGGGGACTAGGAAGAGATTTGAATAGAAACCTCTGAACCGTTCCCTGGCGGGAACCGGCACAGTTACTCCGTTGGCCTGCAAGGATGCCACGGCCTGAGAGAAGGCGGCGGCCTTGGAGCAGGGGGGAGTTGACAGAAAAAATCTGTTTGGCGGGCTGGAAGAGAATTCTATCCTGTAGCCGTGGGAGATGATATCCCGCACCCACTGGTCGGAGACGTGTTGAAACCACACGTCGCCAAAGTGGGAGAGCCTGCCACCGACCAAGGACGTTGCTGGCTCGGCCAGATAGTCAAGAGGAGGCTGCCTTGGTGGCAGCAGCTCCTGCGGACCCTTGTGGACGCGGCTTCTTGCGCCAGGTGGGCTTCTGGTCCTTGGCCGAGTTAGTGGACGAGGCCGAGGGCTTAGCGGACGACCAGTTGGAGGAACGAAAGGAACGAAACCTCGACTGGTTCCTGCCCTGGACAGGTTTCCTGGCTTTAGTCTGTGGCAAGGAAGTACTCTTCCCGCCAGTAGCCTCCTTAATAATTTCATCCAGCTGTTCACCGAACAGCCTGGACCCAGCAAATGGGAGCCCAGCAAGGGACTTCTTTGAGGAAGCATCCGCCTTCCACTCACGAAGCCACAAGATCCTGCGGATAGCGAGGGAATTGGCGGAGGCCACCGCAGTGCGGTGAGAGGCCTCCAGCATGGCAGACATGGCGTAGGCTGAAAAGGCTGAAGCCTGGGAAGTTAAAGCAAGCAATTCAGGCATAGAGTCCCTAGTGAGGGTATGCATCTCCTCCAGAGAAGCAGAGATGGCTTTGAGAGCCCACACTGCTGCAAAAGATGGGGAGAACGAGGCCCCTGTCGCCTCATAGACAGACTTGGCCAGGAGGTCAACCTGGCGGTCAGTGGAATCCTTAAGTGAGGTGCCATCAGCCACAGATACAACTGTCCGGGCTGAGAGTCTAGACACCGGAGAGTCCACCTTTGGTGAGAGAGCCCACTCCTTGACCACCTCTGGTGGAAAAGGAAAACGTTCATCAGATCCACGCTTAGGAAAGCGTTTGTCAGGACAGGCTCTGGGCTTGGACACAGTGGTCTGAAAACTGGAGTGGTTAAAGAACACACTCCTTGGTCTCTTAGGCAAAGTAAACTGGTGCTTTTCTGCCAGAGAGGGTTGCTCCTCTGATACTGGAGGATTGAGGTCCAGTACAGTATTAATGGACGCAATCAAATCACTAACATCTGCATCCCCCTCAGTCAGATCAATGGGGCACATAGAGGTAGCGTCCGAGCCCCCAGTAAAGACATCCTCCTCGTCCTGCGAATCGGCTCGTGAATCGGAGCCGCGGGACGAGGAAGGAGAGGGGTCCCTGCGTTTCCTTTTAGGAGGACGGGGTCTGGGAGCAGATGAAGAATCCTCTGTGAGCTCTGGAGAGCGAGCCGAAGCAGCAGAGGCACCCTGTGAAGGAGGCTGATGCATGCTCAGCAGAGTCCGGGACAGCTCTCCCATGGAATCAGCCAAGGACTGGGAGATAGACTTAGAAAACAATTCTACCCAAGCCGGGGGTTCAGCCACCGGGGCCGGAGCAGCCTGAGGGACCACTGGGGAGACTCCAGGCTGAGGCACCACCATGTTAGAGCAGGCATCACAATGAGGATATGTGCTCGGTTCAGGCAGTACGAGCTTATATGCAGTGCATATTGAGTACAGCCTTGCAGCCTTGCTCCTAGTGTGAGACATGCTGCTGAGGTGGGGGCTCTGCAGTAAGAACACACTCCTTCAGAATGACCCCCAGAGAGTGTATAATAAAGTCCACAACCACAGGTTGTGGCTTACCAGACCGATTTGTGTGCCCTCCGGATCCCACAGCTCAGACCCCCAGACAGGTTGCAGAGATGCAGCAGCCAGCGCCGATCAGTGTGAGAACGCTGATAAAATGGCGCCGGAGTGAGGAGGGGGGGGCGGGGCCTAGTCCAAGAGCGGGAACGGGAGGGCCAAGGGGATATACAGGGGAGGGAAACATCTCCTCAGAGAGGAGTGTCCTCCCGTCTGCTGAACGGCCGGTGGGCGGCGCCGCACTGTCCCTCTGCATGACTGACATGCAGGGGCAGTGAAACCGAAAGTAGGCCGCAGCTGAAGCCGGGGACTAAATTTTACAGTGCGGCCGGCGAGCAGGCACCCTCGGCGCGGTTCTCAGGGGAAACCCAGAGAACCGGCCGGAAATATCACCAAAATAACTAACACACTCTCCCCAACAATAAAAAATGCAAGGGACCCCCTGACAATAACGTCTCAATACTTAGCTTGAGAGACGCAGGGCCAGGTCCATGAGGGATGAGTGCTCCGTCCGGCAGGGTCCTGAGAGGGCTGCGGATGGAGACTGGTCTCCTGCAAAGCAGTGAGAACCGTGCTGGCTCCCACTTCAAGCCAGAGCCCGAGGGATGGTGAAGGAGCGCGGCATGTAAAGGCTCCAGCCTTGAAATCAACCTTAACAGCACCGCCGACACAGTGGGGTGAGAAGGGACATGCCGGGGGTCCAGCTTGGACCCGCTTTTCTTCCAACTCTTTAAAATCAAAAATCAGATGAAAATGCATGTGTGATCCTCCTGAACACAAAGCATTGAACTGGCTAGATTTGGTCATCCAGGGGGTGTATATGCTCGGAGGGAGGAGCTACACTTTTTAGTGTAGTACTTTGTGTGTCCTCCGGAGGCAGAAGCTATACACCCATGGTCTGGGTCTCCCATAAGGAACGATGAAGAAAGAAAAATTTCTCCAGCTTATTTCAGTCTGTGAAAAATGGACAGCACATGAATGGCATCCGAGTGAGGTCTGATTTAATTCCTGCACCCATAGACTTGCACTGACTAGTTTTATCCTGCTCTCGGACCAAAATCGTACAGGTCTTTGTGATTTTGGAGGACCACAAAAATAGAGGATATGCGAACAAGGTAAGTGTGCCAATCGTGAAAAAGTTACAAGAGGAAAAGTTTTGGTACAGTGTTAGCCAGTTGAAAAATAATTGATTGTTCTCAGGGAGAAAATTATAATTTTGTTTCTCTCACTGAGAACAACCAATCAATCGTGAAAAAGATACATAGCACTCATACAAATATGTATGAACTAGGCCTTAGGCCACCTCACATATCCGTGTTTCCGGTTTGTGTTGCATTAGTTTTTTCACAGATACAAGTGCCCATTATCAGCTATGCTGACCTTCACATTTTTTTTTCTTTTTATTTCTTCTGGCAGCACAGTCTATAGGTCCGTGAAAAACACATACAGTACACGAAGGGCATCTGTGTGCCGTATATGTTTAACAAGAAAAGTATAAAGAAGGGAATTTTGTTACTTACCGTAAATTCCTTTTCTTCTAGCTCCTATTGGGAGACCCAGACGATTGAGACGATTGGGTGTATAGCACTGCCTCCGGAGGCCACACAAAGCATTACACTAAAAAGTGTAAGGCCCCTCCCCTTCTGGCTATACACCCCCAGTGGGATCACTGGCTCACCAGTTTTAGTGCAAAAGCAAGAAGGAGGAAAGCCAATAACTGGTTTAAACAAATTCACTCCGAAGTAACGTCGGAGAACTGAAAACCGTTCAACATGAACAACATGTGTACCCGAAAAACAACCAAAAATCCCGAAGGACAACAGGGCGGGTGCTGGGTCTCCCAATAGGAGCTAGAAGAAAAGGAATTTACGGTAAGTAACAAAATTCCCTTCTTCTTCGGCGCTCCATTGGGAGACCCAGACGATTGGGACGTCCAAAAGCTGTCCCTGGGTGGGTAAAGAAATACCTCATGTTAGAGCTGCAAAGACAGCCCTCCCCTACGGGGAGGCAACTGCCGCCTGCAGGACTCTTCTACCTAGGCTGGCGTCCGCCGAAGCATAGGTATGCACCTGATAATGTTTGGTGAAAGTGTGCAGACTCGACCAGGTAGCTGCCTGGCACACCTGTTGAGCCGTAGCCTGGTGTCGTAATGCCCAGGACGCACCCACGGCTCTGGCAGAATGGGCCTTCAGCCCTGATGGAACCGGAAGCCCAGCAGAACGGTAGGCTTCAAGAATTGGTTCTTTGATCCATCGAGCCAGGGTGGCTTTTGAAGCCTGCGACCCCTTGCGCTTACCAGCGACAAGGACAAAGAGTGCATCCGAGCGGCGCAGGGGCGCCGTGCGGGAAATGTAGATTCTGAGTGCTCTCACCAGATCCAACAAATGTAGATCCTTTTCATACCGATGAACTGCATGCGGATAAAAGGAAGGCAAGGAGATATCCTGATTAAGGTGAAAAGAGGATACCACCTTAGGGAGAAACTCCTGAATGGGGCGCAGCACTACCTTGTCCTGGTGGAACACCAGGAAAGGAGCTTTGGATGACAGCGCTGCTAGTTCAGACACTCTCCGAAGAGACGTGACCGCTACCAGAAATGCCACTTTCTGTGAGAGTCGAGAAAGTGACACATCCCTCAGGGGCTCGAAAGGCGGCTTCTGGAGAGCAACAAGGACCTTGTTTAGATCCCACGGATCTAACGGCCTCCTGTACGGAGGTACGATATGACACACCCCCTGCAGGAACGTGCGCACCTTAGAAAGTCGCGCTAGACGCTTCTGAAAAAACACGGATAGTGCCGAGACTTGCCCTTTCAGGGAGCCGAGCGACAAGCCCTTTTCCAACCCAGATTGCAGGAAGGAAAGAAAGACAGGTAACGCGAATGGCCAGGGGGATACTCCTTGTGCAGAGCACCAGGATAAGAATATCTTCCACGTTCTGTGGTAGATCTTAGCAGACGTGGGCTTCCTAGCCTGTCTCATGGTGGCAACGACCCCTTGGGATAATCCTGAAGACGCTAGGATCCAGGACTCAATGGCCACACAGTCAGGTTCAGGGCCGCAGAATTCCGATGGAAAAACGGTCCTTGGGACAGTAAGTCTGGACGGTCTGGTAGTGCCCACGGTTGGCCGACCGTGAGATGCCACAGATCCGGGTACCACGACCTCCTCGGCCAGTCTGGGGCGACGAGTATGACGCGTCCGCAATCGGATCAGATCTTGCGTAACACTCTGGGCAAGAGTGCCAGAGGTGGAAACACATAAGGGAGCCGGAACTGCGACCAATCTTGCACTAAGGCGTCTGCCGCTAGAGCTCTTTGATCGCGAGACCGCGCTATGAAGGTCGGGACCTTGTTGTTGTGCCGAGACGCCATTAGGTCGACATCCGGCACCCCCCAGCGGCGGCAGATTTCCTGAAACACGTCCGGGTGAAGGGACCATTCCCCTGCGTCCATGCCCTGGCGACTGAGGAAGTCTGCTTCCCAGTTTTCTACGCCCGGGATGTGAACTGCGGATATGGTGGATGCTCTTTCCTCCACCCACATCAGAATCCGCCTGACTTCCTGGAAGGCTTGCCGACTGCGTGTCCCTCCTTGGTGGTTGATGTATGCCACCGCTGTGGAGTTGTCCGACTGAATTCGGATCTGCTTTCCTTCCAGCCACTGCTGGAAGGCTAAGAGGGCAAGATACACTGCCCTGATTTCCAGAACATTGATCTGAAGGGTGGACTCCTGCTGAGTCCACGTCCCTTGAGCCCTGTGGTGGAGAAAAACTGCTCCCCACCCTGACACTCGCGTCTGTCGTGACCACTGCCCAGGATGGGGGCAGGAATGATCTTCCCTGCGTTAATGAGGTGGGAAGGAGCCACCATAGCAGAGAATCCTTGGCCGTCTGAGAAAGGGAGACTTTCCTGTCCAGGGAAGTTGTCTTCCCGTCCCACTGGCGGAGAATGTCCCATTGAAGTGGACGCAGATGAAACTGCGCGAACGGGACTGCCTCCATTGCTGCCACCATCTTCCCTAGGAAGTGCATGAGGCGCCTTAAGGGGTGCGACTGACCCTGAAGGAGAGACTGCACCCCTGTCCGTAGAGACCGCTGCTTGTCCAGCGGAAGCTTCACTATCGCTGAGAGAGTATGAAACTCCATGCCAAGATACGTTAGTGATTGAGTCGGTGCCAGGTTTGACTTTGAAAAGTTGATGATCCACCCGAAAGTCTGGAGAGTCTCCAGCGCAACATTCAGGCTGTGTTGGCATGCCTCTTGAGAGGGTGCTTTGACAAGTAGATCGTCTAAGTAAGGGATCACCGAATGACCCTGAGAATGCAAGACTGCTACCACTGCCGCCATGACCTTGGTGAAAACCCGTGGGGCTGTCGCCAGACCAAATGGCAGAGCTACGAACTGGAGATGGTCGTCTCCTATCACGAAACGTAGGAAACGTTGGTGCTCTGTAGCAATCGGCACGTGGAGATAAGCATCTTTGATGTCTATTGATGCAAGGAAATCTCCTTGAGACATTGAGGCAATGACAGAGCGGAGGGATTCCATCCGGAACCGCCTGGCGTTCACATGCTTGTTGAGCAGCTTTAGGTCCAGAACAGGACGGAACGAGCCGTCCTTTTTTGGAACCACGAAGAGATTGGAGTAAAAACCTTGCCCTTGTTCCTGCAGAGGAACAGGGATCACCACTCCTTCTGCTTTTAGTGAGCACACCGCCTGCAGAAGGGCATCTGCTCGGTCGGGATGTGGGGAGGTTCTGAAGAACCGAGGCGGAGGACGAGAACTGAATTCTATCCTGTACCCGTGAGACAAAATGTCTGCTACCCACCGGTCTTTGACCTGTGGCAGCCAAATGTCGCAAAAGCGGGAGAGCCTGCCACCGACCGAGGATGCGGAGGGCTGAGGCCGAAAGTCATGAGGCAGCCGCCTTGGAAGCGGTTCCTCCAGTTGCTTTCTTGGGGCGTGACTGAGCCCGCCAGGAATCTGAGCTCCTTTGCTCCTTCTGAGTCCCTTTGGACGAGGAGAAATGGGTCTTGCTGGAGCCTCGAAAGGACCGAAACCTCGACTGCCACTTCCTCTGTTGAGGTTTGCTTGATCTGGGCTGGGGTAAGGAGGAGTCCTTACCCTTGGATTGCTTAATGATTTCAGCCAATTGTTCACCAAACAGTCTATCTACAGATAGCGGCAAGCTGGTTAAACATTTTTTGGAAGCAGAATCCGCTTTCCATTCCTTTAACCACAAGGCTCTGCGCAAGACAACAGAGTTGGCAGACGCAATTGAGGTACAACTTGTAGAGTCCAGGACAGCGTTGATAGCGTAAGTCGCAAACGCAGACATTTGCGAGGTTAGGGACGCTACTCGCGGCACTGCTGGACATATGATAGAGTCCACCTGTGCCAGGCCAGCTGAAATAGCTTGGAGTGCCCACACGGCCGCGAATGCTGGAGCAAACGACGCGCCAATAGCTTCATAGACAGACTTTAACCAAAGGTCCATCTGTCTGTCATTGGCATCTTTAAGCGAAGCCCCATCTTCCACTGCAACTATGGATCTAGCTGCAAGCCTGGAGATTGGGGGATCCACCTTTGGACACTGGGTCCAGCGTTTGACCACGTCCGGGGGAAAGGTATAACGTGTATCCTTAAGACGTTTGGAGAAACGCTTATCTGGGTAGGCATGGTGTTTCTGGACTGATTCTCTGAAGTCAGCGTGGTCCAGAAAAGTACTCAGTTTAGGCTTGGGATACCTGAAATGGAACTTCTCCTGCTGTGCAGCTGCCTCCTCTGCAGAAGGGGCAGGGGGAGAAATTTCCAATAGACTATTGATGGCCCCTATAAGGTCATTTACCATGGCGTCACCATCAGGAGTATCCAGATTGAGAGCGGTTTCAGGATTAGACTCCTGATCACCCTCCTCTGTCTCATCATGTAGAGACTCTTCTCGCTGAGACCCTGATCCCCGTGATGACGTGGGGGGGTCTCTCCCAGCGAGCACGCTTAGGCTGCCTGGGACTGTCATCTGAATCAGAGCCGTCAGGCTGAGATGCCTGTGACCCCCTTGAAGCACTGATTAACTCCAACTGAGGGGGACCGGGGAACGTTGCCGCAGCAGTGTCCATGGTCTGAGTAACTGGCCTGGCCTGCAAGGTCTCTAGGATTTTTGTCATAGTGACAGACATCCTGTCAGCAAAAACAGCAAACTCTGTCCCCGTCACCGGGACAGGGTTCACCGGCGACTCTGCCTGGGCCACTACCACCATAGGCTCCGGCTGACGAAGTGGCACAGGGACCAAACATTGCACACAATGGGGGTCATTGTAACCTGCCGGTAGATTAGCCCCACAAGCGGCACAAGCAGCGTTCACAGCCTGTGTCTTGGCACCCTTGCGTTTTGCAGATGACATGTTGTCGTCTCCTCAGAGCAATAGGGGTATACAGCCAAGAAGCGACCTTACAGTGCAATATATATAGATATATCTGGTACAGGAAAAAGTACACCAAATAACACTGTGGCACTAGTGGGGCCAGCACGAATGTGCTGCTTACCGCCCGCTTAACGCGGGTGTGTGGTCGCCAGAAATCCCTTGTCTGGGTCTCCCAGAGCCTGTGTCCGTTCCCCAGCCAGACTGCATGCAGGAATGGCTGCCGGCGTCTCTGTGGAGGGGGGGCGGGCCCTGGGTGTGCTCAGACAAAAAGCGGGAAACCTGCGTCCCACTGTGCCCAGTGAGAGGGCTGGAGCATGTAAATAAGGCTCCAGCCCTCGGCGCTGACGATTGCACAACGCCTGTCCCCTTCCCTGATTGACAGGGAGGGGGCGGGAACGAAGCGGAGCTAGGCCGCAAAAGCCGGGGACTAGATTTATAAGCGCCGCCGTCGTAAAAGCACGGTCGGCGCTAAGTCCCCGGCGCACTACAAGTCCCAGCCGCGCCGCCGCTCCCGGAGCGGCCGGCGCGGTAGTTCCCAACACATAAAGTCACTCAGCCAAGCTGCAGTGACTCAAACCCCAGCGCGCAGCGCTACTGTCCCCGGCGCACTAGCACACCCAGCAAGTCTGGAGTGTGCGCGGCCAGTCCATAGGGGGACACAGAGTACCTGAATGTTGCAGGGCCTTGTCCCTGAACGGTACCCCGGCTCCTAATCCAGCAGGTTCAATGGGTCTGTGGACGGAGCCCGGCCTCAGGGCTTGGAGGCCGGTAAGATCCCACTTCCTCAGAGCCCCTCAGGGGGATGGGGAAGGAAAACAGCATGTGGGCTCCCGCCTCCGTACCCGCAATGGGTACCTCAACCTTACAAACCGCAAGTGGGGTGAGAAGGGAGCATGCTGGGGGCCCTAGTATGGGCCCTCTTTTCTTCCATCCGACATAGTCAGCAGCTGCTGCTGACTAAACAGTGGAGCTATGCGTGGATGTCTGACCTCCTTCGCACAAAGCAGAAAACTGGTGAGCCAGTGATCCCACTGGGGGTGTATAGCCAGAAGGGGAGGGGCCTTACACTTTTTAGTGTAATGCTTTGTGTGGCCTCCGGAGGCAGTGCTATACACCCAATCGTCTCAATCGTCTGGGTCTCCCAATGGAGCGCCGAAGAAAAAAGGATTTTTGTGTACTCACCGTAAAATCGTTTTCTCTTAGCCATCATTGGGGGACACCGGACCATGGGTGTTATGCTGCTTATCCAAAGGAGGACACTAAGTAGATGCAAAGATGTTAGCTCCTCCCCTGCAGTATACACCCCCTGGCCCAGCCAGGCTACTTCAGTTTTAGTACACAAGCAGTAGGAGAACAAGTAACAAAAAACGTGAGTGAATACTCATAACAAAAGTACCGAGACAGAAAAAGGCTAAGGCCCAACAGGGCAAAAGGGAGGGTGCTGTGTCCCCCAATAATGGCTAAGAGAAAACGATTTTACGGTGAGTACACAAAAATCCGTTTTTCTCTGATGCCTTATTGGGGGACACAGGACCATGGGACGTCGTAAAGCAGTCCATGGGTAGGTAAACAATAAACGCAACCCAAGGACTAGTAACCAGTCCCAGATAGCCAGGAGCGCCTACTGAGATATGTACTCCACTATCGTTTGCAGAATTTTCCTACCTAGGTTCGCATCAGCCGAAGCCTGGGTATGGACTCAGTAATTGTTTGAAACAGTATGTAGGCAAGACCAGGTCGCAGCCTTACACCTCTGTTCCACTGAAGCCTGATGCCTAATGGCCCAAGAGGCGCCAACTGCTCACGTTGAATGAGTCCGCAGCCCATTAGGAATGGGCTTGAGTTGCAAGCGGTAGACCTCCTGGATCGCAGAGCGAATCCAGCGAGCCAGCGTTGCCTATGAAGCTGCCTCTCCTTTCTTAGGCCTTTCAAGAATGACGAACAAGGAGTCTGTTCCTAAAGGGGCTGTCCTAGGTACGTAATATCTGAGAGCCCTCACAAGGTCTAGCGAATATAGAACCCTTTCCACCCTATGGACTGGGTGTGGACAAAAGGAAGGCAGAACAATGTCCTCGTTCATATGAAACGGGGAAGTAACCTTCGGGAAGAAAATCCGGAAGGGGGCGTAGAACCACCTTGTCCTGATGAAAGATCAGAAAGGGTTCGTGGCAAGAGAGTGCTGCCAGTTCCGAAACTTGTCTGATGTACGTAATCGCCACTAAGAATGTTACCTTCCAGGAGAGAAGAGCAAGAGAAGATTCCTTAAGAGGTTCAAAACGGGACCTCTGGATACCGTCCAAAACGAGACTGAGGTCCCATGGGTCCAGCGACCGTTTATTACAGGGAAACTAGATGGGAAACACCCTTGAGGACAGTCTTGACTTGCGGATTGCAAGCTAGGCGGTATTGATAGAATATCGAGGGAGATGAAACCTGCCCCTTAAGGGAGCTGAGGGCCAACCCCTTTTGCAACCTGACTGCAAAAAAAAAAAAAAAAAAAAAAAAAAAAAAAAAAAAAAAATAAAATCAAGAATTCTGGGGATCGCCAGAGGCATAGGTTGGACATTAGATTCCCTGCACTGGGAAAGGAAAGTTTTTCACGTACGGTGGTAAAAACGTGATGAAGGCCGGCTTTCGGGCACTGTACATGGTGGAGATGACTGCAGGAGAGAATCTCGCTCTTGTTAAAGTCCAGGTCTCAAAGGCCAGGCCATCAGCTTCAGGGCTCTGGAGTTCTGATGGGAAATGGGCCCTTGGGTCAGCAGGTCTGGGATGCTTACGAGGCGCCATGAGCAATTGTACTAATTCAGCATACCAGGCGCACCTGGGCTAGTCCAGTGCTATTTGTATCACCGGGACTCCTTCTGCCTTGATCTTCCTGATTACTCGCGGCAGCAGGGGCAGAGGCGAAAAACATGTAAGGCAGACTGAAACGACTTCAGGAGACTAGAGCATCCGCGCCAATGGACTGTGGATCACGTGACCTGGCTAAGAACGCGGGTACCTTTGTGTTCAACCTTGAGGCCATTAGATCCACGTCTGGTGTACTCCAGTGAGTGCAGATGTGTGGGAACACTTCTGGGTGGAGAAACCACTCTCCGGCAGCCAGGCCATGGCGACTTAGAAGGTCCGCCGCCCAGTTCTCTACTCCCGGTATGTGTAACGCTGAAAACACAGACCCCCGTCGATTCGACCCAGGTGAGGATCCTGAGGACCTCGAGATAAGCTGTCTTGCTGCTGGTACCTCCCTGCCGATTGACCTACGCCACAGCTGTTGCATTGTCCAATTGGACCCGAATCAAACGACCTGCTAGCAGAAGGGGGGGGAATGACCTGAGCGCGAGAAGATTGCGCTGATTTTCAGGATGATTTCTGGGAAGGGAAGACTCCTGGGGTGTCCAACGTCCCGAAGCAGTGTGGAGCCAGTACGCCGCTCCCCAGGCTAAGAGGCTGACATCCGTGGTCAGGAGTAACCAGTCCACTTGGGGGAGAAAAACTCCTTCTCGATACAGAACAGGACTGAAGCCACCAGCAAAGCGCATACCTGACTGAAGGTGTCAGGTGAAAAGTTCGTCCAAGGAAAAGGGGCTCTTGTCCCAGGCAGCTAGAAGCGCAAGCTGCAGTGGGCGGTGGTGTGGCTAAGCGAGCAGCACTGCCTCTATAGACGCTGCTATCCTACCTAGCACTCTCATACTGAATCGTATGGAGCGAGAGGAGTACGTAGAGGGCAGTGTACCGCTTGTTGTAGAGCAGTCGCCTTGTCTTGAGGGGAAAATATCAAGCCCCGAAGAGTGTCCAAGGACATGGCCAGGGAGGTGACGGATTTTGACAGGACCGGGGATGATTTGACTGGAGTCAGAAGCCGCCCTAAGCGTGACAGGGTGCCCACAGAGATCTGCACGCTGGTTGAGCCCTTGATGAGGTCATCCAAGCAAGGCAGAACAGCCACTCTCCTGGCGTGAAGGGCACTCATGGCGGCCGCCATGACCTTAGTTAAGACCCTTGGTGCTGTGGCAGAGCCGAGGGTAGGGCCACAAATGGGAAAAAAAAAAAAAGAAAAGTCCTGAACTGCGAAGCGGAGGAACTTTTGGTGAGCTGGAGCGATGGGTATGTGCAGGTACGCGTCCCTGATAGCTAGGGAGGCAAGGAATTCTCCTTCGACCATAAAGGTAATAATGGACCCTAGGAAGTCCATTCTGAATCTCCTTACGTTCACATGTTTGCTCAGGTGTTAGAGGTCAAGGATGGGACGAACTGACCCGTCCTTGAGGACCACGAGAGGTTGGAATAGAAGGCCTTGAACCTCTCGCCATCCGGAACAGGTACCATCACCCCCGCCGTTTGGAGGGAGTGGATTGCTGAGGAGAAGGCCTCGTGGTGTTTTGGAGCCTTTGGGGGGGTTTGAGAGAAAAGACTGACCAGGGGATCGGGTCCAGAATTCAATGTGATAACCAGAAGACACAAGGTATCACACCCATTTGTGGTCTGAGGCGGCGGCCCAGATGGAGGAGGACGAGACTCCTCGGTCTTTGTCTAGACTGCCAAAAAAAGAGCCTGTCCAGATGATCGGCAAACCATCAGTCTGGAAAGGAGTACTGTGAGAGGCTTCTTAGAAACTGAGTCCGCTCTCCATTATCGGAACCAGAGGGCCTTACGGATGGCTATGGTATTTGAGGCGGCAATAACTGCGCAGGTAGCAGCGCCGAGGGAGGCCTGTATGAGGTACTCTGCCGCCGCAGCAATGTGAACTGTTACATCTGTGAGGGTCTGAGGGAAACTGGTAGTCCTGGTGCCTGTGCGACCCATACGGAAGGGGAGAGGGACCCGCGGCCTCGAGGGAGAGTGATCGAGCTGCTCCACTTGTCTGTCTGTCGGGTCTTTGAAGGAGGATCCATCAAGTAAAAGACAGGAGTGGTCCTTTTTTTTTTTTTTTGAGGTTTCTTTACCCTTTTAAAGGAGACCGCAGGGTCAGTAATAGTGGATGGGAGATCTTCAACATGCAGAGTTTTAGTTGATTGCTGCCATAAGTCCATCGCAGTTTGATCGCTCGGAGAGGTTGAAACCAAGGAATCATCCCGGTACAAACATCATTCCCCTTCCTCCGGCTCCTCAGAGACTGCGGAACATGTGAGAGAACCCCATCTGTGTACCCCAGAGGGAGAACCATGGGGGTCATTCCCTTTTTCTGATCTACAACCGGTGAAGCAGAGGGCTGATTCTTATCAGAAGGACCCTCTATAGAGGTGTCATCAGGCTGCGTTCTGTCCAGGGGCCCCGAGGGGTGTGAGGACGATGTTGCATAGCCAGCACCAGGTTCTGGGAACTGTGCCCATTCCGGGGGACTGGGAGCCGTAGGCTCTGGGCTGGCAGCGGTTGCTGCGGTGGTGGCGGGGGGGTAAGGTACAGGGGCACCGGACTCACAGAAGGAAGAGGTGCTATCATCCCCTAGTAGCTCAGCGTCTTATAGTTGTTGCTGTAGTTGTGCAGGGCATAAAACATGTGACTGCAGCTCCTGGCTGATGAGCCACAAACTGATTGTAATGAGGAAGCAATGCTCTGCATAGCTAATATGCAAGTGAGGCTATAACTCACCCAGAACACTGATGGCCCTTCTCCCCCCCCTCCTCCACCTCCTCCTGTGTCACAGTTCATGTGGGAAGGAGGAAGCCAGCTCTGAGACGCGTCCACAGGCTCTGATCACAACAAAAGGGAGCAATGCTCTGCAGATCCTGTGTGAGGAGGGGCGTGGCTTATCGAGTGTCGGAGGGGACGGGGCTTAGCTCTGACAAGAAGGCATGAGAAAATATAATAAACAAAAAATGGTGGGAAGGGACTCCCCCCTTCCCTCCTCCAGCCCTGCACAACAATGGTGGACAGAAAAGAAGGGAATCTTGTTTACTTACCGTAAATTCCTTTTCTTCTAGCTCCTATTGGGAGACCCAGACAATTGGGTGTATAGCTACTGCCTCCGGAGGCCACACAAAGTATTACACTTTAAAAAGTGTAAACCCCTCCCCTCTGCCTATACACCCTCCCGTGCATCACGGGCCCATCAGTTTTGGTGCCAAAGCAGGCAAGGAGGAAACTTAGACCAATTTATAAGGTAAATTCAATCCGAAGGATGTTCGGAGAACTGAAACCATGAACCAAAAGAACAATTCAACATGAACAACATGTGTACACAAAAGAACAAACAGCCCGAAGGGAACAGGGGCGGGTGCTGGGTCTCCCAATAGGAGCTAGAAGAAAAGGAATTTACGGTAAGTAAACAAAATTCCCTTCTTCTTTGTCGCTCCATTGGGAGACCCAGACAATTGGGACGTCCAAAAGCAGTCCCTAGGTGGGTAAAAGAATACCTTGATAAAAAGAGCCGAAACAACGGCCCCCTCTTACAGGTGGGCAACCGCCACCTGAAGGACTCGCCTACCTAGGCTGGCATCTGCCGAAGCATAGGCATGCACCTGATAGTGTTTCGTGAAAGTGTGCAGACTCGACCAGGTAGCCGCCTGACACACCTGCTGAGCCGTAGCCTGGTGCCGCAATGCCCAGGACGCACCCACGGCTCTGGTAGAATGGGCTTTCAGCCCTGAAGGAATCGGAAGCCCAGAAGAACGGTAGGCTTCAAAAATCGGTTCCTTGATCCACCGAGCCAAGGTTGACTTGGAAGCCTGCGACCCCTTACGCTGGCCAGCGACAAGGACAAAGAGCGCATCAGAGCGGCGCAGTGGCGCCGTGCGGGACATGTAGATCCGGAGTGCTCTCACTAGATCTAACAAATGCAAATCCTTTTCACATTGGTGAATTGGATGAGGGCAAAATGAAGGTAAGGAGATATCCTGATTGAGATGAAAAGTGGACACCACCTTAGGGAGAAAGTCCGGAACCGGACGCAGAACCACCTTATCCTGGTGAAATACCAGGAAAGGGCCTTTGCAAGACAGCGCTGCAAGCTCTGACACTCTACGGAGTGAAGTGACCGCCACTAGAAATGCCACCTTCTGCGAAAGACGCGATAGAGAGACATCCCGCAGCGGCTCAAAAGGTGGTTTTTGAAGAGCCCGTAGAACCATGTTGAGATCCCAGGGTTCCAGCGGACGCTTGTAAGGTGGGACTATGTGGCAAACTCCCTGCAGGAACGTGCGGACCTGCGGAAGCCTGGCTAGACGCTTTTGAAAAAACACGGAAAGCGCCGAGACTTGACCCTTGAGAGAGCCGAGAGACAAACCCTTGTCCAATCCCGATTGAAGGAAGGAAAGAAACCTGGGTAAGGCAAACGGCCAGGGGATGAACCCCCTCTCAGAGCACCAGGCTAAGAAGATCCTCCAAGTTCTGTGATAGATCTTGGCTGACGTTGGTTTCCTGGCCTGTCTCATAGTGGCAATGACATCTTGAGACAACCCTGAGGACGCTAAGAGCCAGGACTCAATGGCCACAGTGTCAGGTTGAGGGCCGCAGAATTCAGATGGAAAAATGGCCCTTGAGATAGCAAGTCTGGTCGGTCTGGGAGCGCCCACGGTTGCCCCACCGTGAGATGCCACAGATCCGGGTACCACGACCGCCTCGGCCAATCTGGAGCGACGAGGATGGCGCGGCGGCAGTCGGACCTGATCTTGCGCAACACTCTGGGCAGCATTGCCAGAGGAGGGAATACATAAGGCAGTTGAAACTGCGACCAATCCTGAACTAAGGCGTCCGCCGCCAGAGCTCTGTGGTCCTGAGACCGTGCCATGAATGCCGGGACCTTGTTGTTGTGCCGAGACGCCATGAGATCGACGTCCGGCGTTCCCCAGCGGCAACAGATCTCTTGAAACACGTCCGGGTGGAGAGACCATTCCCCCGTGTCCATGCCCTGGCGACTGAGGAAGTCTGCTTCCCAGTTTTCTACGCCCGGAATGTGAACCGCGGAGATGGTGGAGGCTGTGTCCTCCGCCCACAGCAGAATCCGCCGGACTTCTTGGAAGGCTTGACGACTGCGAGTGCCGCCCTGGTGGTTGATGTACGCAACCGCCGTGGCGTTGTCCGACTGTATGCGGATCTGCCTGCCCTCGAGCCACCGATGGAACGCCTTGAGGGCTAGATACACTGCCCTTATCTCCAGAACATTGATCTGAAGGGAGGACTCTGTCGGAGTCCAGGTTCCCTGAGCCTTGTGGTGGAGAAAAACCGCTCCCCATCCTGACAGGCTCGCGTCCGTCGTGACCACAGCCCAGGATGGGGGCAGGAAGGATTTTCCTTTCGACAGAGAAGTGGGGAGAAGCCACCACTGAAGCGAGGTCTTGGCTTCCAGAGACAGAGAGACGTTCCTGTCTAAGGACGTCGGCCTCTTGTCCCATTTGCGGAGAATGTCCCATTGGAGAGGACGCAGATGAAATTGCGCAAATAGAACTGCCTCCATTGCTGCCACCATCTTCCCCAGGAAGTGCATGAGGCGCCTCAAGGGGTGCGACTGGGCCCGAAGAAGGGATTGCACCCCTGTCTGCAGCGACCGCTGTTTGTCCAGCGGCAGCTTGACCATCACTGAGAGAGTATGAAACTCCATCCCGAGGTACGTCAGTGACTGGGTCGGAGACAATTTTGACTTTGGAAAATTGATGATCCACCCGAACCTCTGGAGAGTCTCCAGAGCAACGGTCAGACTGTGTTGACAAGCCACCCGTGAGGGTGCCTTGACTAGGAGATCGTCTAGGTAAGGGATCACCGAGTGGCCCTGAGAGTGTAGGATCGCTACGACGGATGCCATGACCTTGGTGAAGACCCGTGGGGCTGTCGCCAGGCCGAAAGGCAGTGCCACAAACTGAAGGTGTTCGTCCCCGATGGCGAAACGCAGGAAGCGTTGATGCTCTTGAGCGATCGGCACATGGAGATAGGCATCTTTGATGTCGATTGATGCTAGGAAGTCTCCTTGGGACATCGAAGCGATGACAGATCGGAGGGATTCCATGCGAAACCGCCTGGTTGTCACATGTCTGTTGAGCAATTTGAGGTCCAAAACGGGACGGAATGAGCCGTCCTTTTTTGGCACCACGAACAGATTGGAGTAAAAACCGCGACCGCGTTCCTGAAGGGGAACGGGGATCACCACTCCTTCTGTTTTCAGAGTGTCCACCGCCTGAAAAAGCGCAACGGTCCGCTCGGGGGGCGGAGATGTTCTGAAAAAACGAGTCGGAGGACGAGAGCTGAACTCTATCCTGTAACCGTGAGACAGAATGTCTCTCACCCATCGGTCTTGGACATGTGGCCACCAGGCGTCGCAAAAGCGGGAGAGCCTGCCACCGACCGAGGATGCGGTTTGGGGCGGCCGAAAGTCATGAGGAGGCCGCCTTGGAGACGGTGCCTCCGGTGGTCTTTGGAGGACGTGACTTAGACCGCCATGCAGAAGAGTTCCTCTGGCTCTTCTGTGGCCTGTTGGACGAGGAGGGTTGGGATCTGGCTGAGGGCCGAAAGGACCGAAACCTCGCTTGAACTTTCCGTTGCTGAGGTCTGTTTGATTTGGGTTGGGGTAAGGACGAGTCCTTTCCCTTGGATTGCTTAATAATTTCATCCAATCGCTCGCCAAACAGTCGGTCGCCAAAAAAAGGCAAACCGGTCAAGAACTTTTTGGAAGCAGAGTCTGCCTTCCATTCGCGTAGCCACATGGCTCTGCGGACTGCCACAGAATTGGCGGATGCTACCCCTGTACGGCTAGCCGAGTCCAGGACAGCATTCATGGCGTAGGATGCAAATACTGACGCCTGAGAAGTCAAAGATGTTACTTGTGGCGCAGCGGTACGGGTGACAGCATTAATCTCAGACAGACAAGCTGAGATAGCCTGGAGTGCCCACACAGCTGCAAAGGCTGGGGCAAAAGACGCGCCTATGGCTTCATAGATGGATTTCAGTAGGAGCTCTATCTGCCTGTCCGTGGCATCCTTGAGCGATGCACCGTCAGCCACTGCTACTACGGATCTAGCCGCCAGTCTAGAGACTGGAGGATCCACCTTGGGACACTGAGCCCAACCCTTAACCACGTCAGCAGGGAAGGGGTAACGTGTGTCATTAAGGCGTTTAGTAAATCGCTTGTCCGGGAAAGC